>NC_091286.1:559399709-559732209 GCF_032444005.1 Ranitomeya imitator | reverse complement strand
AGTGGGCCATAGAAAGCCTATTTATTATTTTTTTTATTGGGTTTATAAATTTTCCCTGGAACAAAAAAAAAAAAGTGGGAGATAAATATTGGCCTCTGGGCTTGTGTGCCACTCCTGACTCCTGTGTGCGTCATCTCTCACTCAGTGGGCCATAGAAAGCCTTTTTTTTGTTTTATTTGTTTTCTAAATTCTCCCTGAAAAAATCATTTTATTTTCTTTGGTTTCTAAATTCTTCCTGAAAAAATCATTTTATTCTATTTTTTTTTTCCTAAAGTCTCCCTGAAAAAAAAACAAAAAAAAAAACAAATCAGTGGGAGATTAATATTGCCCTTTCTGCTTGTGTGCCAGTCTTGACTCCTGGGTGTGCCATCTCTCTCTCTCTCTCCAATTGTGGGCCATAGAAAGCCTATTATTTTTTTAGCTTGATTTGGGTTCCAAAATCTACCTGAAAAAATCACTACATCAATCAGTGGGAGATAAATATTGGCCTCTGGCTTGTGTGCCACTCCTGACTCCTGTGTGCGTCATCTCTCACTCAGTGGGCCATAGAAAGCCTTTTTTTGTTTCATTTGTTTTCTAAATTCTCCCTGAAAAAATCATTTTATTTTATTTGGTTTCTAAATTCTTCCTGAAAAAATCATTTTATTCTATTTTTTTTTTCCTAAAATCTCCCTGAAAAAAAACAAAAAAAAAACAAATCAGTGGGAGATTAATATTGCCCTTTCTGCTTGTGTGCCAGTCTTGACTCCTGGGTGTGCCATCTCTCTCTCTCTCTCCAATTGTGGGCCATAGAAAGCCTATTATTTTTTTTAGCTTGATTTGGGTTCCAAAATCTACCTGAAAAAATCACTACATCAATCAGTGGGAGATAAATATTGGCCTCTGGGCTTGTGTGCCACTCCTGACTCCTGTGTGCGTCATCTCTCACTCAGTGGGCCATAGAAAGCCTTTTTTTGTTTTATTTGTTTTCTAAATTCTCCCTGAAAAAATCATTTTATTTTATTTGGTTTCTAAATTCTTCCTGAAAAAATCATTTTATTCTATTATTTTTTTTCCTAAAGTCTCCCTTAACCCCTTCAAGACCCAGCCTATTTTGACCTTAAAGACCTTGCCGTTTTTTGCAATTCTGACCAGTGTCCCTTTATGAGGTAATAACTCAGGAACGCTTCAACGGATCCTAGCGGTTCTGAGATTGTTTTTTCGTGACATATTGGGCTTCATGTTAGTGGTAAATTTAGGTCAATAAATTCTGCATTTATTTGTGATAAACACGGAAATTTGGCGAAAATTTTGAAAATTTCGCAATTTTCACATTTTGAATTTTTATTCTGTTAAACCAGAGAGATATGTGACACAAAATAGTTAATAAATAACATTTCCCACATGTTTACTTTACATCAGCACAATTTTGGAAACAAAATTTTTTTTTGTTAGGAAGTTATAAGGGTTAAAATTCGACCAGCGATTTGTCATTTTTACAACGAAATTTACAAAACCATTTTTTTTAGGGACCACCTCACATTTGAAGTCAGTTTGAGGGGTCTATTTGGCTGAAAATACCCAAAAGTGACACCATTCTAAAAACTGCACCCCTCAAGGTACTCAAAACCACATTCAAGAAGTTTATTAACCCTTCAGGTGCTTCACAGCAGCAGAAGCAACATGGAAGGAAAAAATGAACATTTAACTTTTTAGTCACAAAAATTATCTTTTAGCAACAATGTTTTTATTTTCCCAATGGTAAAAGGAGAAACTGAACCACGAAAGTTGTTGTCCAATTTGTCCTGAGTACGCTGATACCTCATATGTGGGGGTAAACCACTGTTTTGGCGCACGGCAGGGCTTGGAAGGGAAGGAGCGCCATTTGACTTTTTGAATCAAAAATTGGCTCCACTCTTTAGCGGACACCATGTCACGTTTGGAGAGCCCCCGTGTGCCTAAAAATTGGAGCTCCCCCACAAGTGACCCCATTTTGGAAACTAGACGCCCCAAGGAACTTATCTAGATGCATAGTGAGCACTTTGAACCCCCAGGGGCTTCACAAATTGATCCGTAAAAATGAAAAAGTACTTTTTTTTCACAAAAAAATTCTTTTAGCCTCAATTCTTTCATTTTCACATGGGCAACAGGATAAAATGGATCCTAAAATGTGTTGGGCAATTTCTCCTGAGTACACCAATACCTCACATGTGGAGGTAAACCACTGTTTGGGCACATGGTAAGGCTCGGAAGGGAAGGAGCGCCATTTGACTTTTTGAATGAAAAATTATTTCCATCGTTAGCGGACACCATGTCGCGTTTGGATAGCTCCTGTGTGCCTAAACATTGGCGCTCCCCCACAAGTGACCCCATTTTGGAAACTAGACCCCCCAAGGAACTAATTTAGATGCCTAGTGAGCACTTTAAACCCTCAGGTGCTTCACAAATTGATCTGTAAAAATTAAAAAGTAATTTTTTTTCACAAAAAAATTCTTTTCGCCTCAATTTTTTCATTTTCACATGGGCAGTAGGATAAAATGGATCATAAAATTTGTTGGGCAATTTCTCCCGAGTACGCCGATACCTCATATGTGGGGGTAAACCACTGTTTGGGCACTCGGCAGGGCTCGGAAGAGAAGGCGCGCCATTTGACTTTTTGAATGGAAAATTAGCTCCAATTGTTAGCGGACACCATGTCGCGTTTGGAGAGCCCCTGTGTGCCTAAACATTGGAGCTCCCGCACAAGTGACCCCATTTTGGAAACTAGACCCCCCAGGGAACTTATCTAGATGCATATTGAGCACTTTAAACCCCCAGGTGCTTCACAGAAGTTTATAACGCAGAGCCATGAAAATAAAAAATAATTTTTCTTTCCTCAAAAATGATTTTTTAGCCTGGAATTTCCTATTTTGCCAAGGATAATAGGAGAAATTGGACCCCAAATATTGTTGTCCAGTTTGTCCTGAGTACGCTGATACCCCATATGTGGGGGTAAACCACTGTTTGGGCGCACGGCAGGGCTCGGAAGGGATGGCACGCCATTTGGCTTTTTAAATGGAAAATTAGCTCCAATCATTAGCGGACACCATGTCACGTTTGGAGAGCCCCTGTGTGCCTAAACATTGGAGATCCCCCAGAAATGACACCATTTTAGAAACTAGACCCCCAAAGGAACTAATCTAGATGTGTGGTGAGGACTTTGAACCCCCAAGTGCTTCACAGAAGTTTATAACGCAGAGCCATGAAAATAAAAAAAAAAATTATTTTCTCAAAAATGATCTTTTAGCCTGCAATTTTTTATTTTCCCAAGGGTAACAGGAGAAATTTGACCCCAAAAGTTGTTGTCCAGTTTCTCCTGAGTACGCTGATACCCCATATGTGGGGGTAAATCACTGTTTGGGCACATGCCGGGGCTCGGAAGTGAAGTAGTGACGTTTTGAAATGCAGACTTTGATGGAATGCTCTGTGGGCGTCACGTTGCGTTTGCAGAGCCCCTGATGTGGCTTAACAGTAGAAACCCCCCACAAGTGACCCCATTTTGGAAACTAGACCCCCAAAGGAACTTATCTAGATGTGTGGTGAGCACTTTGAACCCCCAAGTGCTTCATAGAAGTTTATAATGCAGAGCCGTGAAAATAATAAATACGTTTTCTTTCCTCAAAAATAATTATTTAGCCCAGAATTTTTTAATTTTCCCAAGGGTAACAGGAGAAATTTGACCCCAATATTTGTTGTCCAGTTTCTCCTGAGTACGGTGATACCCCATATGTGGGGGTAAACTACTGTTTGGGCACATGCCGGGGCTTGGAATTGAAGTAGTGACGTTTTGAAATGCAGACTTTGATGGAATGCTCTGCGGGCGTCACGTTGCGTTTGCAGAGCCCCTGATGTGCCTAAACAGTAGAAACCCCCCACAAGTGACCCCATTTTGGAAACTAGACCCTGAAAGGAACTTATCTAGATGTGTGGTGAGCACTTTGAACCCCCAAGTGCTTCATAGAAGTTTATAATGCAGAGCCGTGAAAATAATAAATACGTTTTCTTTCCTCAAAAATAATTATTTAGCCCAGAATTTTTTATTTTCCCAAGGGTTACAGGAGAAATTGGACCCCAAAAGTTGTTGTCCAGTTTCTCCTGAGTACGCTGATACCCCATATGTGGGGGTAAACCACTGTTTGGGCACACGTCGGGGTTCAGAAGGGAAGTAGTGACTTTTGAAATGCAGACTTTGATGGAATGGTCTGCGGGTGTCACGTTGCGTTTGCAGAGCCCCTGGTGTGCCTAAACAGTAGAAACCCCCCACAAGTGACCCCATTTTAGAAACTAGACCCCGAAAGGAACTTATCTAGATGTGTGGTGAGCACTTTGAACCCCCAAGTGCTTCACAGACGTTTACAACGCAGAGCCGTGAAAATAAAAAATCATTTTTCTTTCCTCAAAAATTATGTTTTAGCAAGCATTTTTTTAGATTCACAAGGGTAACAGGAGAAATTGGACCCCAGTAATTGTTGCGCAGTTTGTCCTGAGTATGCTGGTACCCCATATGTGGGGGTAAACCACTGTTTGGGCACACGTCAGGGCTCGGAAGTGAGGGAGCACCATTTGACTTTTTGAATACGAGATTGGCTGGAATCAATGGTGGCGCCATGTTGCGTTTGGAGACCCCTGATGTGCCTAAACAGTGGTAACCCCTCAATTCTAACTCCAACACTAACCCCAACACACCCCTAACCCTAATCCCAACTGTAGCCATAATCCTAATCACAACCCTAACCCCAACACACCCCTAACCACAACACTAACCCCAACACACCCCTAACCCTAACCACAACCCTAATTCCAACCCTAACCCTAACCCTAAGGCTATGTGCCCACGTTGCGGATTCGTGTGAGATATTTCCGCACCATATTTGAAAAATCTGCGGGTAAAAGGCACTGTGTTTTACCTGCGGATTTTCCGCGGATTTCCAGTGTTTTTTGTGCGGATTTCACCTGCGGATTCCTATTGAGGAACAGGTGTAAAACGCCGCGGAATCCGCACAAAGAATTGACATGCTGCGGAAAATACAACGCATCGTTCCCGCGCGGTATTTTCCGCACCATGGGCACAGCGGATTTGGTTTTTCATATGTTTACATGGTACTGTAAACCTGATGGAACACTGCTGCGAATCCGCAGCCAAATCAGCACCGTGTGCACATAGCCTAATTCTAAAGGTATGTGCACACGCTGCGGAAAACGCTGCGGATCCGCAGCAGTTTCCCATGAGTGTACAGTTCAATGTAAACCTATGGGAAACAAAAATCGCTGTACACATGCTGCGGAAAAACTGCACGGAAACGCAGCGGTTTACATTCCGCAGCATGTCACTTCTTTGTGCGGATTCCGCAGCGGTTTTACAACTGCTCCAATAGAAAATCGCAATTGTAAAACCGCAGTGAAATGCGCAGAAAAAAACGCGGTAAATCCGCCATAAATCCGCAGCGGTTTAGCACTGCGGATTTATCAAATCCGCAGCGGAAAAATCCGCAGAGGACCAGAATACGTGTGCACATTCCTAACCCTAACCCTAACCCTAGCCCTAACCCTACCCCTAACCCTACCCCTACCCCTAACCCTACCCCTAACCCTACCCCTAACCCTACCCCTAACCCTAACCCTACCCCTAACCCTACCCCTAACCCTAACCCTACCCCTAACCCTAACCCTATTCTAACATTAGTGGAAAAAAAAAAATTTCTTTATTTTTTTTATTGTCCCTACCTATGGGGGTGACAAAGGGGGGGGGGGTCATTTATTATTTTTTTTATTTTGATCACTGAGATAGATTATATCTCAGTGATCAAAATGCACTTTGGAACGAATCTGCCGGCCGGCAGATTCGGCGGGCGCACTGCGCATGCGCCCGCCATTTTGGAAGATGGCGGCGCCCGGGAGAAGACGGACGGGACCACGGCTGGATCGGTAAGTATGATAGGGTGGGGGGGGACCACGGGGGGGGGATCGGAGCACGGGTGGGGGGAATCGGAGCGCGGGGGGCGTGGAATGGAGCACGGGGGGGCTGGAATGGAGCACGGGGGGTGGAACGGAGCACGGGGGGGGGTGGATCGGAGTGCAGGGGGGGTGATTGGAGCACGGGGGGGTGATTGGAGCACGGGGGGAGCGGACACGAGCACGGGGGGGAGCGGAGCACTGGACGGAGGGGAGCCGGAGCAGTGTACCGGCCAGATCGGGGGGGTGGGGGGGCGATCGGAGGGGTGGTGTGGGGGCACACTAGTATTTCCAGCCATGGCCGATGATATTGCAGCATCGGCCATGGCTGGATTGTAATATTTCACCCGTTATAATGGGTGAAATATTACAAATCGCTCTGATTGGCAGTTTCACTTTCAACAGCCAATCAGAGCGATCGTAGCCACGAGGGGGTGAAGCCACCCCCCCTGGGCTAAACTACCACTCCCCCTGTCCCTGCAGATCGGGTGAAATGGGAGTTAACCCTTTCACCCGGTCTGCAGGGACGCGATCTTTCCATGACGCCGCATAGGCGTCATGGGTCGGATTGGCACCGACTTTCATGACGCCTACGTGGCGTCAAAGGTCGGGAAGGGGTTAAAAAAAAAAAAAATCAAATCAGTGGGAGATTAATATTTACATTTGTGCTTCAGTGACAGTCCTGCGTGTGTGGCATCTCTCTCATTTGTTGCCACCAACAACAGAGTGTGTAACATTGTGCCTGATTTTCGTTGTGGTCTCACTCACCTGTAAAGGGGTAGCTAAATCATACTGAAGTTATAGCTCACCGTGTAATTTGTGTGACAGCAACAAATACCGTTAGTTTGTTTACGTTTTTAAAACAATGAGGAAGTATGGTGGAAGAGGTCGTGGCCGGGGGCGTTCATTGTCAGCTGGTAATGAGGGTAGTGGTAGTGGTGGAGCATCAGCTGGTTGTGGGAAAAAAAATATTGCACCTAAGTCTGGAGCTGTGGAGCCAGGTTCGTCGTCTGGCTACACAAGGCCTCGAACGCTCCCTTTTCTGGGAGTAGGAAAACCGCTTTTAAAGCCGGAGCAGCAAGAGCAAGTTTTGGCTTATCTTGCTGACTCAGCCTCTAGCTCTTTTGCCTCTTCTCGTGAAACTGGTAAATGTCAAAGCAGCGCGTCGTTAGTGGATGTTCACGGTCAGGGACAAGTCGCTTCCTTGTCCTCTTCAGCAAAAACAACAGAGAAGAATGCAGCAGGCGACACAACGGGTTACTCCATGGAGCTCTTTACACATACCGTCCCTGGCTTAGAAAGTGAAGCAGTTAACAGTCCATGCCCATTACAAGTTGAATCTGATATGGAGTGCACTGATGCACAGCCACAGCCAGACTACTATGCTGGTCCTTTGACTCAGACCACAACATTGCCCTCGCAGGGTGCTGATCAAGAATCAGACCCTGATGAGACTATGTTGCCCCATCACGAACGCTATACCACCGACCGACACGGTGACACAGACGAAGTTGCACACGAGCTACAAGAAGAGGTAATAGATGACCCAGTTCTTGACCCCGATTGGCAGCCATTGGGGGAACAGGGTGCAGGCGGCAGCAGTTCTGAAGCGGAGGAGGAGGGGCCGCTGCAGGCATCAACATCGCAACAGGTTCCATCTGCCGGGCCCGTATCTTGCCCAAAACGCGTGGCAAAGCCAAAACCTGTTGGAGGACAGCGTGGCCATCCGGTTAAAGCTCAGTCTGCAATGCCTGAAAAGGTATCCGATGCTAGAAAGAGTGCAGTCTGGCATTTTTTTAAACAACATCCAATTGATCAGCGCAAAGTCATCTGTCAAAAATGTTCAACTACCTTAAGCAGAGGACAGAATCTGAAAAGTCTCAATACAAGTTGCATGCATAGACATTTAACCACCATGCATTTGCAAGCCTGGACTAACTACCAAACGTCCCTTAAGGTTGTAGCACCCTCGGCCAATGAAGCTAGTCAGCAACGCAACATCCCTTCCGGCAGTGTAGGGCCACCATTTTCCGCACCACCTGCAGTATCTGTGCAGGTTTCTTTGCCAGGCCAAAGCAGTCAGGGTCAGGGAATCACCAGTTTCGTAGTAGGAAACACTCCATCTAGGGCACCGGTGGCAACAATACCATCTCCCACCGTCTCTCAGTCTGCCATGTCCACCGGCACCCCCGCTAGTTCCACGATCTCCAGCTCTCCAGTCCAGCTCACCCTACATGAGACTATGGTTAGAAAAAGGAAGTACTTAGCCTCGCATCCGCGTACACAGGGTTTGAACGCACACATAGCTAGACTAATCTCGTTAGAGATGATGCCCTACCGGTTAGTTGAAAGCGAAGCTTTCAAAGCCCTGATGGACTACGCTGTACCACGCTATGAGCTACCCAGTCGACACTTTTTTTCCAGAAAAGCCATCCCAGCCCTCCACCAGCATGTTAAAGAGCGCATCGTCCATGCACTCAGGCAATCTGTGAGCACAAAGGTGCACCTGACAACAGATGCATGGACCAGTAGGCATGGCCAGGGACATTACGTGTCCATCACGGCACACTGGGTAAATGTGGTGGATGCAGGGTCCACAGAGGACAGCAAGTTTGGGACAGTTCTGCCTAGCCCACGGTCTAGGAAACAATTGGCTGTAGCCGTTCGCACCCCCTCCTCCTCCTCTTCGTCCTCCTGCAGAAGCGAGAGCTCGTCCACAGACCGCAGTCGCACAACCACTCCATCCGCAGCTGCCACTGTTGCACACCAGGTCTCCCATTATGGGGCAGCTACTGGCAAATGTCAGCAGGCTGTATTGGCTATGAAGTGTTTGGGCGACAACAGACACACCGCGGAAGTTCTGTCCGAGTTCTTGCAGAAAGAAACGCAGTCGTGGCTGGGCACTGTAGATCTTGAGGCAGGCAAGGTAGTGAGTGATAACGGAAGGAATTTCATGGCTGCCATCTCCCTTTCCCAACTGAAACACATTCCTTGCCTGGCTCACACCTTAAACCTGGTGGTGCAGTGCTTCCTGAAAAGTTATCCGGGGTTATCCGACCTGCTCCTCAAAGTGCGTGGACTTTGTTCACATATCCGCAGTTCGCCCGTACACTCCAGCCGTATGCAGACCTATCAGCGTTCTTTGAACCTTCCCCAGCATCGCCTAATCATAGACGTTGCAACAAGGTGGAACTCAAAACTGCACATGCTTCAGAGACTGTGTGAACAGAGGCGGGCTGTTATGTTTTTGTGGGAGGATACACATACACGGGCAGGCAGTAGGATGGCAGACATGGAGTTGTCAGGTGTGCAGTGGTCGAAGATTCAAGACATGTGTCAAGTCCTTCAGTGTTTTGAGGAATGCACACGGCTGGTTAGTGCAGACAACGCCATAATAAGCATGAGCATCCCCCTAATGCGTCTGCTGATGCAAAGTTTGACGCACATAAAGGATCAGGCGTCTGCAGCTGAGGAAGAGGAAAGCCTTGATGACAGTCAGCCATTGTCTGGCCAGGGCAGTGTACAGGACGAGGTAGCGGGCGAAGAGGAGGAGGAGGACGAGGAGGATGATGGGGATGATTATATTTTTAATGAGGAAGCTTTTCCGGGGCCACTGGAAATTGGTGGCGCGGCAAGGCCGGGTTCTGGTTTTTTGAGGGACACAAGTGACGTGGATTTGCCTGAAACTGCCCCTCAACCAAGCACAACCGCAGATTTGAGAACTGGAACTTTGGCCCACATGGCGGATTATGCCTTACCTATCCTCAAAAGGGACACACGCATAACTAAAATGATGAATGATGACGATTACTGGTTGGCCTGTCTCCTTGATCCTCGCTATAAAGGCAAATTGCAAAATATAATGCCACATGAGAACTTGGAACTAATATTAGCAACCAAACAATCAACTCTTGTTGACCGTTTGCTTCTGGCATTCCCTGCACACAGCGCCCGTGATCGTTCTCACACGAGCTGCAGGGGCCAGCAGACCAGAGGAGTTAGAGGGGCAGAAATCAGAAGTGGCGTTGGCCAGAGGGGTTTTCTGACCAGGTTGTGGAGTGATTTTGCTATGACCGCAGACAGGACAGGTACTGCAGCATCAATTCAAAGTGACAGGAGACAACATTTGTCCAGTATGGTTACAAACTATTTTTCATCCCTTATCGATGTTCTCCCTCAACCGTCATTCCCATTTGATTACTGGGCATCAAAATTAGACACCTGGCCAGAATTGGCAGAATATGCATTGCAGGAGCTTGCTTGCCCGACAGCTAGTGTCCTATCAGAAAGAGTATTCAGTGCTGCAGGTTCAATACTAACAGAAAAAAGGACTCGTCTGGCTACCCAAAATGTAGATGATCTAACCTTCATTAAAATGAACCACAACTGGATTTCGAAATCTTTTGCCCCACCTTGCCCGGCTGACACCTAGCTTTCCTATGAAAAGGTCTTGCCTGTGGACTATTCTGAATGCCTTTTCCAATCTCGTAATTTTCTGCACCTGATTGTCCAGCATACGACATGTTTACACCTCACTAAATGGCCAAACTCCCCACACGGGGCCGTGGTATCGACACTTGGCGACAGCACCCGTGAGAGTGCAGTTTGTCTGAAGAGGTGGGTGAGCCCGCTTTTGGTCGACGGCACTGCCACTGGGTCCCTCCTAGTACAATAAAGTGTCTCTGGCGGTGGTGGTGCGCACCCAACGTCAGACACACCGTTGTAATATGAGGGGCCCTGGGCCTGTACCGCCGGCCACAAGACAGTTTCCCCCCACCCTAGCTCAAACAGTGCTCTACCACTTGCAAAATTATCTCACAGCTCCACCAATGTTTAGTCTATGCGCTGACATCCTTCAATGCCTGCCACTGACAATACCATTGTATTGACATTTTTGTTATGTTAGGCCTTCGATGCCTGTCTGTGGTCACTCCTTCCACTAGGCCTCCACTGACCACACCACTGCTGCCTGTGTACCCCTGTAACCAATTTAAAATTGCCTACAGCCATGTGTTATTATTTTAGGCCTTCGATGCCTGTCTGCGGTCACTCCTTCCACTAGGCCTCCACTGACCACACCACTGCTGCCCGTGTACCCCTGGAACCAATTTAAAATTGCCTACAGCCATGTGTTATTATTTTAGGCCTTCGATGCCTGTCTGCGGTGACTCCTTCCACTAGGCCTCCACTGACCACACCACTGCTGCCCGTGTACCCCTGGAACCAATTTAAAATTGCCTACAGCCATGTGTTATTATTTTAGGCCTTCGATGCCTGTCTGCGGTGACTCCTTCCACTAGACCTCCACTGACCACACCACTGCTGCCCGTGTACCCCTGGAACCAATTTAAAATTGCCTACAGCCATGTGTTATTATTTTAGGCCTTCGATGCCTGTCTGCGGTGACTCCTTCCACTAGGCCTCCACTGACCACACCACTGCTGCCCATGTACCCCTGGAACCAATTTAAAATTGCCTACAGCCATGTGTTATTATTTTAGGCCTTCCATGCCTGTCTGCGGTCACTCCTTCCACTAGGCCTCCACTGACCACACCACTGCTGCCCGTGTACCCCTGGAACCAATTTAAAATTGCCTACAGCCATGTGTTATTATTTTAGGCCTTCGATGCCTGTCTGCGGTCACTCCTTCCACTAGGCCTGCACTGACCACACCACTGCTGCCCGTGTACCCCTGGAACCAATTTAAAATTGCCTACAGCCATGTGTTATTATTTTAGGCCTTCGATGCCTGTCTGCGGTCACTCCTTCCACTAGGCCTCCACTGACCACACCACTGCTGCCCGTGTACCCCTGGAACCAATTTAAAATTGCCTACAGCCATGTGTTATTATTTTAGGCCTTCGATGCCTGTCTGCGGTGACTCCTTCCACTAAGCCTCCACTGACCACACCACTGCTGCCCGTGTACCCCTGGAACCAATTTAAAATTGTCTACAGCCATGTGTTATTATTTTAGGCCTTCGATGCCTGTCTGCGGTGACTCCTTCCACTAGGCCTCCACTGACCACACCACTGCTGCCCGTGTACCCCTGGAACCAATTTAAAATTGCCTACAGCCATGTGTTATTATTTTAGGCCTTCGATGCCTGTCTGCGGTGACTCCTTCCACTAGGCCTCCACTGACCACACCACTGCTGCCCGTGTACCCCTGGAACCAATTTAAAATTGCCTACAGCCATGTGTTATTATTTTAGGCCTTCGATGCCTGTCTGCGGTCACTCCTTCCACTAGGCCTCCACTGACCACACCACTGCTGCCCGTGTACCCCTGGAACCAATTTAAAATTGCCTACAGCCATGTGTTATTATTTTAGGCCTTCGATGCCTGTCTGCGGTGACTCCTTCCACTAGGCCTCCACTGACCACACCACTGCTGCCCGTGTACCCCTGGAACCAATTTAAAATTGCCTACAGCCATGTGTTATTATTTTAGGCCTTCGATGCCTGTCTGCGGTGACTCCTTCCACTAGGCCTCCACTGACCACACCACTGCTGCCCGTGTACCCCTGGAACCAATTTAAAATTGCCTACAGCCATGTATTATTATTTTAGGCCTTCGATGCCTGTCTGCGGTCACTCCTTCCACTAGGCCTGCACTGACCACACCACTGCTGCCCGTGTACCCCTGGAACCAATTTAAAATTGCCTACAGCCATGTGTTATTATTTTAGGCCTTCGATGCCTGTCTGCGGTGACTCCTTCCACTAGGCCTCCACTGACCACACCACTGCTGCCCGTGTACCCCTGGAACCAATTTAAAATTGCCTACAGCCATGTGTTATTATTTTAGGCCTTCGATGCCTGTCTGCGGTCACTCCTTCCACTAGGCCTCCACTGACCACACCACTGCTGCCCGTGTACCCCTGGAACCAACATCAGAAAATATAAAAATAAGTATTTTGCTTATAAAAAAGATAATACTGGAGAGATATCAAATGCAGACATTTTAACATTAAAAACAAACACATACAACAAAAATCTGGTACAGTACTAAAAATGGCCACCAGCTACAATAACTTTCTCCTGCAAGTAGTTAACTGAAAGGTTTTTTCAATTTTAAACACAGATATGGCATCCACCGAGTGTTGTCCTGTCGCGTCTTCTTTATATTATTGCCAAGAAGATGCAAAACAATGAAAATCATAAAATCATTATTTACCAAAAAAATAGAGTAAGTCAAAACCACATTGCAAATAAACATTCATTACAAATAAAGAAGCAGGGCGCGTCCGAGGGTGAGTATATACCTAATAAGAATATAATCACCCTCGGACGCGCCCTGCTTCTTTCCGACAGCCTTCCTTCCTAAGAATCAGCCCTTCCGTGGTGTAGAGAGAGGGTTTGTTACACTCCAAGGTGTTCCCCAGGTTGCCTTTCCTGAGCTTCGATCTTCCGGCTCTCGTTTAGTAGTTGTTGGAAACTACGCTGCATTGGGCCTACAAATTGGGTGTGGGGTGTAGAGAGATGGTGTGTTCCACTCCAAGGTGTTCCCCAGGTTGCCTTTCCTGAGCTTCGATCTTCCGGCTCTCGTTTAGTAGTTGTTGGAAACTACGCTGCATTAGGCCTACAAATTGGGTATGGGGTGTAGAGAGATGGTGCGTTCCACTGTAGAGAGATGGTGTGTTCCACTCCAAGGTGTTCCCCAGGTTTCCTCGCCAATGCTTCAATCATCATGCTCTCGTTTAGTAGTTGTTGGAAACTACGCTGCATTAGGCCTACAAATTGGGTATGGGGTGTAGAGAGATGGTGTGTTACACTCCAAGGTGTTCCCCTGGTTTCCTCTCCATTGCTTCGATCTTCCGGCTCTCGTTTAGTAGTTGTTGGAAACTACGCTGCATTAGGCCTACAAATTGGGTATGGGGTGTAGAGAGATGGTGTGTTCCACTCCAAGGTGTTCCCCAGGTTGCCTTTCCTGAGCTTCGATCTTCCGGCTCTCGTTTAGTAGTTGTTGGAAACTACGCTGCATTAGGCCTACAAATTTGGTATGGGGTGTAGAGAGATGGTGTGTTACACTCCAAGGTGTTCCCCAGGTTTCCTCTCCATTGCTTCGATCTTCCGGCTCTCGTTTAGTAGTTGTTGGAAACTACGCTGCATTGGGCCTACAAATTGGGTATGGGGTGTAGAGAGATGGTTTGTTCCACTCCAAGGTGTTCTCCAGGTTGCCTTTCCTGAGCTTCGATCTTCCGGCTCTCGTTTAGTAGTTGTTGGAAACTACGCTGCATTAGGCCTACAAATTGGGTATGGGGTGTAGAGAGATGGTGTGTTACACTCCAAGGTGTTCCCCAGGTTTCCTCTCCATTGCTTCAATCTTCCGGCTCTCGTTTAGTAGTTGTTGGAAACTACGCTGCATTAGGCCTACAAATTGGGTATGGGGTGTAGATAGATGGTGTGTTACACTCCAAGGTGTTCCCCAGGTTTCCTCTCCATTGCTTCGATCTTCCGGCTCTCGTTTAGTAGTTGTTGGAAACTACGCTGCATTAGGCCTACAAATTGGGTATGGGGTGTAGAGAGATGGTGTGTTCCACTGTAGAGAGATGGTGTGTTCCACTCCAAGGTGTTCCCCAGGTTTCCTCGCCAATGCTTCGATCATCATGCTCTCGTTTAGTAGTTGTTGGAAACTACGCTGCATTAGGCCTACAAATTGGGTATGGGGTGTAGAGAGATGGTGTGTTCCACTCCAAGGTGTTCCCCAGGTTTCCTCGCCAATGCTTCGATCATCATGCTCTCGTTTAGTAGTTGTTGGAAACTACGCTGCATTAGACCTACAAATTGGGTATGGGGTGTAGAGAGATGGTGTGTTCCACTCCAAGGTGTTCTCCAGGTTGCCTTTCCTGAACTTCTATCTTCAGGCTCTCATTAAATTGTGGTTAAACGGAACAACTGCATTTGGCGTACTAGTTGGTTTGGGGCCTACTATCGGTGTCTGCCGCTCCTTGCTGTTCTCCTGGTTTCCTGTCCTGAAATTCCGTTTTCAGGCGCTCGTTAAGTAGTTGTTAATGTTAGACTGCATTTGGCCTACTAGTTGGGTTGGGGCCTACTATCGGTGTCTGCCACTCCTTGCTGTTCTCCTCCACTGAACAAAGCTGTGCCGCCTGTTTACTACGGTTGCCAATTTTGAACTGCATTTCGACTACTTACTGATTTTGGCCTACTCTCTGTGTCAGCCTCTCATTCCAGTTGTCCTCCACTGCAATGCCCCCTGATTAGTCCTGTGTTACCAATTTTGAACTGCATTTAGCCCACTTTATTCTTTGGGCCTATATCTGTGTTTCCTCCTCATCCTGCCCATTGCCCAGCCAGTGATAGATGAGTCTGCTGGTACATTGACCCATAACGCAACATTTCCCGTGCACGCTACACTGCAAGATTGTGACCCTGCTGAAAGTCAGGTCCCCCTTCCCGCATACCATACCACCTTACACGGGGACAAACAGGAAGGTGCAGATGAAAGTGCAGGTTCCTTCATCAGGTGGGGGGAGGAATACTAGTTGGCGACGTCACTGGCACAGGGCCTCTCATGGTACGCAAAAGTGTTGCTGCCGGTGGGAGGCGCCCCCGCCGTGCAAACACACCGCTGTACTTTGAGGGGCCCTGTGCCAGTGCCAATGCCAACGAGTGGGCCCCCCCTGCTTGCTCAGGTTCACAGCACTTGCAAAGTTGAAATACTTACCTCTCCCTGCTCCACTGCCGTGACGTGGTCCAGATTTCCTGGGCCCACTAATTACTTGAACCAGCCCTACCCCACACAACTTTAGCCAAATGACCCCCAATTTCAAATGCCTTCCAATTATTATAAGGTAAATTACGCTTGACAAGCTTCATTAAGAAGAATGGATGGTTTTGACATTAAAATGGGCACTCTAGGTGTTTTCCTGGCCCCCACTCACTGCTGACTATGCTGCCCCATTGACTTGCATTGGGTTTCGTGTTTCGGTCGATCCCGACTTTACGTCATAATCGGCCGATTTCACTCGACCCGACTTTTGAGATAGTCGGGTTTCGCGAAACCCGGCTCGACTCTAAAAAGGTCAAGGTCGCTCAACTCTAGTGTTCAATATTGTTTCCTTGTGTCATTTCTCATTATTTCACATAACTTAATTTATGGACATCTATGGTTTGATTTCTTTGTCATTGTGGATTGGATAGTTAGTTACTGACATCTGGTTAGAATTTCATGTCAAAATCACTTTTAGAAATATATTTACTTTGAAAATTGGTGGCGTGTTCAATACGTCTTTCACCCACTGTATATAGCAGGAGGGGTGACACATATATAAGGATGGGAGACCTATATACCAGGATTGGAAAAATATATATCAGGATGGGAGTCATATATAACAGGATATGGGGCATATATACCAGGAAGGGGCTCAGAATAAGGAACAGATTTATCAGGATGGGTGTTTTATAGACCAGCAATGGGGGACATATATACCAAGGGTCAAGGATGGTAGGAAATATATACCTGGAAGGGGCCCATGAAGGGGGACACTAGTACAGGATGGTGGACATTACTACATAAAGGGGGGTAGCAAAGATGTCCTTATAGGATTTAGAACGCTGCACGTCCCCGTTGTCTTGACCAACATGCGAGGGGAAGGGGATGCAGGTCCAAATTTCACACTGGAGTTCATTACGTAGCTAGAGATGAGCAAACCCAAACTTAAAAGTTTGAGCTCATACTGGACAGTTAGTGTTCAACAATAAACACAAAACATAGACTTCTCCAGGAAGTCCATTACAAAGAGAGAGAATATTTCCTTATCAAAGTTCGAGTCTCCATAGTTTTCAGTGGGGTTTGAGTTCTGGCTCAAGTTCGGCTACAGTTCTGGTACCTGAACTGAACTTTGGACTTAAGTTCAGGTCAGGTACCGGAACCCGGACTTCCACGGGTCCTCTCATCCCTACTCAGCACCCTATATTGCACATGCTACAATGATTCCGATTTGTTGTAAGGTGGTACTCCTCTTCCATTGTTTAGCAATTTAGTATTAATACTTTTCATCTTCATCTTAATATCTTATCATCTATATTGAGCAAAATATCTCACCTTCAAACCATATCACGAACTAGTGATGAGGCTGAGCAGAAAATTATCCTAAGGTCGGAGTCACACTAGCATAGAATATGGACGAGTGCTATGCGAGAAAACATCGCATAGCACTTGGACCACTGTTAATCTATGGAGCAGCTCACATCAACGTTTATTTTCTCAGGCGTATTCGAAGTGTGTGTAAAATTGCAGCGTGCTGCGATTGTACACATGTAGGGTCCGAGACTCACCAATGCAAGCCTATGGGTGCGAGAAAAACTCGGACACCAAACGGACCATTTGTCTAGCTTGCGACAAATACGCACACATTTTACTCATTTCAGCCCATTGAGCCATTAAATTCAATGGGGAAAATCAGTGAGAAATGTAAAGCCATACAGATGTCATACGGATACATAGGTGCGAAAAAATCGCATCATCGCAGTGCAAACACATTACACACCGATGACCATATGGAGAACACTTGTGCGACTCTCGGCAGGGAGACTCAGACCGATTTTTCATACATTAAGTGTGACCCCAGTCTAACAGAAGTAATAGCAGAGAAAATAGTTGAGTCAGATGTTCTCATGCAGATAGACACAAAAAAACACAGATTTTCAGGCCACAGAGAAATCAAAGAACAGATATATTAGTAGGCTGAGGTGCAGTTTGTATTTTTGTGTTGGATTTTCAATCATAGTCATAGTGTGAGAATGAGTTAGCATTCATCATATAAAAGAGTCTTTCCCAGTCACCGTGCACACAACACTTTTACTCTGTGTGATACCTGCAAGCAGAAAAGGAATTTGGTTATTATGGTTAAAATGCTAAGTAAAATCCTTAAGGGATATCCAGGAGCTTAGCAGTAGCAGATGTCCGAGGGGACCTGTTTCTTGATGCAGAATGATGATAGATGAATATTTCCAGTGTTATTTAGGTCATGGCCTGGTGTGCTAAGCCTCGTCCGTGGTACATGCTACTATATAAACATAGCATGATACAAGAAAAACAAACAGAACAGTTCCTAATTATGCTAATGTCTGCTATATAATTACAGGGTTCAGAACTGTCACGGAAAGTGGATGATATCTATTGCCCCACCTAGCATTCAAATATTTAGGGTATGTGCACACAGAGTTTTTTGAGGATATTTTTAGGAGCAGGTCTGCTGCAAAAACATCTGGAAAATGGCTTAAAATGCTTGAAGGACTCTTCGTATTCATTTCTATTTTAAAGCCACTTTGCTGTTCATTCTTTAAAGTGGCTCCTGGTGGAATCCATTCTAAACTAGGCCGATCAAGACGCTACAAAAATGCTTCAGGGAAAAAAACTCTTCCAAATCACTTTGAAATCTCTTCAAACCCACATTAGGAAATGAAAAAATCTTCTAAAGACTTTCCAAAGAATGAGAGTATCCTGAAGTTGTTTCCACTAGAAAACTCATCATTTGTGACCACCTCAATAAAGCACAATGTGCTCATACCTTAAACTCATTCACTAAAGCAAAGTTCAAATCCAAGTGTTGTGATGTCACTCTTGTCAAAGTAAGAGGTACTGGGTGTGAAAGAAGTCAAAATAATTTCTAAATCACATTTTAACTCCTTCACCCCCAAGCTTGTTTTCACTTTCCTGACCAGCTCAAATTTTATAATTCTGACCCATGTCACTTTATGTGGTAATAACTGTGGAACACTTCAATATATATCCCAGTGGTTCTATGACTGTTTTTTCGTGACACATTGAACTTCTCGGTAGTGGTAAATTTTGCTTAATATGATTTGCATTTATTTATGAAAATATTGAAAATTTTACATAAATTGTGAATATTTCGCAATTTTCAATCTTTGAATTTTTATGTCCAGATTGTTATCCCACTCAAAATAGTTAATAGATAACATTTACCACATGTCTACTTTACATCAGCATCATTTTTTTAAATATAATTTCAAAATATAAACTGACAAGCCAGCACTGTGCCCCACATTTACTATAATTTCAGCTGAACAATAAATATAAATTAATCAGACACTGTGATGCTGCTTCCAATTCATTCTAAGGCTCTGTTCTGTGTCTTCTCTTTACAAAATGTATTAGAATTCCTTGTATATTGTCCTGAAGTCCCTGATAGCTTCCCCTACTCCTCCAATATAGCATAATTCCTCTATAGCGTGATGCCCCTAAAGTGCCTCCTAGGCCCGGATTGATAATCTGCCCCACCAGGCATTTTCCTGCTGGGCTGTGATGATATCATTCATAGTGGGGCGCAGAGTGGCGGCAGCTGCTCATCGTCGGCCGCTGATCCGGCCACCGGCCCATTTTTTCCGGCCACCAGACCTTTAAATCTTTTCAGTGAAGGGCCGGCCCTGTGTGCGCGCTCTGTCTAGTTTCTGTGTGTGCGCGGCTGTTGACCTTGTCAGCACAGGAAAGTAAGGGATCGCGCGCAGCCACGCACACAGGGCCAAATTGAAAATTTGAAAAGGCCGCCACGGCACGCTTCGGCTCCTCTACCTGTGTCTGATGCTGGCATGCCGGTACC
This sequence comes from Ranitomeya imitator, assembly GCF_032444005.1. Taxonomy (NCBI): domain Eukaryota; kingdom Metazoa; phylum Chordata; class Amphibia; order Anura; family Dendrobatidae; genus Ranitomeya; species Ranitomeya imitator. The sequence goes on along the minus strand of NC_091286.1, from coordinate 559,712,648 downwards.
AGCGTCATATATGACCATGCCAGTACCAGCGTTATATATGACCATGCCATTACCAGCGTTATATATGATACACATACACCGCATTGTCACCTACATTACGTATGTACACATCAGTAGCAGTATCGCCTATATAATGTACATAGACTGCTGTATATACAATATATAAGTTATTAGTGATACTGGCTGCTACTGCTGTATATAATCACAGTAGCACCTATATTATGTATATACCGTACATTATATAGGCGATACTGCTACTGATGTGTATATACATTATATATAGCTGATACTGCTTTGCATAGATGTATATGTACACACAACAGTAACTCCTATATAATGTGTATACATCATTTGCAGTATCACCTGTATAATGTATAGACTACGGTATATACGTTATATAGGTGATACTGCTGTGTATAGTCGCAGTATACACACAGCGTGTGTGTGTGTATATATATATGTATATATATATATATATATCTACTATATAAAGCTGAATGTGTGTGTGTGTATGTATGTATGTATGTTCGGGATTGGCATCTGCACCGTCGCAGCTACAGCCACAAAATTTTGCACAGTCACACGTCTGGACCCCGAGAGCGTCATAGGCTATATTGTGAGGCGAAATTTTAACCCCGCGCGTTCCAATTCACCAAACAATTTTGCCCCTATCTACATAATGGGGAAAAAAGTGAAAGGAAAAGTGTTGGAGGCGTCGCAGCTACAGCAACAAAATTTTGCACAGTCACATATCTGGACCCTGAGAGCGTCATAGGCTATGTTGTGAGGTGAAATTTTAACTCCGCGCTTTCCAATTCACCAAACTATTTTTCCCCTATCTACATAATGGGGAAAAGTGAAAGGAAAAGTGTTGGAGGCAAATTGACAGCTGCCAGATGTGAACAAGGGGGACTTAAAGAATGAGAGCGAAGGCGCCAAAGAGTATATACCGTACAGTTGCTAAGGTGGGGCCCCGACATGAGATACTCACCACACACGGGGATATGAACACACACACAAAATGCGCCACACACTACCACGTGCTTGAACACATATACCACCCTCAGCACACATTTCACCACACATACACCAACCTCGCCACATAAAAGTCGAAACACAAAAGTCGCCGCTGAAAACTCGGCCCGCGCAAAACTCGCCACATGCAAAAACTAGGCTCACGCAAAACTCGCCACAAGTGCAAAACTCACCTCATGGAAAACTCGCCACACGAAAAACTTGCACACGTGGAAAAATTGCCACATGCACAAAATTTGCAACACATGCAAAAGTTGCCTCACACAAAACTTGCACATACTCAAAAGGCACCACACATAAAACTCGCCACGCGCAAAACTCGCCATGCGCAAAACTTGCACACAACTTGCTACACTAACCTGTCACATGCAACTCGACACACAAAAAGTTGCTACACGCATGTTGCCACACAAAACTCATCTCACAAAAGTCGCTACATGCATGTCGCCACACGCAACTCAACACACACAACTTGACAAACGAAACTCGCCCTAAAACACACACAAGTCTGGTATTATCCTTCAAAAATAAAAATCTGATTAATAAGCAGACAAACTACAAGAGCAACAAATGTACCATATAGGAAATACGGCAGCTGTCAGTCACATGACCTGTCTATTATGTGTATGTGTGAGCTAATATATACTGCCAGGGGGAGGGCTTCCTGTTGGCTGGGGATTTATCAGGCTGCCAATTTAGCTTACAAATACTGAGGTAAAAATACTGAGCAAATAACGTGTGAACGAGGTCTAATACAGGAGATCACACAGGTATATACTATATACAGGGGAGATGACACACAGATATATACTATATACAGGAGAGATGACACACAGGTATATACTATATAGAGGAGGAGATGACATACAGGTACATACTATATACAGGAGGAGATGACATACAGGTATATACTATATACAGGAGGAGATGACACACAGGTATATACTATATACAGGAGCAGATTACCTACAGGTATATACTATATAAAGGAGGAGATGACACAGATATATACTATATACAGGGGAGATGACACACAGGTATATACTATATACAGGAGGAGATGACATACAGGTATATACTATATATAGAAGGAGATGACATACAGGTATATACTATATATAGGAGGAGATGACATACAGATATATACTATATATAGGAGGAGATGACATACAGGTATATACTATATACAGGGGAGATGACATACAGGTATATACTATATACAGGAGATGACATACAGGTGTATACTATATATAAGGGAGATGACAAACATGTATATACTGAGGTGAAAATGAAAAGGTGTGAGTGCAAAATGAGAGGAGTGAGGGAAAATAGTGGAATGATTGGAAAATGACAGATGTGAGGTCGAAATGACAAGTGTTAGGGGGGAATGAGAGGAGTGAGGGAGAAAATGAGAGGTGTGAGGGAGAAAATGAGAGATGTGAAGGCGAAAATTAAAGATGTGATTGGGAAAATGAGAGGCGTGATGGGAAAATAAGAGAAGTGACGTGCTATAACTAACCACAGATATTTACTATGCCCAGGCAACGCCGGGCTCTTCAGCTAGTATATATATATATATATATATATATATATATATCTTCTATATATATAATTGTCTAAGGGTTTTTCCGTCTGTCTGTCTGTCTGTCTGTCTGTCCTGGAAATCCCGGCTCTCTGATTGGTCGAGGTCGCCAGGCCTCGACCAATCAGAGACCGGCACAGCATCGACGTAGACATCCCGCGTCTCTGATTGGTCGAGGCCGCCAGGCCTCGACCAATCAGCAACGGGCACAGCGACGATGATGTCATAAAGGACGTAGACATCCCGCGTCTCTGATTGGTCGAGGCCGCCAGGCCTCGACCAATCAGCAACGGGCACAGCGACGATGTCATAAAGGTTGCCTCGACCAATCAGCGACGGGCACAGTCTGCCGCGAATTCTGGAATCATCATTGTCCATATATTACAGGGACATGCATATTCTAGAATACCCGATGCGTTAGAATCGGGCCACAATCTATTATATATATATATATATATATATGTGTATATTTATATGTGTGTATGTATGTACAACCCCTTTCAAAAATTATGTAATCATCGGCCTTGGAGGATGCTCATTGAGTTTAATATTGTAGAAAAAAAGCAGATCACAGACATGGCACAAAACTAAAGTCATTTCAAATGGCAACTTTCTGGCTTTAAGAAACACTAAAAGAAATCAAGAACAAAAAATGTGGTAGTCAGTAATGGTTACAATTTTTAACTAAGCATAGGGGAAAAATTATGGAGTCACTCAAGTATGACGGAAAAAAATATGTAATCATGAAAAACAAACAAACAAAAAAACATTCCAACACATCACTAGTAGTGATAAGTAGGGTTGAGCGAAACGGGTCGTTCATTTTCAAAAGTCGCCGACTTTTGGCAAAGTCGGGTTTCATGAAACCCGATCCGACCCCTGTGCGGGGTCGGCCATGCGGTACGCGACTTTCGCGCCAAAGTCGCGTTTCAATGACGCGAAAAGCGCCATTTCTCAGCCAATGAAGGTAAACGCAGAGTGTGGGCAGCGTGATGACATAGGTCCTGGTCCCCACCATCTTAGAGAAGGGCATTGCAGTGATTGGCTTGCTGTCTGCGGCGTCACAGGGGCTATAAAGGGGCGTTCCCGCCGACCGCCATGTTACTGCTGCTGATCTGAGCTTAGGGAGAGGTTGCTGCCGCTTCGTCAGAAGCAGGGATAGCGTTAGGCAGGGTCCATTAACCACCAAACCGCTTGTGCTGTAGCGATTTCCACTGCCCAACACCACCTTCGGTGTGCAGGGACAGTGGAAGCTACATTTTTATTTTTTTTTCCCCTCAGCGCTGTAGCTCATTGGGCTGCCCTAGAAGGCTCCCTGATAGCTGCATTGCTGTGTGTACGCCGCTGTGCAAACCAACTGCTTTTTTCAAAGCACAAATCCTCTTGTTCCTTCCTTTCTGCACAGCTATCTTTTTTGTTTGTACACACTTTTTATTTAATTTGTGCATCAGTCCACTCCTTATCGCTGCCTGCCATACCTGGCTGAGATTACTGCAGGGAGATAGTAATTGAAGGACACTCCCTGTTTTTTTTTTTTTGTGTGGGAGATTAAAATTGACATTTCTGCTAGAGTGCCATCCCTGTGTGTGCCATCTCTCACTCAGTGGGCCATAGAAAGCCTATTTATTTTTTTGCTTGATTTGGGTTATAAAATCTACCTGAAAAAATCACTACATCAATCAGTGGGAGAAAAATATTGGCCTCAGGGCTTGTGTGCCACTCTTGACTCCTGTGTGTGCCATCTCTCAGTCAGTGGGCCATAGAAAGCCTATTTATTTTTTTGCTTGATTTGGGTTCTAAAATCTACCTGAAAAAATCACTACATCAATCAGTGGGAGAAAAATATTGGCCTCAGGGCTTGTGTGCCACTCTTGACTCCTGTGTGTGCCATCTCTCACTCAGTGGGCCATAGAAAGCCTATTTATTTTTTTTGCTTGATTTTGGTTCTAAAATCTACCTGAAAAAATCACTACATCAATCAGTGGGAGAAAAATATTGGCCTCAGGGCTTGTGTGCCACTCCTGACTCCTGTGTGCATCATCACTCACTCAGTGGGCCATAGAAAGCCCTTTTTTTTTTTTGTTGCTTTATTTGGGTTCTAAATTCTACCTGAAAAAATCAATAAATCAATCAGTGGGAGATTAATATTGGCCTTTGGGCTTGTGTGCCAGTCCTAAGCGTGCCATCTCTCTCTCTCTCAGATAGTGGGCCATAGAAAGCCTATTTATTATTTTTTTTATTGGGTTTATAAATTTTCCCTGGAACAAAAAAAAAAAAAGTGGGAGATTAATATTGGCCTCTGGGCTTATGTGCCAGTCCTGAGCGTGCCATCTCTCTCACAAATAGTGGGCCATAGAAAGCCTATTTATTTTTTTGCTTGATTTGGGTTCTAAAATCTACCTGAAAAAATCACTACATCAATCAGTGGGAGAAAAATATTGGCCTCAGGGCTTGTGTGCCACTCCTGACTCCTGTGTGCATCATCACTCACTCAGTGGGCCATAGAAAGCCCATTTTTTTTTTTTTGCTTTATTTGGGTTCTAAATTCTACCTGAAAAAATCAATAAATCAATCAGTGGGAGATTAATATTGGCCTTTGGGCTTGTGTGCCAGTCCTAAGCGTGCCATCTGTCTCTCTCAGATAGTGGGCCATAGAAAGCCTATTTATTATTTTTTTTATTGGGTTTATAAATTTTCCCTGGAACAAAAAAAAAAAAAGTGGGAGATTAATATTGGCCTCTGGGCTTGTGTGCCAGTCCTGAGCGTGCCATCTCTCTCACAAATAGTGGGCCATAGAAAGCCTATTTATTTTTTTGCTTGATTTGGTTTCTAAATTCTTCCTGAAAAAATCATTTTATTCTATTATTTTTTTTTCCTAAAGTCTCCCTGAAAAAAAAAAAAAAAAAAATCAGTGGGAGATTAATATTGCCCTTTCTGCTTGTGTGCCAGTCTTGACTCCTGGGTGTGCCATCTCTCTCTCTCTCTCCAATTGTGGGCCATAGAAAGCCTATTATTTTTTTAGCTTGATTTGGGTTCCAAAATCTACCTGAAAAAATCACTACATCAATCAGTGGGAGATAAATATTGGCCTCTGGGCTTGTGTGCCACTCCTGACTCCTGTGTGCGTCATCTCTCACTCAGTGGGCCATAGAAAGCCTTTTTTTGTTTTATTTGTTTTCTAAATTCTCCCTGAAAAAATCATTTTATTTTATTTGGTTTCTAAATTCTTCCTGAAAAAATCATTTTATTCTATTATTTTTTTTCCTAAAGTCTCCCTGAAAAAAAAAAAAAAAAAAAAATCAGTGGGAGATTAATATTGCCCTTTCTGCTTGTGTGCCAGTCTTGACTCCTGGGTGTGCCATCTCTCTCTCTCTCTCCAATTGTGGGCCATAGAAAGCCTATTATTTTTTTAGCTTGATTTGGGTTCCAAAATCTACCTGAAAAAATCACTACATCAATCAGTGGGAGATAAATATTGGCCTCTGGGCTTGTGTGCCACTCCTGACTCCTGTGTGCGTCATCTCTCACTCAGTGGGCCATAGAAAGCCTTTTTTTGTTTTATTTGTTTTCTAAATTCTCCCTGAAAAAATCATTTTATTTTATTTGGTTTCTAAATTCTTCCTGAAAAAATCATTTTATTCTATTATTTTTTTTTCCTAAAGTCTCCCTGAAAAAAAAAAAAAAAAAAAATCAGTGGGAGATTAATATTGCCCTTTCTGCTTGTGTGCCAGTCTTGACTCCTGGGTGTGCCATCTCTCTCTCTCTCTCCAATTGTGGGCCATAGAAAGCCTATTATTTTTTTAGCTTGATTTGGGTTCCAAAATCTACCTGAAAAAATCACTACATCAATCAGTGGGAGATAAATATTGGCCTCTGGGCTTGTGTGCCACTCCTGACTCCTGTGTGCGTCATCTCTCACTCAGTGGGCCATAGAAAGCCTTTTTTTGTTTTATTTGTTTTCTAAATTCTCCCTGAAAAAATCATTTTATTTTATTTGGTTTCTAAATTCTTCCTGAAAAAATCATTTTATTCTATTATTTTTTTTTCCTAAAGTCTCCCTGAAAAAAAAAAAAAATCAAATCAGTGGGAGATTAATATTTACATTTGTGCTTCAGTGACAGTCCTGCGTGTGTGGCATCTCTCTCATTTGTTGCCACCAACAACAGAGTGTGTAACATTGTGCCTGATTTTCGTTGTGGTCTCACTCACCTGTAAAGGGGTAGCTAAATCATACTGAAGTTATAGCTCACCGTGTAATTTGTGTGACAGCAACAAATACCGTTAGTTTGTTTACGTTTTTAAAACAATGAGGAAGTCTGGTGGAAGAGGTCGTGGCCGGGGGCGTTCATTGTCAGCTGGTAATGAGGGTAGTGGTAGTGGTGGAGCATCAGCTGGTTGTGGGAAAAAAAATATTGCACCTAAGTCTGGAGCTGTGGAGCCAGGTTCGTCGTCTGGCTACACAAGGCCTCGAACGCTCCCTTTTCTGGGAGTAGGAAAACCGCTTTTAAAGCCGGAGCAGCAAGAGCATGTTTTGGCTTATCTTGCTGACTCAGCCTCTAGCTCTTTTGCCTCCTCTCGTGAAACTGGTAAATGTCAAAGCAGCGCGTCGTTAGTGGATGTTCACGGTCAGGGACAAGTCGCTTCCTTGTCCTCTTCAGCAAAAACAACAACAGAGAAGAATGCAGCAGGCGACACAACGGGTTACTCCATGGAGCTCTTTACACATACCGTCCCTGGCTTAGAAAGTGAAGCAGTTAACAGTCCATGCCCATTACAAGTTGAATCTGACATGGAGTGCACTGATGCACAGCCACAGCCAGACTACTATGCTGGTCCTTTGACTCAGACCACAACATTGCCCTCGCAGGGTAATGATCAAGAATCAGACCCTGATGAGACTATGTTGCCCCATCACGAACGCTATACCACCGACCGACACGGTGACACAGACGAAGTTGCACACGAGCTACAAGAAGAGGTAATAGATGACCCAGTTCTTGACCCCGTTTAGCAGCCATTGGGGGAACAGGGTGCAGGCGGCAGCAGTTCTGAAGCGGAGGAGGAGGGGCCGCAGCAGGCATCAACATCGCAACAGGTTCCATCTGCCGGGCTCGTATCTTGCCCAAAACGCGTGGCAAAGCCAAAACCTGTTGGAGGACAGCGTGGCCATCCGGTTAAAGCTCAGTCTGCAATGCCTGAAAAGGTATCCGATGCTAGAAAGAGTGCAGTCTGGCATTTTTTTAAACAACATCCAATTGATCAGCGCAAAGTAATCTGTCAAAAATGTTCAACTACCTTAAGCAGAGGACAGAATCTGAAAAGTCTCAATACAAGTTGCATGCATAGACATTTAACCACCATGCATTTGCAAGCCTGGACTAACTACCAAACGTCCCTTAAGGTTGTAGCACCCTCGGCCAATGAAGCTAGTCAGCAACGCAACATCCCTTCCGGCAGTGTAGGGCCACCATTTTCCGCACCACCTGCAGTATCTGTGCAGGTTTCTTTGCCAGGCCAAAGCAGTCAGGGTCAGGGAATCACCAGTTTCGTAGTAGGAAACACTGCATCTAGGGCACCGGCGGCAACAATACCATCTCCCACCGTCTCTCAGTCTGCCATGTCCACCGGCACCCCCGCTAGTTCCACGATCTCCAGCTCTCCAGTCCAGCTCACCCTACATGAGACTATGGTTAGAAAAAGGAAGTACTTAGCCTCGCATCCGCGTACACAGGGTTTGAACGCCCACATAGCTAGACTAATCTCGTTAGAGATGATGCCCTACCGGTTAGTTGAAAGCGAAGCTTTCAAAGCCCTGATGGACTTCGCTGTACCACGCTATGAGCTACCCAGTCGACACTTTTTTTTCCAGAAAAGCCATCCCAGCCCTCCACCAGCATGTTAAAGAGCGCATCGTCCATGCACTCAGGCAATCTGTGAGCACAAAGGTGCACCTGACAACAGATGCATGGACCAGTAGGCATGGCCAGGGACGTTACGTGTCCATCACGGCACACTGGGTAAATGTGGTGGATGCAGGGTCCACAGGGGACAGCAAGTTTGGGACAGTTCTGCCTAGCCCACGGTCTAGGAAACAGTTGGCTGTAGCCGTTCGCACCCCCTCCTCCTCCTCTTCGTCCTCCTGCAGAAGCGAGAGCTCGTCCACAGACCGCAGTCGCACAACCACTCCATCCGCAGCTGCCACTGTTGCACACCAGGTCTCCCATTATGGGGCAGCTACTGGCAAACGTCAGCAGGCTGTATTGGCTATGAAGTGTTTGGGCGACAACAGACACACCGCGGAAGTTCTGTCCGAGTTCTTGCAGAAAGAAACGAAGTCGTGGCTGGGCACTGTAGATCTTGAGGCAGGCAAGGTAGTGAGTGATAACGGAAGGAATTTCATGGCTGCCATCTCCCTTTCCCAACTGAAACACATTCCTTGCCTGGCTCACACCTTAAACCTGGTGGTGCAGTGCTTCCTGAAAAGTTATCCGGGGTTATCCGACCTGCTCCTCAAAGTGCGTGGACTTTGCTCACATATCCGCCGTTCGCCCGTACACTCCAGCCGTATGCAGACCTATCAGCGTTCTTTGAACCTTCCCCAGCATCGCCTAATCATAGACGTTGCAACAAGGTGGAACTCAACACTGCACATGCTTCAGAGACTGTGCGAACAGAGGCGGGCTGTTATGTTTTTGTGGGAGGATACACATACACGGGCAGGCAGTAGGATGGCAGACATGGAGTTGTCAGGTGTGCAGTGGTCGAAGATTCAAGACATGTGTCAAGTCCTTCAGTGTTTTGAGGAATGCACACGGCTGGTTAGTGCAGACAACGCCATAATAAGCATGAGCATCCCCCTAATGCGTCTGCTGATGCAAAGTTTGACGCACATAAAGGATCAGGCGTCTGCAGCTGAGGAAGAGGAAAGCCTTGATGACAGTCAGCCATTGTCTGGCCAGGGCAGTGTACAGGACGAGTTAGCGGGCGAAGAGGAAGAGGAGGACGAGGAGGATGATGGGGATGATTATATTTTTAATGAGGAAGCTTTTCCGGGGCCACTGGAAATTGGTGGCGCGGCAAGGCCGGGTTCTGGTTTTTGGAGGGACACAAGTGACGTGGATTTGCCTGAAACTGCCCCTCAACCAAGCACAACCGGAGATTTGAGAACTGGAACTTTGGCCCACATGGCGGATTATGCCTTACGTATCCTCAAAAGGGACACACGCATAACTAAAATGATGAACGATGACGATTACTGGTTGGCCTGCCTCCTTGATCCTCGCTATAAAGGCAAATTGCAAAATATAATGCCACATGAGAACTTGGAACTAATATTAGCAACCAAACAATCAACTCTTGTTGACCGTTTGCTTCTGGCATTCCCTGCACACAGCGCCCGTGATCGTTCTCACACGAGCTGCAGGGGCCAGCAGACCAGAGGAGTTAGAGGGGCAGAAATCATAAGTGGCGTTGGCCAGAGGGGTTTTCTGACCAGGTTGTGGAGTGATTTTGCTATGACCGCAGACAGGACAGGTACTGCAGCATCAATTCAAAGTGACAGGAGACAACATTTGTCCAGTATGGTTACAAACTATTTTTCATCCCTTATCGATGTTCTCCCTCAACCGTCATTCCCATTTGATTACTGGGCATCAAAATTAGACACCTGGCCAGAATTGGCAGAATATGCATTGCAGGAGCTTGCTTGCCCGACAGCTAGTGTCCTATCAGAAAGAGTATTCAGTGCTGCAGGTTCAATACTAACAGAAAAAAGGACTCGTCTGGCTACCCAAAATGTAGATGATCTAACCTTCATTAAAATGAACCACAACTGGATTTCGAAATCTTTTGCCCCACCTTGTCCGGCTGACACCTAGCTTTCCTATGTAAAGGTCTTGCCTGTGGACTATTCTGAACGACTTTTCCAATCTCGTAATTTGCAGCACCTGACTGTCCAGCATCCGACATGTTAACACCTCCCTAAATGGCCAAAGTCCCCACACGGGGCCGTGGTATCGCCACTTGGCGCCAGCACCCGTGAGAGTACTGTTTGTCTGAAGAGGTGGGTGTGCCCGCTTTTGGTCGACGGCACTGCCACTAGGTCCCTCATAGTACAATAAAGTGTCTGGCGGTGGTGGTGCGCACCCAACGTCAGACACACCGTTGTAATATGAGGGGCCCTGGGCCTGTACCGCCGGCCACAAGACAATCCCCCCCCCCAGGTCAAACAGTGCTCTACGACTTGCAAAATTTTCTCTCACAGCTCCACCAATGTTTAGTCTATGCGCTGACATCCTTCAATGCCTGGCACTGTCAATACCATTGTATTGACATTTTTCTTATGTTAGGCCTTCGAAGCCTGTCTGCGGTCACTCCTTCCACTAGGCCTCCACTGACCTGTCTACTGCTGCCCGTGTTCCCCTGGAACCAATTTTAAATTGCCTACAGCCAGCCCAATTTATTATGTTAGGGCTTCGAAGCCTGTCTGCGGTCCCTCCTTCCACTAGGCCTCCACTGACCTGTCTACTGCCGCCCGTGTTCCCCTGGAACCAATTTTAAATTGCCTACAGCCAGCCCAATTTATTATGTTAGGGCTTCGAAGCCTGTCTGCGGTCCCTCCTTCCACTAGGCCTCCACTGACCTGTCTACTGCCGTCCGTGTTCCCCTGGAACCAATTTTAAATTGCCTACAGCCAGCCCAATTTATTATGTTAGGGCTTCGAAGCCTGTCTGCGGTCCCTCCTTCCACTAGGCCTCCACTGACCTGTCTACTGCTGCCCGTGTTCCCCTGGAACCAATTTTAAATTGCCTACAGCCAGCCCAATTTATTATGTTAGGGCTTCGAAGCCTGTCTGCGGTCCCTCCTTCCACTAGGCCTCCACTGACCTGTCTACTGCTGCCCGTGTTCCCCTGGAACCAATTTTAAATTGCCTACAGCCAGCCCAATTTATTATGTTAGGGCTTCGAAGCCTGTCTGCGGTCCCTCCTTCCACTAGGCCTCCACTGACCTGTCTACTGCTGCCCGTGTTCCCCTGGAACCAATTTTAAATTGCCTACAGCCAGCCCAATTTATTATGTTAGGGCTTCGAAGCCTGTCTGCGGTCCCTCCTTCCACTAGGCCTCCACTGACCTGTCTACTGCTGCCCGTGTTCCCCTGGAACCAATTTTAAATTGCCTACAGCCAGCCCAATTTATTATGTTAGGGCTTCGAAGCCTGTCTGCGGTCCCTCCTTCCACTAGGCCTCCACTGACCTGTCTACTGCTGCCCGTGTTCCCCTGGAACCAATTTTAAATTGCCTACAGCCAGCCAAATTTATTATGTTAGGGCTTCGAAGCCTGTCTGCGGTCCCTCCTTCCACTAGGCCTCCACTGACCTGTCTACTGCTGCCCGTGTTCCCCTGGAACCAATTTTAAATTGCCTACAGCCGGCCCAATTTATTATGTTAGGGCTTCGAAGCCTGTCTGCGGTCCCTCCTTCCACTAGGCCTCCACTGACCTGTCTACTGCTGCCCGTGTTCCCCTGGAACCAATTTTAAATTGCCTACAGCCAGCCCAATTTATTATGTTAGGGCTTCGAAGCCTGTCTGCGGTCCCTCCTTCCACTAGGCCTCCACTGACCTGTCTACTGCCGCCCGTGTTCCCCTGGAACCAATTTTAAATTGCCTACAGCCAGCCCAATTTATTATGTTAGGGCTTCGAAGCCTGTCTGCGGTCCCTCCTTCCACTAGGCCTCCACTGACCTGTCTACTGCCCTCCGTGTTCCCCTGGAACCAATTTTAAATTGCCTACAGCCAGCCCAATTTATTATGTTAGGGCTTCGAAGCCTGTCTGCGGTCCCTCCTTCCACTAGGCCTCCACTGACCTGTCTACTGCTGCCCGTGTTCCCCTGGAACCAATTTTAAATTGCCTACAGCCAGCCCAATTTATTATGTTAGGGCTTCGAAGCCTGTCTGCGGTCCCTCCTTCCACTAGGCCTCCACTGACCTGTCTACTGCTGCCCGTGTTCCCCTGGAACCAATTTTAAATTGCCTACAGCCAGCCCAATTTATTATGTTAGGGCTTCGAAGCCTGTCTGCGGTCCCTCCTTCCACTAGGCCTCCACTGACCTGTCTACTGCTGCCCGTGTTCCCCTGGAACCAATTTTAAATTGCCTACAGCCAGCCAAATTTATTATGTTAGGGCTTCGAAGCCTGTCTGCGGTCCCTCCTTCCACTAGGCCTCCACTGACCTGTCTACTGCTGCCCGTGTTCCCCTGGAACCAATTTTAAATTGCCTACAGCCAGCCCAATTTATTATGTTAGGGCTTCGAAGCCTGTCTGCGGTCCCTCCTTCCACTAGGCCTCCACTGACCTGTCTACTGCTGCCCGTGTTCCCCTGGAACCAATTTTAAATTGCCTACAGCCAGCCCAATTTATTATGTTAGGGCTTCGAAGCCTGTCTGCGGTCCCTCCTTCCACTAGGCCTCCACTGACCTGTCTACTGCTGCCCGTGTTCCCCTGGAACCAATTTTAAATTGCCTACAGCCAGCCCAATTTATTATGTTAGGGCTTCGAAGCCTGTCTGCGGTCCCTCCTTCCACTAGGCCTCCACTGACCTGTCTACTGCTGCCCGTGTTCCCCTGGAACCAATTTTAAATTGCCTACAGCCAGCCCAATTTATTATGTTAGGGCTTCGAAGCCTGTCTGCGGTCCCTCCTTCCACTAGGCCTCCACTGACCTGTCTACTGCTGCCCGTGTTCCCCTGGAACCAATTTTAAATTGCCTACAGCCAGCCCAATTTATTATGTTAGGGCTTCGAAGCCTGTCTGCGGTCCCTCCTTCCACTAGGCCTCCACTGACCTGTCTACTGCTGCCCGTGTTCCCCTGGAACCAATTTTAAATTGCCTACAGCCAGCCAAATTTATTATGTTAGGGCTTCGAAGCCTGTCTGCGGTCCCTCCTTCCACTAGGCCTCCACTGACCTGTCTACTGCTGCCCGTGTTCCCCTGGAACCAATTTTAAATTGCCTACAGCCAGCCCAATTTATTATGTTAGGGCTTCGAAGCCTGTCTGCGGTCCCTCCTTCCACTAGGCCTCCACTGACCTGTCTACTGCTGCCCGTGTTCCCCTGGAACCAATTTTAAATTGCCTACAGCCAGCCCAATTTATTATGTTAGGGCTTCGAAGCCTGTCTGCGGTCCCTCCTTCCACTAGGCCTCCACTGACCTGTCTACTGCCGCCCGTGTTCCCCTGGAACCAATTTTAAATTGCCTACAGCCAGCCCAATTTATTATGTTAGGGCTTCGAAGCCTGTCTGCGGTCCCTCCTTCCACTAGGCCTCCACTGACCTGTCTACTGCCCTCCGTGTTCCCCTGGAACCAATTTTAAATTGCCTACAGCCAGCCCAATTTATTATGTTAGGGCTTCGAAGCCTGTCTGCGGTCCCTCCTTCCACTAGGCCTCCACTGACCTGTCTACTGCTGCCCGTGTTCCCCTGGAACCAATTTTAAATTGCCTACAGCCAGCCCAATTTATTATGTTAGGGCTTCGAAGCCTGTCTGCGGTCCCTCCTTCCACTAGGCCTCCACTGACCTGTCTACTGCTGCCCGTGTTCCCCTGGAACCAATTTTAAATTGCCTACAGCCAGCCCAATTTATTATGTTAGGGCTTCGAAGCCTGTCTGCGGTCCCTCCTTCCACTAGGCCTCCACTGACCTGTCTACTGCTGCCCGTGTTCCCCTGGAACCAATTTTAAATTGCCTACAGCCAGCCAAATTTATTATGTTAGGGCTTCGAAGCCTGTCTGCGGTCCCTCCTTCCACTAGGCCTCCACTGACCTGTCTACTGCTGCCCGTGTTCCCCTGGAACCAATTTTAAATTGCCTACAGCCAGCCCAATTTATTATGTTAGGGCTTCGAAGCCTGTCTGCGGTCCCTCCTTCCACTAGGCCTCCACTGACCTGTCTACTGCTGCCCGTGTTCCCCTGGAACCAATTTTAAATTGCCTACAGCCAGCCCAATTTATTATGTTAGGGCTTCGAAGCCTGTCTGCGGTCCCTCCTTCCACTAGGCCTCCACTGACCTGTCTACTGCCGCCCGTGTTCCCCTGGAACCAATTTTAAATTGCCTACAGCCAGCCCAATTTATTATGTTAGGGCTTCGAAGCCTGTCTGCGGTCCCTCCTTCCACTAGGCCTCCACTGACCTGTCTACTGCCCTCCGTGTTCCCCTGGAACCAATTTTAAATTGCCTACAGCCAGCCCAATTTATTATGTTAGGGCTTCGAAGCCTGTCTGCGGTCCCTCCTTCCACTAGGCCTCCACTGACCTGTCTACTGCTGCCCGTGTTCCCCTGGAACCAATTTTAAATTGCCTACAGCCAGCCCAATTTATTATGTTAGGGCTTCGAAGCCTGTCTGCGGTCCCTCCTTCCACTAGGCCTCCACTGACCTGTCTACTGCTGCCCGTGTTCCCCTGGAACCAATTTTAAATTGCCTACAGCCAGCCCAATTTATTATGTTAGGGCTTCGAAGCCTGTCTGCGGTCCCTCCTTCCACTAGGCCTCCACTGACCTGTCTACTGCTGCCCGTGTTCCCCTGGAACCAATTTTAAATTGCCTACAGCCAGCCCAATTTATTATGTTAGGGCTTTGAAGCCTGTCTGCGGTCCCTCCTTCCACTAGGCCTCCACTGACCTGTCTACTGCCGCCCGTGTTCCCCTGGAACCAATTTTAAATTGCCTACAGCCCAATTTTTGTTATGTTAGGCCTTCGAAGCCTGTCTGCGGCCCGTTCTTTCCACTACTACTACACTGACCTGGCTACTGCCGCCCGTGTTCCCCTGGAACCAATTTTAAATTGCCTACAGCCAGCCCAATTTATTATGTTAGGGCTTCGAAGCCTGTCTGCGGTCCCTCCTTCCACTAGGCCTCCACTGACCTGTCTACTGCTGCCCGTGTACCCCTTGAACCAACATCAGAAAATATAAAAATAAGTATTTTGCTTATAAAAAAGAAAATACTGGAGAGATATCAAATGCAGACATTTTAACATTAAAAACAAACACATACAACAAAAATCTGGTACAGTACTAAAAATGGCCACCAGCTACAATAACTTTCTCCTGCAAGTAGTTAACTGAAAGTTTTTTTCAATTTAAAACACAGATATGGCATCCACCGAGTGTTGTCCTGTCGCGTCTTCTTTATATTATTGCCAAGAAGATGCAAAACAATGAAAATAATAAAATCATTATTTACCAAAAAAATAGAGTAAGTCAAAACCATATTGCAAATAAACATTCATTACAAATAAAGAAGCAGGGCACGTCCGAGGGTGAGTATATACCTAATAAGAATATAATCACCCTCGGACGCGCCCTGCTTCTTTCCGACAGCCTTCCTTCCTAAGAATCAGCCCTTCCGTGGTGTAGAGAGAGGGTTTGTTACACTCCAAGGTGTTCCCCAGGTTGCCTTTCCTGAGCTTCGATCTTCATGCTCTCGTTTAGTAGTTGTCGGAAAGTAGGCTGCATTAGGCCTACAAATTGGGTATGGGGTGGAGAGAGATGGTGTGTTACACTCCAAGGTGTTCCCCAGGTTTCCTTGCCATTGCTTCGGTCTTCCGACTCTCGTTTAGTAGTTGTAGAAAACTACACTGCATTAGGCCTACAAAATGGGTATCGGGTGGAGAGAGATGGTGTGTTACACTCCAAGGTGTTCCCCAGGTTGCCTTTCCTGAGCTTCGATCTTCCGGCTCTCGTTTAGTAGTTGTTGGAAACTACACTGCATTAGGCCTACAAATTGGGTATGGGGTGTAGAGAGATGGTGTGTTCCACTCCAAGGTGTTCTCCAGGTTGCCTTTCCTGAGCTTCGATCTTCCGGCTCTCGTTTAGTAGTTCTTGGAAACTACGCTGCATTAGGCCTACAAATTGGGTATGGGGTGTAGAGAGATGGTGTGTTCCACTCCAAGGTGTTCCCCAGGTTTCCTCGCCAATGCTTCGATCTTCATGCTCTCGTTTAGTAGTTGTTGGAAACTACGCTGCATTAGGCCTACAAATTGGGTATGGGGTGTAGAGAGATGGTGTGTTCCACTCCAAGGTGTTCTCCAGGTTGCCTTTCCTGAGCTTCGATCTTCCGGCTCTCGTTTAGTAGTTGTTGGAAACTACACTGCATTAGGCCTACAAATTGGGTATGGGGTGTAGAGAGATGGTGTGTTCCACTCCAAGGTGTTCCCCAGGTTTCCTCGCCAATGCTTCGATCTTCATGCTCTCGTTTAGTAGTTGTTGGAAACTACGCTGCATTAGGCCTACAAATTGGGTATGGGGTGTAGAGAGATGGTGTGTTCCACTCCAAGGTGTTCTCCAGGTTGCCTTTCCTGAGCTTCGATCTTCCGGCTCTCGTTTAGTAGTTCTTGGAAACTACACTGCATTAGGCCTACAAATTGGGTATGGGGTGTAGAGAGATGGTGTGTTCCACTCCAAGGTGTTCTCCAGGTTGCCTTTCCTGAGCTTCGATCTTCCGGCTCTCGTTTAGTAGTTCTTGGAAACTACACTGCATTAGGCCTACAAATTGGGTATGGGGTGTAGAGAGATGGTGTGTTCCACTCCAAGGTGTTCCCCAGGTTTCCTCGCCAATGCTTCGATCTTCATGCTCTCGTTTAGTAGTTGTTGGAAACTACGCTGCATTAGGCCTACAAATTGGGTATGGGGTGTAGAGAGATGGTGTGTTCCACTCCAAGGTGTTCTCCAGGTTGCCTTTCCTGAGCTTCGATCTTCCGGCTCTCGTTTAGTAGTTCTTGGAAACTACACTGCATTAGGCCTACAAATTGGGTATGGGGTGTAGAGAGATGGTGTGTTCCACTCCAAGGTGTTCTCCAGGTTGCCTTTCCTGAGCTTCGATCTTCCGGCTCTCGTTTAGTAGTTCTTGGAAACTACACTGCATTAGGCCTACAAATTGGGTATGGGGTGTAGAGAGATGGTGTGTTCCACTCCAAGGTGTTCTCCAGGTTGCCTTTCCTGAGCTTCGATCTTCCGGCTCTCGTTTAGTAGTTCTTGGAAACTACACTGCATTAGGCCTACAAATTGGGTATGGGGTGTAGAGAGATGGTGTGTTCCACTCCAAGGTGTTCTCCAGGTTGCCTTTCCTGAGCTTCGATCTTCCGGCTCTCGTTTAGTAGTTGTTGGAAACTACGCTGCATTAGGCCTACAAATTGGGTATGGGGTGTAGAGAGATGGTGTGTTCCACTCCAAGGTGTTCCCCAGGTTTCCTCGCCAATGCTTCGATCTTCATGCTCTCGTTTAGTAGTTGTTGGAAACTACGCTGCATTAGGCCTACAAATTGGGTATGGGGTGTAGAGAGATGGTGTGTTCCACTCCAAGGTGTTCCCCAGGTTTCCTCGCCAATGCTTCGATCTTCATGCTCTCTTTTAGTAGTTGTTGGAAACTACGCTGCATTAGGCCTACAAATTGGGTATGGGGTGTAGAGAGATGGTGTGTTCCACTCCAAGGTGTTCTCCAGGTTGCCTTTCCTGTGCTTCGATCTTCCGGCTCTCGTTTAGTAGTTCTTGGAAACTACACTGCATTAGGCCTACAAATTGGGTATGGGGTGTAGAGAGATGGTGTGTTCCACTCCAAGGTGTTCTCCAGGTTGCCTTTCCTGAGCTTCGATCTTCCGGCTCTCGTTTAGTAGTTGTTGGAAACTACACTGCATTAGGCCTACAAATTGGGTATGGGGTGTAGAGAGATGGTGTGTTCCACTCCAAGGTGTTCCCCAGGTTTCCTCGCCAATGCTTCGATCTTCATGCTCTCGTTTAGTAGTTGTTGGAAACTACGCTGCATTAGGCCTACAAATTGGGTATGGGGTGTAGAGAGATGGTGTGTTCCACTCCAAGGTGTTCCCCAGGTTTCCTCGCCAATGCTTCGATCTTCATGCTCTCGTTTAGTAGTTGTTGGAAACTACGCTGCATTAGGCGTACAAATTGGGTATGGGGTGTAGAGAGATGGTGTGTTCCACTCCAAGGTGTTCCCCAGGTTTCCTCGCCAATGCTTCGATCTTCATGCTCTCGTTTAGTAGTTGTTGGAAACTACGCTGCATTAGGCCTACAAATTGGGTATGGGGTGTAGAGAGATGGTGTGTTCCACTCCAAGGTGTTCTCCAGGTTGCCTTTCCTGAGCTTCGATCTTCCGGCTCTCGTTTAGTAGTTCTTGGAAACTACACTGCATTAGGCCTACAAATTGGGTATGGGGTGTAGAGAGATGGTGTGTTCCACTCCAAGGTGTTCTCCAGGTTGCCTTTCCAGAGTTTCGATCTTCCGGCTCTCGTTTAGTAGTTCTTGGAAACTACACTGCATTAGGCCTACAAATTGGGTATGGGGTGTAGAGAGATGGTGTGTTCCACTCCAAGGTGTTCTCCAGGTTGCCTTTCCTGAGCTTCGATCTTCCGGCTCTCGTTTAGTAGTTCTTGGAAACTACACTGCATTAGGCCTACAAATTGGGTATGGGGTGTAGAGAGATGGTGTGTTCCACTCCAAGGTGTTCTCCAGGTTGCCTTTCCTGAGCTTCGATCTTCCGGCTCTCGTTTAGTAGTTGTTGGAAACTACGCTGCATTAGGCCTACAAATTGGGTATGGGGTGTAGAGAGATGGTGTGTTCCACTCCAAGGTGTTCCCCAGGTTTCCTCGCCAATGGTTCGATCTTCATGCTCTCGTTTAGTAGTTGTTGGAAACTACGCTGCATTAGGCCTACAAATTGGTTATGGGGTGTAGAGAGATGGTGTGTTCCACTCCAAGGTGTTCTCCAGGTTGCCTTTCCTGAGCTTCGATCTTCCGGCTCTCGTTTAGTAGTTGTTGGAAACTACACTGCATTAGGCCTACAAATTGGGTATGGGGTGTAGAGAGATGGTGTGTTCCACTCCAAGGTGTTCTCCAGGTTGCCTTTCCTGAGCTTCGATCTTCCGGCTCTCGTTTAGTAGTTCTTGGAAACTACACTGCATTAGGCCTACAAATTGGGTATGGGGTGTAGAGAGATGGTGTGTTCCACTCCAAGGTGTTCTCCAGGTTGCCTTTCCTGAGCTTCGATCTTCCGGCTCTCGTTTAGTAGTTGTTGGAAACTACACTGCATTAGGCCTACAAATTGGGTATGGGGTGTAGAGAGATGGTGTGTTCCACTCCAAGGTGTTCTCCAGGTTGCCTTTCCTGAGCTTCGATCTTCCGGCTCTCGTTTAGTAGTTCTTGGAAACTACACTGCATTAGGCCTACAAATTGGGTATGGGGTGTAGAGAGATGGTGTGTTCCACTCCAAGGTGTTCTCCAGGTTGCCTTTTCTGAACTTCTATCTTCAGGCTCTCATTAAATTGTGGTTAAACGGAACAACTGCACTTGGCGTACTAGTTGGTTTGGGGCCTACTATCGGTGTCTGCCACTCCTTGCTGTTCTCCTGGTTTCCTGTCCTGAAATTCCATTTTCAGGCGCTCGTTAAGTAGTTGTTATTGTTAGACTGCATTTGGCCTACTAGTTGGGTTGGGGCCTACTATCGGTGTCTGCCACTCCTTGCTGTTCTCCTCCACTGAACAAAGCTGTGCCGCCTGTTTACTACGGTTGCCAATTTTGAACTGCATTTCGACTACTTACTGATTTGGGCCTACTCTCTGTGTCAGCCTCTCATTCCAGTTGTCCTCCACTGCAATGCCCCCTGGTTATTCCTGTGTTACCAATTTTGAACTGCATTTAGCCAACTTTATTCTTTGGGCCTATATCTGTGTTTCCTTCTCATCCTGCCCATTGCCCAGCCAGTGATAGATGAGTCTGCTGGTACATTGACCCATAACGCAACATTTCCCGTGCACGCTAGACAACAACATTGTGACCCTGCTGAAAGTCAGGTTGCTCTTCCCGCATACCATACCACCTTACACGGGGACAAAGAGGAAGGTGCAGATGAAAGTGCAGGTTCCTTCATCAGGTGGGGGGAGGAATACTAGTTGGCGACGTCACTGGCACAGGGCCTCTCATAGTACGCAAAAGTGTTGCTGCCGGTGGGAGGCGCCCCCGCCGTGCAAACACACCGCTGTACTTTGAGGGGCCCTGTGCCAGTGCCAATGCCAACGAGTGGGCCCCCCCTGCTTGCTCAGGTTCACAGCACTTGCAAAGTTGAAATACTTACCTCTCCCTGCTCCACTGCCGTGACGTGGTCCAGATTTCCTGGGCCCACTAATTACTTGAACCAGCCCTACCCACCACAACTTTAGCCAAATGACCCCCAATTTCAAATGCCTTCCAATTATTATAAGGTAAATTACGCTTGACAAGCTTCATTAAGAAGAATGGATGGTTTTGACATTAAAATGGGCACTCTAGGTGTTTTCCTGGCCCCCACTCACTGCCGACTATGCTGCCCCATTGACTTGCATTGGGTTTCGTGTTTCGGTCGATCCCGACTTTACGTCATAATCGGCCGATTTCACTCGACCCGACTTTTGAGATAGTCGGGTTTCGCGAAACCCGGCTCGACTCTAAAAAGGTCAAGGTCGCTCAACTCTAGTGATAAGCGAATATATTCGTTACTCGAGATTTCTCGAGCATGCTTGGGTGACCTCCGAGTATCTTTTAGTGCTCGTAGATTTAGTTTTCCTCACCTCAGCTGAATGATTTACATCTCTTATCCAGCTTGATTATATGTGGGGATTCCCTAGCAACCAGGCAACCCCCCACAGTATATATACTGAGACTATGCACAGCAGTATCACTTATGTAACGTATATACAGTAGTACACACAGGTAACACTGCAAATGCTGTATACACGTCATATAGACGATACTGCTACATATATATAAAGTTTTGCCTATATAATGTGTATACAGCAGTTGCAGTATCAACGATATATTGTATATACAGTAGTTTCAATGTGATATATATTCAGCAGTTCTACTTTTATCTTATCTGACCAGAACACCTCCTTCGCTGTGTCCGCTATATGCCTTTTTTGCAAACTGAAAACGGGACTTCTTTTCGCTTGCTTTCAAAAATGGTTTTCTTCTTGCCACTCTTCTATAAAAGTCAGATTTGTAGAGCATACGACTAATATTTGTCCTTTGGACAGACTCTCCCACCTGAGCTGTGAATCCCTGCAGCTCCTCCAGATTGCCTATGGGCATTTTGGCTGCTTCTCTAATTAGTGCTCTTCTTGCTAGGCATGTCAGTTTAGTTAGACGGTAATGGTGTGCCATACTCCTTCCATTTTGGGATGATGGATTGAACAGTGCTCCACATGATGTTCAAAGCTTGGGCTATTTTTTTTATAACCTAACCCAGCTTTACTCTTCTTTACAACTTAAACTGTCTGATGTGTTCCTTGGTTTTCATGATGCTGTTTGACCCATAATGTTCTTAAATAAATCTTTAAGGCCTTCTTAAAACAACTGTAATTCTGCTGAGAATAAATTAGAGACTCAACTTACTAATTATCTTACTTCTGGCTGCAATTGGTTGCTCATGATTTTATTTAGGGGCATCAGACTATTTCCTTTATATGTTATCCTACGTACATCAGCCTCAGTTACTACTATGTGATGTATGCATCATAATATAGTATAATGCTATCTTAATTATATTGTGGAGTTGTCTGTATATACTATATAGTGTATTAGTAAAAAACAGGAACAGCACAAATCCTTTACTTATCTTCGGGTGCAAAGCCCCCAACAGCCCGTCCATCAGTTGTCCTTAATCCATACAATTCAAAAAAGCAGGCAGCACTCCACATTCTTTCAAGTGATATGCAGGATTTATTCAGACCCACATGTCTGGGCAATGTTTCGGCTCCAAATGAACCTTTCTCAAGCAGTGAGTATTTCTCCATAGTGCATATATATACATATTTTAACATCCCTTAATTATGGCCAATTAATATATAATATAATCCTATAAAATGCATATGTGCTAATAGTGTTCTGTGCTCATGTGCTTATAATTAGATATTCACAATACTTCATCAGGCTACCTACTGTCCCTTTACATATTTAATTATTCACATGCTTTTGCTTACCCGCAAAGAGAGACATGTCGTTCATGGAGGACAATACACATGTTATTTGGCGTTCTAAAATCTCAAATGCACATGTCTAAGCGCACTAAGTGTGTCATTCCCATGTGTTGGACCGAAGGCCAATCAGAAGTCACATACAGCTTCTGTGGGCGGGCGCATGCGCATAAGCGCTTAAACCGCCATTTTGGTAGAGGCATATTAATCTATCGTGCATATCCAGGCACATCATCTGCAATGTCCTACGGACCCATCAAATATACCATTCAGGCGCATGCGTAATGGCTCAGAATATTGCCATCTTAGCTGTGGCATATTAAAGACATTCCAATTGTCAAAGTTAAGTTGCCTTCCATTCTGCGCTATGTTATAGTCCCTTGTTGCCTTAGGCCTCACACAAGGTCCTCAAGTTCCCTCTGTCCCCCTTGCTGGTAGGACACTACCTGCATGGGAGGTAACTCGAGCCTTTTTACAGGGTCTCTCAGATGACTCCAGGCTCTATCTGTTACTGTGTGTTAATAATGGGTGTTAATAATGGTGGACAGGCGACCTGCAATCTCCTGTCCGCCGGTATCTGCCAAGGGGCATAGAGCTACCCTCACAACCTCAGTCTTCTGACTACCGGAATTCTGCACTTCACCTCTTTCCTCTCCTTTGCTTCTCTTCCCTGTCAGTCTCCTACAGACAGCTCTGCTTTTCTCTTTCCTTCAAGGAGTTGCAGAATCACTCGTCTGCACCGCCCCAGCTTTCCTTTCTCAGACTCTCTTTCTGCTTCCACTCTGCTCCTTCCCTCTGACAGACTGCCCAACTCCTCCTCCAAGCCAGAATATATATATATATATATATATACATATATATATATATTGTAGGGGTTGTACTCGCTCGGATGCATAGGAGGAAACAGCAGGCACATTCTCTTCAGCGTTCATGTAGGTTTATTCACTCCATAAACCACATAGCAACAGGAACAACAGGTAAACAGTCTTACTTCAGACAGTTGAATCCTAAATGTCCATATTAGAGCTCCGCTCTCTCAGACCTGTAGGCATACAGGCTGTGCCATGTCCAGCACGTAGGCTCTCCAGCCTAAATATGGTCTCTGTGTGCTGTTCAGGATGTCTGTCCCCACTTGGAGCCGTCCAACACACAGGCCACTCTGCAGTGTTCAGCCAGGACACATGGAAGTCTGTCCACTCTTGCAGACTCCCAAACACACTCTCACTCCATGTGCTACACACACCTCTTTACATAGGTGTAACCACACCCAGGAACCCATCACATGATTAGACATGTGGTTGTGACATCACCACAGGTCCTTCAACACAAAACCATCTTAGGTATTCAAACACGCCTCTTAGGGTGGGTTTGTAGGTGACTGAACCCACCCATCTCTCCAATCACCTGGAAGCCTTCCCAATGTAAACAAATCCCTCAGCAGTAGATCTGCTTGAGCAAAACATACCCAGGCTTCCATCACAGGGCCACCCACCTCTGCGATACATACCATCCATTAATCACATGACCATTAGCCACGCTACAATATATATATATAATCTAAGGAAGCTCCCCTAAAACCAGGTTCAGAGCTCCCCCTTCTGGCCTGGAGTCAGAACAGTCTTGCATGTGCTGAATACCTGTTAAAAGGATCCTTCCTCGCTTCCAAGAATGGCATCACTCTCCCCGAGAGGAAAGCAATGCCACTGTAACAACCGGTTAACTGGGGTATTACACCCCCCCCCCCCCCCACCCTATTAAATCCAGTACTCCCGGACTGGGAAAACAATAGAACTTTTTGGGCTAACTGCAAAATGCTTTGTGCAGCGGAAAATTAACACTACAGATCACTCTGAAAACAACATCCACACCATCAAACATGGTGGTGGCAGCATCATGCTGTGAGGATGTTTTCCTTCAGCAGGTACATTAAAGTTTTATCAGAGTTGATGGGAAGATGCATGGAGCTAAATACAGGCCAATCCTGGAGGAAAACCTGTTATAGGTTGCAAAAGACCTTCCATCAGGAGAATGACCCTAAACATAATGCCAGAGCTAAATTAATTTTGCCTCCATAGGAGTATAACAAAAAGTAATAAAACAGTTGCATTTACCACAAATAAGCACAAAATCAAAACTGCAACTTGATATGCAAAAAATAAATCCTCAAACATTTTCTCTGATGGAAAATTGTGATGCTTAGAATATTGTGCTCAAAGTAAATATACTTTTTAAAAAGTGTATTAATTGTACAAAAGTAATAAAAATAAATAAATCCAAAGAAATATGGTATTGTCATTATTGTTCTGACCCACATTTTAGTCCTTCTAATAAAAAGTTAATAAAAGTTTCTTAATAAGTTGTATGTACTCCAAAATGATACCAATGACAACTCCTTTTTGGAAGTGCATTTGGACAGCAAGGTGGATTGCTGTTAAGGGAACTAGAGAAAAAAAATAATCTTTCAATCTTCAGCAGAGCGAGTGTGAGCGAGCTGAGTGTGACCAGAGCGTAAGTGTGGACGGCGGTAAGTGTGACTTGTGATTCAGTGAAGAGGTATTTGGAAAGCCTTTAACAAATACCTGTGTGAATTGGTGTGAGTTGCTGAATTGGGAGTAGCTATATTCATAAGGGGTTAACTTAGGGTGGGGGCTCATAATTAAGGGTTTATAAGGGGCAGCTGTTTGGGGCTCCAGTCCTTTTTGGAAGTGCATTTGGACAGCAAGGTGGATTGCTGTTAAGGGAACTAGAGAAAAAAAAAAATCTTTAAATCTTCAGCAGAGCAAGTGTGAGCGAGCTGAGTGTGACCTGAGTGTAAGTGTGGACTGCGGTAAGTGTGACTTGTGATTCGGTGACTTTGGAGTCAGGGAGTTTCCAGGGGAGGAATCACTGAATTGCTGTCTGATTTTTATTAATACTTTGTATTTATTTATTTTTTTTTTTTTATTGAACTCTTCTGTCTGGTGCAATCCCCATTAGGAAATGTGCTCCACTCTTGTTAATGCCATCCAGTGCACATCTTGCCACATGTATGCAGTCCTTGAGCAGCCGGTTCAGGGTGCATACTGCTGTGCGAGATGTGAGCACGTTGTGCATTTGGAAACCCAGATTCTGACTCTAAATGTGCAGCTGGCAACACTGAGATCCATAGACAATATGGAGAGGAGTCTTCTGCTCACGGAGCAGACGCTCAATGGGACAGATGAGGGGGGGGGATGGTGGGATGGAGCTGCAGGACAATGAAGTAGCAAGCTGGGTGACAGTTAGGAAGCGGGGTAGAGGGAAGAGTGCCAGGGAGGCTAGTCCTGACCTGGCACACCCCAATAAGTTTGCTAAGTTGGCAGATGAGGGGTACAGGGGTAGCACTGCTGCAGCCAGGCATGTCCTCTGAAAGCCGGAGGAGTGACTGCTCCAGTAAGGAGGGAAATAGGAGAGCAGGGCAGGCCAGACAGGTGCTGGTAGTGGGTGACTCAATTATTAGGGGAACAGATAGGGCAATCTGTCACAAAGACAGGGATCGTCGAACGGTGTGCTGCCTACCTGGCGCTCGAGCCCGACACATCGCTGATCGGGTGGACAGATTATTGGGAGGGGCTGGTGAGGACCCAGCGGTCATGGTGCACATTGGCACTAATGACAAAGTTAGAGGTAGGTGGAAGGTCCTTAAAGATGATTTCAGGGAATTAGGCTGCAAGCTGAAAGCAAGGACCTCCAACGTGGTATTTTCCGAAATACTGCCGGTACCACGTGCCACGCCAGAGAGGCAACGGGAGATTAGGGAGGTTAATAAGTGGCTCAAGAATTGGTGTAGGAAAGAGGGGTTTGGGTTCCTGCAGAACTGGGCCGACTTCTCAGTTGGCTACAGGCTCTACGCTAGGGACGGGCTGCACCTCAATGGGGAGGGTGCAGCTGTGCTGGGGGAGAGAATGGCTAGAAGGTTGGAGGAGTGTTTAAACTAGGAATTGGGGGGGAGGGTATTCATTTTATAGGAGGGGAAGATAGTGCAGACAGAGACCTGGGCACAAATAAGGAAGTTGGGGGTGGCGGTGGCATGGGGGGTGGGGTCAGAACAGTTAATAATTTAAGAAACAGAAGTACAGAGAGGAACATAAAGTGCATGTATACTAATGCCAGAAGCCTCGCCAACAAAATGGACGAATTAGAACTAATGTTGTTGGAGCATAATTATGACATGGTGGGGATATCTGAAACGTGGCTGGATGAGAGCCATGACTGGATTGTTAACTTGCAGGGCTATAGCCTGTTCAGAAATGACCTTACAGATAAGCGAGGGGGAGGGGTGTGTCTGCATGTAAAATCGTCCTTAAAACCCATCCTGCGCGATAATATAGGTGAATTTAATGAAAATGTAGAATCCCTGTGGGTGGAGATAAGGGGAGGGGGAAAAAATAATAAATTACTGATAGGGGTTTGTTATAAATCTCCAAAAATAATGGAAGCAATGGAAAATATCCTCGTAAAGCAAATAGATGAAGCTGCGACTCAAGGAGAAGTCATTATTATGGGGGACTTCAACTACCCTGAAATAGATTGGGGAACAGAAACCTGCAGTTCCAGCAAAGGTAATCGGTTTTTGACAACTATGAGAGACAATTACCTTTCACAACTGGTTCAGGACCCAACAAGAAGGGAGGCACTGCTAGACCTAATATTAACCAACAGGCCAGACCACATATCAAATATAAGGGTTGGGGGTCACTTGGGCAATAGCGATCACAAAATAATAGGTTTTCATGTATCCTTTAAAAAGATGTGTAGTAGAGGGGTTACAAGGACACTAAACTTCAGGAGGGCAAATTTCCAACGGATGAGAGAGGATCTTGGTGCAATTAACTGGGACGATATCCTGAGACACAAAAATACACAAAGAAAATGGGAGACGTTTATTAGCATCCTGGATAGGACCTGTGCACAGTATATACCATATGGGAATAAACATACTAGAAATAGGAGGAAACCAATATGGCTAAATAGAGCTGTAAGGCGTGCAATAAGTGACAAAAAGAAAGCATTTGGAGAATTAAAGGAAGTAGGTAGTGAGGAGGCATTAAATAAATACAGAAAATTAAATAAATTCTGTAAAAAGCAAATCAAGGCAGCAAAGATTGAGACAGAGAGACTCATTGCCAGAGAGAGTAAAAATAATCCTAAAATATTCTTTAACTACATAAATAGTAAGAAACTAAAAAATGATAGTGTTGGCCCCCTTAAAAATAGTCTAGGTGAGATGGTGGATGAGGATGAGGAAAAAGCCAATATGCTAAATTACTTTTTTTCATCAGTATTTACACAAGAAAATCCCATGGCAGACAAAATGTCTAGTGATAAAAATTCCCAATTAAATGTCACCTGCTTAACCCAGCAGGAAGTGCGGCGGCGTCTAAAAATCACTAAAATTGACAAATCTCCGGGCCCGGATGGGATACACCCTCGAGTACTGCAGGAATTAAGTACAGTCATTGATAGACCATTATTTTTAATCTTTAAAGACTCCATAATAACAGGGTCTGTGCCACAGGACTGGCGTATAGCAAATGTGGTGCCAATATTCAAAAAGGGAACAAAAACTGACCTCGGAAATTATAGGCCAATAAGCTTAACTCTACTGTGGGTAAAATCCTGGAGGGCATTCTAAGGGACGCTATACTGGAGTATCTGAAGAGGAATAGCCTCATGACCCAGTATCAGCACGGGTTTACTAGGGACCGTTCATGTCAGACTAATTTGATCAGTTTCTATGAAGAGGTAAGTTCCGGATTGGACCAAGGGAACCCAGTGGATGTAGTGTATATGGACTTTTCAAAAGCTTTTGATACGGTGCCACACAAAAGGTTGATACATAAAATGAGAATAATGGGGATAGGGGAAAATATGTGCAAGTGGGTTGAGAGCTGGCTCAGGGATAGGAAACAAAGGGTGGTTATTAATGTAGCACACTCGGACTGGGTCGCGGTCAGCAGTGGGGTACCACAGGGGTCAGTATTGGGCCCTCTTCTTTTTAACATATTTATTAATGACCTTGTAGGGGGCATTCAGAGTAGAATTTCAATATTTGCAGATGACACTAAACTCTGCAGGGTAATCAATACAGAGGAGGACAATTTTATATTACAGGACGATTTATGTAAACTAGAAGCTTGGGCTGATAAATGGCAAATGAGCTTTAATGGGGATAAATGTAAGGTCATGCACTTGGGTAGAAGTAATAAGATGTATAATTATGTGCTTAATTCTAAAACTCTGGGCAAAACCGTCAATGAAAAAGACCTGGGTGTATGGGTGGATGACAAACTCATATTCAGTGGCCAGTGTCAGGCAGCTGCTACAAAGGCAAATAAAATAATGGGATGCATTAAAAGAGGCATAGATGCTCATGAGGAGAACATAATTTTACCTCTATACAAGTCACTAGTTCGACCACACTTAGAATACTGTGCACAGTTCTGGTCTCCGGTGTATAAGAAAGACATAGCTGAACTAGAGCGGGTGCAGAGAAGAGCGACCAAGGTTATTAGAGGACTGGGGGGTCTGCAATACCAAGATAGGTTATTACACTTGGGGCTCTTTAGTTTGGAAAAACGAAGACTAAGGGGTGATCTTATTTTAATGTATAAATATATGAGGGGACAGTACAAAGACCTTTCTGATGATCTTTTTAATCATAGACCTGAAACAGGGACAAGGGGGCATCCTCTGCGTTTGGAGGAAAAAAGGTTTAAGCATAATAACAGATGCGGATTCTTTACTGTAAGAGCAGTGAGACTATGGAACTCTCTGCCGTATGATGTTGTAATGAGTGATTCATTACTTAAATTTAAGAGGGGACTGGATACCTTTCTGGAAAAGTATAATGTTACAGGGTATATACAGTAGATTCCTTGATAGGGCGTTGATCCAGGGAACTAGTCTGATTGCCGTATGTGGAGTCGGGAAGGAATTTTTTTCCCCAATGTGGAGCTTACTCTTTGCCACATGGGTTTTTTTTTGCCTTCCTCTGGATCAACATGTTAGGGCATGTTAGGTTAGGCTATGGGTTGAACTAGATGGACATATAGTCTTCCTTCAACCTTAATAACTATGTAACTATGTAACTATGTAACTCATTTAAAAATAAAAATAATAAGTTGTGTCGCTGAAAAAATAAAAAAGTTGAGTCCTGGAACTCAAAAATAAAAATGTTAAAAAATGGCTTGTCATTAAAGGGACTCTGTCACCTGAATTTGGCGGGACTGGTTTTGGGTCATATGGGCGGAGTTTTCAGGTGTTTGATTCACCCTTTCCTTACCCGCTGGCTGCATGCTGGCTGCAATATTGGATTGAAGTTCATTCTCTGTCCTCCATAGAACATGCCTGCACAAGGTAATCTTGCCTTGCGCAGGCGTGTACTATGGAGGACAGAGAATAAACATCAATCCAATATTGCAGCCAGCATGCAGCCAGCGGGTAAGGAAAGGGTGAATCAAACACCTGAAAACTCCGCCCATATGACCCAAAACCAGTCCCGCCAAATTCAGGTGACAGAGTCCCTTTAACACTAAAACTGGCTTTGATGCCAAGGTTTTTTTTTCTTTTCTTTCTTGTTTGTTATCTTGTTGAACACATTGACAGATATCATTTTATTCAGACTTAATGGGGGACTCTTGCGGTTGTTATGAGGTCACTATGGCCATGAGTGGTTCTAATTTGGAGCTTTGAGGCTCGTTTTGGGCATAAGTATTGTATGTGTTAGGGACATGGCGGCTGGCTTATGTATTGGTACACTTTGGCCGCTTTGTTTTAGGAGTGTTAGGGCTGTCATTATGTTGTGTGGATCCATTAAAACAGTTGTTTCCTAGCATGGTAGCACAGATAAGCTAATACACGCTCCCATTATTATTTTTGATCCATATAATGACCCAGTGTTATAGATGAGATTTTGTTTATTAGTACTTTTAATAATGTCCTGAAGAAGACAAAACATGATAAAACTTTGTTTTCCATCGTGTCCTTCAGGACCTGTTACTTCTGAGCTCTCACTGACTTTAGGACGCAGATGTCTTTTACAGCCCTATTCGGCTGTGACATAAAGGCTAGTCCTCTGATGTACAGGAATGTACTTTGATGAATACAAGCCAATCCGTGTGATTTACTGTAAGACACATCGGAGGAGGACAAAGATTAATCAGTTTTAGCCTTTCAGTGTAAAATGGGTAAATCTTTGGCACATAAGGCCTTCTATGCAATGACCCTCAATAGAGCAGCTCTGGCTTTTTATTGTGGGCTTTGAGTACAATGCAAATGCAAAATCAAAAACAGACATACAGTAAAGATACATAATACATTTATCATACCCACAACAAAGCACGAGAAAGTAACATTATCAATTGAATAAAACACTAGTATTCCATTACACAAATTTTCTACATTCAGATGATTGGCCCCATGATAGGTCCAGAAATGTACATCTGGAGGAAATGTGTAACCTAACCTCTGTAAAGATAACTTATGACAAGCCCACTGAATTCCTCCACAGCTTGTTAACTCTTATACAGTACCCATTAGACAATGGTGAGCTAGGGCCCTTAAGGTGGATGCACCAGCAGGGCGCAGCGGACCCGATAAATGATGGCAAACACACAGGTGCAAAAAATACCGATGAAACAACCACTTTCAATCCAGTGTTGGCTGTTTGGCATTAGTGCACAAAAAGATAAAAGATACTAGTCTGTATATGGCATAATTCACACACGCAATGCAAGGCATCTGGTTTACAGCCTATTAGTAATGCACATACAGGCGGGCTGCCCAGTGCTACAAAATGCATGCTGTGTGAACAGAGGCCAATAGTTTACAGAGCCATCATGGTCCGACTGCGCCCTGCAAGATAAAGTGCAAAAAGAAAACCACATATCAATGTATGTAAGGTATTAGTTAACTATTGGCCTCTGTTCACACAGCATGCATTTTGTAGCACTGGGCAGCCCGCCTGTATGTGCGTTACTAATAGGCTGCAAACCAGATGCCTTGCATTGCGTGTGTGAATTTTGCCATATACAGACTAGTATCTTTTATCTTTTTGTGCACTAATGCCAAACAGCCAACACTGGATTGAAAGTGGTTGTTTCATCGGTATTTTTTGCACCTGTGTGTTTGCCATCATTTATCGGGTCCGCTGCGCCCTGCTGGTGCATTCAGTTGGAGGCTTCAGCAGGTAAGACATCTCTGCTTTTTTCTGTGACTTTTTTGAATTTTTTGGAGGATTTGTAAGTTCTCTTTTTGTGTCGGTGGGCCCTTAAGGTGGACACAATTTAAGCTTCATCGCAATCTATAGTGATCTCTAAAATCCGGTTTTGGGCACAGATGAAACACAGTCAATGAGGTAGAATCCAAATACGGTAATCTGAGCTGGACTAGTACAGGCCCTTCTACATGGGACAATCAACCAAATGAGTATTCGAAAGAACGCTCATTC
Source organism: Ranitomeya imitator (assembly GCF_032444005.1). Lineage (NCBI taxonomy): Eukaryota > Metazoa > Chordata > Amphibia > Anura > Dendrobatidae > Ranitomeya > Ranitomeya imitator. The sequence goes on along the minus strand of NC_091286.1, from coordinate 559,680,559 downwards.
CTGATCAATAGATGTAAATGATCGCCAACCAACATGCTATATAATATTTATCAGTGTTCATTAGGGGCAGGAAAACTGCCTGTGTAAAGGTGCTGAATGCCTAGAGAATCCTCAAACCTAGTCAGATATTATGTAGTTATAGGCGGGTTAAGAATTGTGAAAATCACCTATTAGAATAGCTGTTCACACCAGGTAAGTTTAATAGTGAAAATGCTAGAATCCGTGTACAGCAATTAAAAATTATTTTATACTGAGAACATTATTACCATTATTTCCACTCTGGGATCTGCCAGAGGCAGCACTTGCAGCCAAGTCAGCAGAGATTACAATGGACAGCTGTTGATATTGTTCTCAATTGGGAGACAAAAATTGATCAACAATGAAGAAATATTTTAACAGGACCATGTCAAATGTTAACCTCGAAAAATGTACTGTAACAAAATGAGACAGTATGGCAGTGAACAATGTAAGAACTAGAACAAGTGCAGAATTTACCAACAGCTAGGCCGACAGTGGTGGGACGTTGAAGAATTAGCAGTGGATGTGGATTATCCAGGTCCTCCTAAGAAAATTATTCTCAAGTCCCTTTACTGTAAGTAGTGGGATCCATTACTGTGCCAGAACTTTGGTCCATTGCAGGATGTGTAAGGGTGATGGACCGCTATAGTCACTAACCCTAACCCCTGAAGATACCAATCGTGATAGTGTGAAGTAAAGTGTAATGTGAATAATGTCTTGAGTCTTATGTAAGTATTGTGTCATGTGTGGTATTGTGGTGTTCACCTGTAATATACACTGTGAATAGTGTAACACATTTAGTAGATGTATGGTTTAAGAACGGTAGGAGTTAATGATCTGGACTACCACACAGAATAAGTGATCGTGATCCGAGTATCAGTGCTCTGTGCTCCGATCCTCTCACAGGACAAAATCAGACCACAGCTGCGAAGGAGATGGAGAAAGTAATTTCTCCATGTCTTCTGCTGCCGGCGTCTGAGTATATTGCACTGCACTCGGATGATATCCAAATGCAGTGCGTTGTGTCACTCGCACCCATAGACTTGTATAGGTGCGAATGAGCCGAGGCTCGCTGCCAATCGCAGCATGGTGCCGAATCAGCATGAGAAAATAATTGCAGATCTGAGCTGCCCCATAGTATAGCACTGGGCAGAGAGCTATGTGATGTTTATCACATAGCACTCAGCCGTGTGACTCCAGCTTTAGGTTACAGATCTGCTTCATTGACATAATCAGCTTTAATAACTGACAGATACAGCTTGAGAAATAACTCCCGTGAATGCCCCCATGGACCTCTTGCATATAACTCTGATATCGGTACAAGTTCTGAGATGACACATTTGGACTCATGCTAGATCTTCCACACAGAAACATAGAACATTTCGTTTCTATGGAAATGTGCCATATTTTATCAAAAACTTGCATTATGGAAATTTTTTTGCTGCTATGATCTCATTAAAGGGGTTCTCCAGTGGTAACTTATTGATCAGTGGGTATCCAGTTGTGTAAACAAAGGAATTTTATCCATTTTTGGCTTATTGAGACGTCCGTGCATGTGGGTCCAATCTCGGACAGCAATACATGAACTGTCCATGGCTCTCCTGACCAGAGCGTCACAGCTTCATTGCTATAAGGTTGTCATGCTTGGCTTGGAAGACCTGCAGGGAGTCTGTGCATTAGTTGTCCAGGCTTGGCCCAAATTGCATGGATGTCTGCATGAACCCTTAGAATGGAGTAAAGTGTACATGTCCAGCTGCCACTCCATCCATTCCCTTTGGAACTGCTGGAAAAAACCAAGGCAGCACTTTGTATTCCCAATGGGAATGAGTGGACTGGAGGTCAAGCATGTGCATTGCCAGTCTATTCTAAAGGTACCGTCACACTAAGCGACGCTGCAGCGATACCGACAACGATGTCGATCACTGCAGCGTCGCTGTTTGGTCGCTGGAGAGCTGTCACACAGACAGCTCTCCAGAGACCAGCGATCCTGAAGTCCCCGGGTAACCAGGGTAGGGCCACGCTTAGTAACCCGATGTTTACCCTGGTTACCAGTGTAAAAGTAAAAAAAAACAAACAGTACATACTTACCTACCGCTGTCTGTCCCCGGCGCTGTGCTTTCCTGCACTGATGTCACCGCTCTGCTTTCCGGCCGCTGTGCTCACAGCCAGTGCAGGAGGAGTGCAGAGAAGCACAGCGCCGGGGACAGACAGCGGTAGGCAAGTATGTAGTGTTTTGTTTTTTTTACTTTTACGCTGGTAACCAGGGTAAACATCAGGTTACTAAGCGCGGCCCTGCGCTTAGTTACCCGATGTTTACCCTGGTTACCAGTGAAGACATCGCTGGATCGGTGTCACACACGCTGATCCAGCGATGTCAGCGGGAGATCCAGCGACCAAATAAAGTTCTGGACTTTCTTCAGCGACCAACGATCTCCCAGCAGGGGCCTGATCGTTGGTCGCTGTCACACATAACGATTTCCTTAACGATATTGTTGCTATGTCACAAAAAGCAACGATATCGTTAACGATATCGTTATGTGTGACGGTACCTTAAAGAGGATAGAAGTTCCCCATTTTGCTGATTGGTGCAGATGCCGGCATTTGGACTCCCACCAATCAATAAGCTATCATCAATCCAGAAGACAGGTGAAAACTTGTTTTCACTGCAGAATCCCATTAATACAACGGGGTACAGAGTTATTTTGGCTACTGAGGTGTTCTATGTGCCACTGCACTGGACAAATACTCAAAGAACTTTTCCTGTAACGAAATTAACATGATCAGTGTCACAAATTTACTTCAGTTTTACCTGTGACAGAAATAATGCAAGATCTTCAGTAGCTCCAGTGTCACGAGGCAGAAATAGGAAAACAGGAGATGAGGAATCTGGGCCCCTGAACTGCCCCTCAGGCTAGGGGAAGCCCTGTCTTTCCTTAACTTGGGGGTACCCTTGAAGGTAGGGAGGCCCAAGTCGCCGACCTGTCCCTGTCTCCTGTTAAACCCTGAACTAAACCCCCAACCCCCACCCCAGGAGGTGAACAGTGTAAACAGCACCACAAAGCAAATAAACAGAAATAAACAATATGAGAGTGAGGGGAACACGATACCAAAAGGTGAATGCACAAACTACAAAGGAACAAAGAAACAATAACACCACACTATGCTTTCTCTGCTGCAATGCACCGCACAGCAAAGTAAGGCACCAGGAATAAGTATTCAGCTGTAGAACAACAGCACTCAGCAAGCTCCCATTCCAGCAAGGTTGGTATCCAAAGGACCTGTATAACCAACAGTCAGCTGAAGCACTAGGTGACCTTATAAAGGATGGTTGGAGTGGTCACAAACATCAGCTGACCCAGCAGCAATGCAATGCAATAACACCAGCGGCCACCGGGGGGAGAAAACTGCATTAACCCCCAATGATCAGATAGGAAAAAAGGTTAAATCTGGGGGAAACCAGATCTGCCACAGATCCAAACATGGATCGTGACATCCACATACGGCAATCAGACTAGTTCCCTGGATCAACGCCCTATCAAGGAATCTAGTATATATAACCTGTAACATTATACTTTTCAAGAAAGACATCCAGTCCCCTCTTAAATTTAAATAAGTGATTTTAATGAATCACTCATTACGATATCATATGGCAGAGAGTTCCATAGTCTCACTGCTCTTACAGTAAAGAACCTGCATCTGTTATTATGCTTAAACCTTCTTTCCTCCAGAAATAGAGGATGCCCCCTTGTCCCTGTCTCAGGTCTATGATCATCAGAAAGGTCTTTGAACTGTCCCCTCATATTTATACATTAAAATAAGATCACCCCTTAGCCTTCGTTTTTCCAAACTAAATAGCCCCAAGTGTAATAACCTATCGTGGTATTGCAGACCCTCCAGTCCTCTAATAACCTTGGTCGCTCTTCTCTGCACCCGCTCCAGTTCAGCTATGTCTTTCTTATACACCGGAGACCAGAACTGTGCACAGTATTCTAAGTGTGGTCGAACTAGTGACTTGTATAGAGGTAAAATTATGTTCTCCTCATGAGCATCTATGCCTCTTTTAATGCATCCCATTATTTTATTTGCCTTTACAGCAGCTGCCTGACACTGGCCACTAAATGTGAGTTTGTCATCCACCCATACACCCAGGTCTTTTTCATTGATGGTTTTGCCCAGAGTTTTAGAATTAAGCACATAGTTATACATCTTATTACTTCTCCCCAAGTGCATGACCTTACATTTATCCCCATTAAAGCTCATTTGCCATTTATCAGCCCAAGCTTATAGTTTACATAAATCATCTTGTAATATAAAATTGTCCTCCTCTGTATTGATTACCCTGCAGAGTTTAGTGTCATCTGCAAATATTGAAATTCTGCTCTGTATGCCCCCTACAAGATCATTAAAATGCTCCATAAAGTTCATGATGGGCCCCATAAGATGCTTCATACAAAAATATGTCCCATATAAAACTGCACAAAGGTTGATTATGGCCCCATAAGATGCTCCATAGAAACATTTGCCCCATATAATGCTGCACAATGGTTGATTATGGCCCTATACAGTGGCGTAGGAAGGGGGTTGCGGGGGGGCGGGCTGACCCGGGCGGCACAATGCGGGGGGTGGGTCACCGGGCCGCGGCCGGCGCTGGCTGAAGAAAAAGAGCGCATCTCGGCTTCAGGAAAATGGCCGCCGCGATCTCCATTTGCGCACGTGCGGCATCCTGCGGCATCCTGCGGCCATTTTCCTGAAGCCCCGGGAAGCCAAGCACTACAATCTGCGTACGCGCGGCCTCCGGAAGATGGCCGTCGCCAGCGATAATCCGTTGTATAGCGCAGATCGTGCTCTTTTTCTTCAGCTGCGCAGTGGATTTGGCTGTTGGGCATGCGCAAACCACTACGCCACCAACGGAAAGATGAGCAAGATCTGGGTGAGAAACAGCGATGTCAGCACATCCATATGACCAGACCAGCGTGACAGCCCAAAACGGCGACTTTACAAAGGTATTTCGGCAGCATAGGTGGGGAATAAAGGCACAAAAAATACACTAATGTAAAGCACAGCTCTGCCCCTATTTAACGCTATATTTATCTCATCTTGAAAAAATGGGGTGACAGGTTCCCTTTAATGCTATTGATCTGCGGGCCCGCGCCCGAACGTCAATAGTTAACAGCCGCCAGCCAATCTGAGTCTGGCAGCTGACGTCAGTCCCAGCGTGCATGTCGCCGGCATCGCCAGTTAAACAGCGTGCATGTCGCCAGTTAAACAATAAAGAGTTTTGTTTCTGTGTGTGTTGTCCTGACTATTTTTGGTAACCTTTGTGTGTATTGAGCCGGGGGGGGGGAAGGGGCACCAAACTCGGGAACAGCCACGGGCGGCAAAAGCTCTAGCTACGCCTCTGGCCCTATAAGATGCTCCAGAGAAACATTTCCCCATATAATGCTGCACAAAGGTTGATTATGGCCCCATAAGATGTTCCATAAAAACATTTGCCCCATATAATGCTGCACAGAGGTTGATTATGGCCCCATAAGATGCTCCATAGAAACATTTGCCCCATATAATGCTGCACAAAGGTTGATTATGGCCCTATAAGATGCTCCAGAGAAACATTTGCCCCATATAATGCTGCGCAAAGGTTGATTATGGCCCCATAAGCTGCTCCATAGAAACATTTGCCCCATGTAATGCTGCACAATGGTTGATTATGGCCCCATAAGATGCTCCATAGAAACATTTGCCCCATATGCTGCTGCGATAAAAAAAAAAAATTACATACTCACCTCTTGTCCTGAGCAGGCGGGGACACCAGCACTTGTGATATTTACCTGTCCCTGTTCCACCGCTGGGCTCCATCTTTCCGCATCCTATGCAGTGACTGTTCAGGTAGAGGGCGGCGCGCACAGTAAACACGTCATCGCACCCTCTGACCTGAACGTCACAGCCAGAGGACGCAAAAGACAGAGCCCAGCGGTGGAACGGGGACAGGTGAAAATTGGAATGCTCACCCTCCCCAATTATACTTACCTGCTTCCTGCGCGATCCCTGGCAGCTTCTCACTGACAGATGGTCTCCGGGCACCGGCTGCTTCTTCCTATGTTCAGAGGTCACATCGTACCGCTCATTAAAGTAATGAATATGCGCTCCACCCCTATGGGAGTGGAGTCGCGTCCATATTCATTACTTTAATGAGCGCTACCACGTGACCGCTGAACACAGGAAGATCTGCGGGTGCCGGAGAAGCAGGGACATGCAGAGACACGCTGAGAGCAGGTGAGTATGATTTGACAGCTGCCGCTCCCCCTCCCCCGCCGACCCCCTGGGACAATGACTCGAGCATAAGCCGAGAGGGGCACTTTCAGCCTACAAAAATGGGCTGAAAATTTTGGCTTATACTTGAGTATATACGGTAATTATTTTTCTTCTCTTTAGGTCTACGACATCACGTGATTAAATATAGACTAGCTGAATCCTTCTAAGCTTTATGTAGAAAAAGGAAGTCTCTTTTTCCTGCATGAGTTATCCCCTTCTTCAATTCCTGACCCAGCTGCTTTTCTCCTCCCCCCTGCCAATAACTTTGCAGTGATGTATGATTGTAGTTCTAATGATGACTCATCCAGGTAAAAGCGAATTCCTGTTTTTTCAACATAGAACTTGGAAGGATTCAGCTAGTTAGTTTTATATCACGTGTTGTTAGAGACCTAATGGAAAGGAGAAAAACTAGCTGAGTAGAAAGGCAAAATGAGCAATTGTAAGTACACAGTGCTATATAATATGATAACTGCAATTCGTTGAGGATAAAAACTTTGATAGGAGGAGTGCTTATTTATACATTTATAATTTACAATATACATTTCCATGTGAATAGCAACATACAATAACAATTGTGATCTTGCTAATTTAGCCACTAAATTCAGGGGAATCAATATATATTGTAGGATTTTGTACTCACTCAACTGTGGATGAGGCAGACTCAGGACGCGGTTTCATCAGAATGTCCACTCAGCATCTGCAAACAAAAGAGAAAAATAAGGCTGAAAATAAACAGTTCATATAGTACTGTGGGTTCGCCTGCTCAGGTTACTGTCCTTCAACAAATACACTGAAGGCCTCCGAGTCCACACCACCAGTCACAGACACTGAATGAGACACTTGATCTCCATTTTATCTGCCAAACCATGCCCCTGAGGGTTTTATGTGAGCAGTTCATTCCCAACCATCTCTTATGACTGCATGTAAAATCTGGCCCTGTTAACTCTCTCAGCACTATACGTACTGGACCATGCTTTCCTGGGCTTACATCACCAAAACTACCAACCTACCAACCTCGATTATACATATCTCCCCTGAAGGATCTGTCCGGTGGCCATCTTACAATATATATATATACTAGATGGTGGCCCAATTCTAATGCATCGGGTATTCTAGAATATGCATGTCCACGTAGTATATTGCACAGTCACGTCTGTCACAGGTTAAAAAATAAAAAAATAAACATATACTCACCTTCCGAGGGTCTCTTGTAGTTCGGTCACATGACCGTGACGTCATGGCAGGTCCTTCTCGTGCAGGACCTGTGATGACGTTGCGGTCACATGACCGTGACGTAATGGCAGATCGTTCTCGCACAGGCGCACAGAACCTGTGATGACGTCGTGGTCACATGACCGTGACGTCATGGCAGGTCCTTCTCGCGCAGGCGCGCAGGGCTTGTGATGATATCGTGGTCACATGGCAGGTCCTTCTCCCATACCATCCTTGCCACCGGAACTTACGGTTTGCATGGAGCAGTTACCGGAGCGTAGCAAGGAGTGGGAAAGGCGACGGAAAGTGAGTATATAATGATTTTTTATTTTTTTTATTATTTTTAACATTAGATGTTTTTACTATTGACGCTGCATAGGCAGCATCAATAGTAAAAACTTGGTCACACAGGGTTAATAGCGGCGGTAACAGAGTGAGTAACTCATGGCATAGCACGATCCGTTACCGCTGGCATTAACCCTGTGTGAGCGGTGACTGCGGGGAGTATGGAGCGGGCGCCAGGCACTGACTGCAGGGGAGTAGGGAGGGACTAATCGCACTGTGGCCGTCGCTGATTGGTCGCGGCAGCCATGACAGGCAGCTGGCGAGACCAATCAGCGACTTGGATTCCATGACAGACAGAGGCCGCAACCAATGAATATCCCCATAGTTTGTAAGCTTGCGAGCAGGGCCCTCACTCCTCCTGGTATCTGTTTTGAACTGTATTTCTGTTATGCTGTAATGTCTATTGTCTGTACAAGTCCCCTCTATAATTTGTAAAGCGCTGCGGAATATGTTGGCGCTATATAAATAAAATTATTATTATTATTATTATTATTATAATATCCGTGACAGACAGAAGGACAGACAGACAGAAAGATGGAAGTGAACCTTAGACAATTATATAGTAGATTGTGACAGGGTCACTGGCACTGTATGTGAGGGGAGATATGTGTCACGGAGATTGCTTTCCTCTGTGATCTAGAAACCCATGAGTTTCTTTTCAGCATGCTATGTAATGAAGGAGTTAAGTGGCCATGTTATGGGTGGGTTTTTAGGTGAGTATGTAAAGAGATGAGCGGGATGCCTCCTCACCATATCTCCACCTCAAGGGTGTGGCTGGGTTAAATAAATGTCCAGCCAGTTTTTTTTTCTCTGGCTGTGTTGTGTGGAGGCAAGGAAGCCTTTAGGCTGATGCTTCGGTGAGAGCTGCCATATGTGTTGGCTCAAAAGTGCTGGGCAGGACAGTTTATGAACTTTTTATTTCCTTTTGAGCCAGAAAGGGTATTCTTCTGTTACTATTTTGGGTTTATGATACAATAAACCACCCAGAGACATTAACCCCACGTGTACCTGTGTCTACCTCAAAGAGCAGCTAAGTGAGCCGACCTGCCTCAATGTGTATATATATATATATATATACAGTATATATATATATATATATATATATATATATATATATACAATGCCTACAAGTAGTATTCAACCCCCTGCAGATTTAGCAGGTTTAATAAGATGCAAATAAGTTAGAGCCTTCAAACTTCAAACAAGAGCAGGATTTATTAACAGATGCATAAATCTTACAAACCAAAAAGTTTTGTTGCTCAGTTAAATTTTTATAAATTTTAAACATAAAAGTGTGGGTCACTTATTATTCAACCCCTAGGTTTAATATTTTGTGGAATAACCTTTGTTTGCAATTACAGCTAATAATCGTCTTTTATAAGACCTGATCAGGCCGGCACAGGTCTCTGGAGTTATCTTGGCCCACTCTTCCATGCAGATCTTCTCCAAGTTATCTAGGTTCTTTGGGTATCTCATGTGGACTTTAATCTTGAGCTCCTTCCACAAGTTTTCAATTGGGTTAAGGTCAGGAGACTGACTAGGTCACTGCAACACCTTGATTTTTTGCCTCTTGAACCAGGCCTTGGTTTTCTTGGCTGTGTGCTTTGGGTCGTTGTCTTGTTGGAAGATGAAATGACGACCCATCTTAAGATCCTTGATGGAGGAGCGGAGGTTCTTTGCCAAAATCTCCAGGTAGGCCGTGCTATCCATCTTCCCATGGATGCGGACCAGATGGCCAGGCCCCTTGGCTGAGAAACAGCCCCACAGCATGATGCTGCCCCCACCATGCTTGACTGTAGGGATGGTATTCTTGGGGTCGTATGCAGTGCCATCCAGTCTCCAGCAGCTCAGATTAGAAACCAGGTCAATGCCACACAGAGATCTAGCAGCAGACACATCTCTACAACTGTTAAGAGGAGACTTTGTGCAGCAGGCCTTCATGGTAAAATAGCTGCTAGGAAACCACTGCTAAGGGCAGGCAACAAGCAGAAGAGACTTGTTTGGGCTAAAGAACACAAGGAATGGACATTAGACCAGTGGAAATCTGTGCTTTGGTCTGATGAGTCCGAATTTGAGATCTTTGGTTCCAACCACCGTGTCTTTGTGCGATGCAGAAAAGGTGAACGGATGGACTCTAAATGAATGGTTCCCACCGTGAAGCATGGAGGAGATGTGATGGTGTGGGGGTGCTTTGATGGTGTCACTGTTGGGGATTTAATAAAAATTGAAGGCATACTGAACCAGCATGGCTACCACAGCATTTTGCGGCGGCATGCTATTCCATCCAGTTTGTGTTTAGTTGGACCATCATTTATTTTTCAACAGGACAATGATCCCAAACACACCTCCAGGCTGTGTAAGGGCTATTTGACCAAGAAGGAGAGTGATGGGGTGCTGCACCAGATGACCTGGCTTCCAGCTGGCTAGGAAGACCATTTCTGGTGACTACCTTTTGAAGCTCATCAAGAGAATGCCAAGAATGTGCAGTCATCAAAGCAAAAGGTGGCTAGTTTGAAAAACTTAGAATATAAGACATAATTTCAGTTGTTTCACACTTTTTTAAGTATATAATTCCACATGTGTTAATTCATAGTTTTGATGCCTTCAGTGTGAATTTACAATTTTCATAGTTATGAAAATACAGGAAAATCTTTAAAAGAGAAGGTGTGTCCAAACATTTGCTCTGTACTGTATATACAAAATATATATATATATATATATACTAGACTGTGGCCCGATTCTAACGCATCGGGTATTCTAGAATATGCATGTCCCTGTAATATATGGACAATGATGATTCCAGAATTCGCGGCAGACTGTGTCCGTCGCTGATTGATCGAGGCAACCTTTATGACATCATCGTCGCCATGGCAACCATTATGACATCATCGTCGCTGTGCCCGTTGCTGATTGGTCGAGGCCTGGCGGCCTCGACCAATCAGACGCGGGATGTCTACGTCCTTTATGACATCATCGTCGCTGTGCCCGTTGCTGATTGGTCGAGGCCTGGCGGCCTCGACCAATCAGAGACGCGGGATTTCTACGTCGATACTGTGCTGGTCTCTGATTGGTCGAGTCCTGGCGGCCTCGACCAATCAGAGAGCCGGGATTTCCAGGACAGACAGACAGACAGACGGACAGACAGACAGACGGAAAAACCCTTAGGCAATTATATATATAGTGTGGGAATATAGCTCATCAGGGATCTCTGCTTTGGCCCAAGCAGGTGGCTATGGAGTCACAACGAACAATAGCAGGCTAGCGAGTTCCACACAGGTATGTGTCAGGTGTATTTATTGTACACATTTGCCGTACAATGTTACACGTGCCAAACATGAAATAAAATGTCTAAGGCCGTCTGGCCACTAACTAACAACAAGATACTAACTGCAAAATAAACCTATACAACAAGAAAGAAGTTTGTGCAACCTTACTGTGTCAGCTCCCAGACCAGCAGATGAGAGACTGAGATCCCAGCAGTTCCTTGATTATATCAGCTGAAGCAAAAGCTGGATCGTATGTGTGGAAGGGAAGCACCAGAGCTTTCAGGCTGATCACTAAAGAAACCAGGACCGGATTACAGAGAAATAAACAGCTTCACAATCAATACCGTGATACATATGAAATGAAACGGGGAGAAACATATCTGTTTTCTAGTACTTCTCCCCTTGGCACCTCACATACCCCCTTCCTTTGTTCGAGCCTGTAGGGTCGGACACGATGAGTCACTAAGCAGTGTGTTCTGGATAACGCATCTGCATTCCCGTGCGCTGCGCCTGCCCTGTGCTCAACGGAAAAGTTAAAAGGTTGTAATGCCAAGAACCAGCGTGTCACCCTCGCATTGCCCTCTTTTGCGCGGGACATCCATGTTAGGGGTGAATGGTCCGTTACTAGCCTAAATTGGCGACCTAGTAAATAATAGCGTAAGGTGAATAGGGCCCATTTCACAGCCAGGGCTTCGCGCTCAACCACGCTATAATTCTTTTCTGCCCTGGTAAGCTTCCTACTCAGATAGCTTACTGGGTGTTCCTCGCCATTCACTTCCTGTGACAACACTGCACCGAGGCCGACACCAGAGGCGTCCGTTTGGACAATAAACTCCCATTTAAAGTCAGGGGCAACCAACACTGGTTGGTCACAGAGGACCGTTTTCAAATACTGAAAGGCCTTCTCTGCTTCTGCGTTCCACTTTATTGTGATAGATTTTGAGCCCTTGGTAAGCTCTGTGAGAGGGGCCGCGATGGTGGCAAAATTTTTAATGAAGCGCCTATAATAGCCAACGATCCCTAAAAAGGCTCCGACCTGTTTTTTGTTGACCGGTCGTGGCCAATTCTGAATAGCGTCCACTTTATTGGTCTGTGGCTTTACGACTCCTCGCCCTATGCTATATCCCAGATAGCGAGCCTCTTCCAATCCCAAGGTACATTTCTTAGGATTGGCAGTTAACCCAGCAGTTTTTATCGAGTCTAAGACGGCTTGTACTTTTGACAAATGTGTGTCCCAGTCATCACTAAAGACAATGATATCGTCCAAGTATGCGGACGCATACCGGACGCGGGGTTTAAGGACAATATCTATTAGACGTTGGAAGGTGGCTGCAGCACCATGCAACCCAAATGGCATATCACGGTACTGGAACAGTCCCTGGGGCGTTACAAAGGCCGTTTTCTCTTTGGCTGAATCCGTGAGGGGAATCTGCTAATAACCTTTTGTTAAGTCGATAGTAGATATGTACCTGGCCGAACCCAGTCTCTCTATAAGTTCATCAACTCTCGGCATCGGGTAGGCATCGAATTTTGATACCTCATTTAATTTCCGAAAATCATTACAAAACCTAATAGTCCCATCGGGTTTGGGCACTAGCACAATTGGGCTAGCCCAATCACTCCGGGACTCTTCAATGACTCCAAGTTCTAACATTTTCTCGACTTCCTGGGCAATGGCTTGTCTCCGAGCCTCCGGAATTCGATATGGTTTTAGTCGTACACGGACCTGTGGATCAGTAACAATGTCGTGTTTAATTAAGTGAGTACGACCAGGAAGCTCTGAAAAAACCTCTGCGTTTTTCTGTATAAATTCCTTAGTCTCTCGTTTCTGACTTTCGGATAGTGTCTCTGCAATACCCATCTCTGGCAATGCTACCTGGGGGTCATTTACCACAGATGGGGGTGCCCTACGAGGTCCATCATTAAGGGTGGCTTTTGTCATTAGACTCTCTCTATCCCGCCAGGCCTTAAGCAAGTTTATGTGGTAGATTTGTTCGGTTTTCCTCTTGTCTGGTTGATATATCTTATAATTCACTTCACCTATTCTCTCCAACACCTCGTATGGGCCCTGCCACTTCGCAAGAAATTTATTTTCTACAGTGGGTACTAATACTAACACCCTGTCTCCGGGTTGAAAGACTCGTGTTTTAGCCGCTCGGTTATATACCGTGCTTTGGGCCTGTTGCGCACGTTCTAAACATTCTTTAACTATTGGCATGACCGCCTCAATTCTATCTTGCATAAGCATTACGTGTTCAATTACACTGCGATAAGGAGTCACCTCTTGTTCCCAAGTCTCTTTAGCAATATCTAACAGGCCTCTAGGACATCGCCCGTAAACTAACTCAAAAGGCGAAAAGCCTGTGGAGGATTGGGGTACTTCCCGTATAGCGAACAGGAGATATGGTAGGAGAGCATCCCAATCCCTCCCGTCCTTATCTACCACCCTTTTCAACATATCCTTCAGGGTTTTATTAAATCGCTCCACCAACCCGTCAGTCTGAGGGTGATATACTGAAGTACGCAAGTAGGAGATTTTTAGTAGCTTACACAAGTCCTTAAGTATTCGAGACATAAAGGGGGTTCCCTGATCTGTTAGTATTTCTTTCGGAATGCCGGTGCGAGAAAACATATTAACAAGCTCCTTTGAAATTGCTTTCGCATTGGCATTCCGCAGAGGCACTGCTTCAGGGTAACGAGTGGCATAATCTAGTACTACCAAAATGTACTGATGTCCCCTGGCAGATTTAACTAATGGACCCACTATATCCATTGCTATCCTCTCGAAGGGCACCTCTATTATTGGTAAGGGCACAAGGGGGCTTCTAAAATGTGACATAGGTGTGGTCAATTGACACGTAGGACAGGACTGACAATACCGGGTCACGTCCCCCCCTAGACCCGGCCAAAAGAAACGCTGCAGAATACGGTGTTTTGTTTTTTCTCCGGCCAGGTGTCCCCCCAAGGGATGTTTATGTGCCAGTTCCAAAACTACCTGGCGAAAGGACTTGGGCACCACTAGTTGCTCTACCGCCACCCCCCGCACTTTGTCTATATGATACAGCATACCCTGTTGCACAGCTAGGTGTGGGAACTCATTTTGAGCCCCTGGGTACAATGGTCTTCCCTCAGAGACCTTTACATTTTCCCATGCCCTTGCCAGAGTAGGGTCCTGGTGTTGAGCGGTCCCGAACTTACCACGGGCCACCTCAAGACCTGGCATTTCTATAGCCTCCTCTAGTTCACTTGCGTCGCCTGCATATACAGCCAGAGGTGAGTCTACAGATTCTGGAGTTACCTCTGAGATGGACTCCCCCCCCTCTTGCTGCAATAGCTCAGGGGTTAGCCCCACGGCACCCTCCTCAACTAGAGTGCTCATGCCATTTTTAAGGTTCCACAAGTCCCAAAATAAGGGAAAGTCTCTCCCCAATATTACATCATGTCCCATAGACTTTAGGACTGCCGCTTGATGTCTTTTGGTTCCTACTGGCGTGGCAAGGGTGACCCAGGCAGTGGGGTAGTTTTTTATATCGCCATGGATGCAACTAATGCCCAGGGTTGAGTTCGTTAGGGCTCTAGGGTCCACCAAACTGGCATGTACCAGAGTTACTTGACTGCCGGAATCCAAGACGGCATTCACACTATAGTGAATCAAAAGACGTGGGCACAGCTACTAAGGTGCACGGGTAGGTTCCCAAGCCGTATATATAGATAAAAAGAACCCGGCACTCAACTTAAGTCAAATTGATGGTTTTTTATTTCGTAGTACGAAAAACGTTTCGGCCTGGTCTGGCCTTCGTCAGTTACTACAATGTTGTAAAGAAAATAGATAATAAGTACATCTGTGATTACATCTGTAAACACATCAGTGGATACATACAGTGTAAGATAAATAAATAAACGGAATAAAGAAAATGAACAGAACAAACAGAAGCAAACAAAAGTATATACAGTGTGTCAAAAGGTCCTGGTATGGCGATGTTAGGAACCAACAATATGAGGAGTACACTAGTGAATCCCAGCCCCCCTGGTGGTGAAAGGGTATGGAGAGTAAAGTGCCCCGTATCGTACCGTACTGAGAGGTGTCTGGGAGAATGTTGAGGGAATACTCCAAAAGGCGTGGTGAACTCCAAGGAGATCCCTAGGAAGGAGAAAAACCCCGTGGTAGGAGCTACTGTCGATCGGCTATAGTAAGACCGTACCGGAAATATGAGAGGCCCCAGTGAGTGCTAATACCTTGAAAAATGTAAGCCTCCGGTCAAAAGACGCGGCTGCAGATACTGCTGCAGGCTGTGGAGAAGGAAGGAGTGAAGTCAGGGTACATGTCCGATGGCGAAGTAGCCAAGTGGTGTGACATGCTGGGTGGCGACATAGCCCCTGAGGAGAGAATTACCTGAGGGAGAAGAGGGTCCGGACGCGGTGTCCACCGCTGTCAGAGGGGCTTGCCCGAGTGAGGAGACGCCAATGCGGCGTTCCTTATGTGCGCGCCGGTCCAACCGGAAGTGATGTACCGGAAGTGACCGCATGTTGTTACCCGCCTCACTCCTGTCAATCGCGGGTAACAACATGCGGTCACTTCCGGTACATCACAGGTAATTCTCTCCTCCTTGCTTCTGTTTGTTCTGTTCATTTTCTTTATTCCGTTTATTTATTTATCTTACACTGTATGTATCCACTGATGTGTTTACAGATGTAATCACAGATGTACTTATTATCTATTTTCTTTACAACATTGTAGTAACTGACGAAGGCCAGACCAGGCCGAAACGTTTTTCGTACTACGAAATAAAAAACCATCAATTTGACTTAAGTTGAGTGCCGGGTTCTTTTTATCGGCATTCACACTATGGCCGTCGACCTCGAGGCAACACACGTGTCGTTCATTTCCTGTGAGGACCTCTGCAACACAGACTGACTGTACATATAACGAAAGACGTCTCATAGCGTTACAGTCCATTGGCTCTGTAGTCATTGGGCAGTTAGCTGCTACATGGCCAAGCCCGCGACATCGCCAACATTGTATAGGTCCTTGCTTCCTCGCCGGAGACGCCTGATAGGGTCTGCTGAATTGCTGTGAGACTGTACCGCCTCCATAGTTCTTTGTGGGTCTGCTACCCTTTATTGCAACGTTCTCTTCTTTTGAAGATGAAGTAGGTCTCGCAGTATTTTCTGGCGATTTCTTGGGAGCCCAGCGAGGTGATAACGTCCCTTGGAGTAGGCTTTCGGAAGCATTGTAGCGTTCGACCATATTCACCAACTGGTCGGCTGTATATGGGTCACCTTGTCCAACCCATCTCTGTAACTTAGGGGGCAAGGACCGCAGGTACTTGTCTAGAACAACACGTTCCACCATCTCTGCAGATGTCAAAATCTCTGGTTGTAGCCATTTTTTTACTAGATGGATAAGATCATGCATTTGTGAGCGGGCTGGCTGATCTTCCACAAAAGTCCATAAATGTACCCTCTGTGCTCGTACATATGTGTTTACTCCCAGCCTTGCCAGGATTTCGCTTTTTAATTTGGTATAGTCCATAGCATCCACTCCACTTAAATCGTAATAGGCCTTTTGTGGATCTCCACTCAGAAATGGCGCAACCACTTCAGCCCACATGTCCACCGGTAAATGCTCACGTTCTGCAATACGTTCAAATACGGTGAGATACGCTTCTACATCATCGTCAGCAGTCATTTTAAGCAGGGTTTTTTGTACGGCTTTCCGTGCACCAGCAACACTTTGTGCATGATCCCTCTCATCTCGGGGCTGCCGAATCAAAGCCTGCTTTATTGCATTCAACTGCTCTTGCTGAATCTGGTGTTGCTGGTCCAGGGCTTGCTGGAAGTAAGTATTGGTCTGCTGTTGTTGCACATTTGC
Organism: Ranitomeya imitator; assembly: GCF_032444005.1. NCBI lineage: Eukaryota > Metazoa > Chordata > Amphibia > Anura > Dendrobatidae > Ranitomeya > Ranitomeya imitator. The sequence goes on along the minus strand of NC_091286.1, from coordinate 559,663,534 downwards.
CTGCAATAACTGTTTCACTAGTTCCTCCATATTACTGGACTCTTGGCTCTTCAAAAGCACATGAGCTTTCAGCCAGGACATACACAGAGCACTTTATCTGCAGTCACAGTCCAACAGCCACTATGCCCGCATTCTCCACCATTTGTGGGAATATAGCTCATCAGGGATCTCTGCTTTGGCCCAAGCAGGTGGCTATGGAGTCACAACGAACAATAGCAGGCTAGCGAGTTCCACACAGGTATGTGTCAGGTGTATTTATTGTACACATTTGCCGTACAATGTTACACGTGCCAAACATGAAATAAAATGTCTAAGGCCGTCTGGCCACTAACTAACAACAAGATACTAACTGCAAAATAAACCTATACAACAAGAAAGAAGTTTGTGCAACCTTACTGTGTCAGCTCCCAGACCAGCAGATGAGAGACTGAGATCCCAGCAGTTCCTTGATTATATCAGCTGAAGCAAAAGCTGGATCGTATGTGTGGAAGGGAAGCACCAGAGCTTTCAGGCTGATCACTAAAGAAACCAGGACCGGATTACAGAGAAATAAACAGCTTCACAATCAATACCGTGATACATATGAAATGAAACGGGGAGAAACATATCTGTTTTCTAGTACTTCTCCCCTTGGCACCTCACAATAGATAGATATATATATATATATATATATATATATATATATATATATATATATATATATATATATATATATATACATATATAGTGGGTATGGAAAAGTATTCAGACCACTTTAAATTTTTTACTCTTCGCTTCATTGCAGCCATTTGGTAAATTCAAAAAAAGTGATTTTTTTTCTCATTAATGTACACTCTGCACCCCATCTTGACTGAAAAAAACAGAAATGTAGACATTTTTGCAAATTTATTAAAAAAGAAAAACTGAAAAATCACATGGTCATAAGTAGGGTTGAGCTAAACTGATCGGCCAATTTCAAAAGTCGCCGACTTTTGGCAAAGTCGGGTTTCGTGAAACCCGACCCGATCCCACTGTGGGATTGGGTCGGCGGTCGGCGATCTTTTCTCCAAAGTCGGGTTTCGTTTTTTATATACATATATATATATATATATATATATATATATATATATATATATATTTATATTTACTTTAGCGCGATATTGCAGAAAAGCCGGTAATTCAATTGCCGGCTTTTCATTTCTCCTTCCTAAACCTGACATGATATGAGACATGGTTTACATACAGTAAACCATCTCATATCCCCATTTTTTTTAAATATTCCACACTACTAATGTTAGTAGTGTCAATAACCTCAGAAAGAATACATGCCTAGGCAAGGCAGCTTTTACAATAGATAGATGCATCCAAAAAAAGAACAAGAGAAAGCTATCGCCTTAAAATAATTAACCTACTTTATTTAAATCAATGAAAAAAACAACAGAAGACAGTATCAAAAAGATTAAAAGGATTATGCGGGTACAATGTGCAACTGATATAATCGATCCAGACTAAAAACAGGCAGTGTCATGGGTCATCAAATAAAGAGTATTTAAAGTGCAGAATGTAACCAAGAGCGTAGAGACGCTTCCGAAAAGTAGTAAAGATACTAACGTGCTTACATGCACGAGTACTATGTAGCAAACAGGGGTTAATAGGAGAAGGACTGCTAAACTTAACATATGTTAGGCTACGTTCACATTAGCGTTGCGCCGCTGTTGCGTCGGCGACGCAGCGGCGACGCGCCCCTATGTTTAACATAGGGGACGCGTGCGTCTTTTTGTTTGCGTTTTTCGCCGTGTGCGTCGTTTCCGACGCTGGCGTCGGACGCACGAAAACGCTACAAGTTGCATTTTCTGTGCGTCCGATTTTGGTCAAAAACTACGCACGCGTCGCAAAACGCGCGCGTTTTTGCGCGCGTTTGCGCGCGTTTTTCGATGCGTCGTGCGTTGCGTCGCCGACGCAGGGCGGCGCAACGCTAGTGTGAACGTACCCTTAGAGTATATAAAGTGCAGAGTGCAGCTGAGAGCGTGGAGACGCTTCTGAAGACTAGTGAAGGTGCTAGCGTGCTTAGGTGCACAAGTTCTATGCAAAAAAAGGGGCTAATAGAAAGAGGACTGCAGAGCTTCACATACAGTATGTTAGAGTAATCTCAATGGGATATACGGCCTAGCTAGGCTCTAAGGGAGAGAGCAGATCCTAGTACAGGAAACTAAAATGAAGACCCGTGGAAAGTAAGGCACAGTAATCCCATTGAGATTACTCTAACATATGTGAAGCTCTGCAGTCCTCTTTCTATTTTCTATTTTGCACATACACACTACTAACATTAGTGGTGTGGAATATGCAAAAAAAATGGGAATATGTCATGTCGGGTTTAGGAAGGAGAAATGAAAAGCCGGCAATTGAATTACCTGCTTTTGTGCATTATCGCTCTGAAGTAAATATAAATCTATTGAGATTTCCCATTAACTTGCATTGGGTTTCATGTTTCGGCCGATCCCCCGACCCCAACTTTTCAAGATAATCGGCCGATTTCACTCGACTCGACTATTGAGAAAGTCGGGTTTCACGAAACCCGACTCGACCTCAAAAAAGGAAAAGTCACTCAACCCTAGTCATAAGTATTCAGACCCTTTGCTCAGTATTGAGTAGAAGCACCCTTTCGAGCTAGTACAGCCAAGAGTGTTCTTGGGAATGATGCAACAAGTTTTTCACACCTAGATTTGGGGATCCTCTGCCATTCTTCTTTGCAGATCCTCTCCAGTTCCATCAGGTTGGATGGTGAATGTTGGTGGACAGCTATTTTCAGGTCTCTCCAGAGATGCTCAATTGGGTTTAGGACAGGGCTCTGGCTGGACTAGTCAAGAATGGCCCCAGAGTTGTTCTGAAGCAACTCCTTTGTTATTTTAGCAGTGTGCTTAAGGTCATTGTCTTGTTTGAAGGTGAACCTTCGGCCAAGTCTGAGGTCTAGAGCACTCTGGAAGAGGTTTTCATCCATTATATCTCTGTACTTGGATATATTCATGTTTCCTTCAATGGCAATCAGTCATCCTATCCCTCCAGCTGAAAAACACCCCATAGCATGATGCTGCCACCACCATGTTTCACTGTTGGGATTGTAATGGGCAGGTGATGACCAGTGTCTGGTTTTCTCCACACATACCACTTAGAATTATCACCCAAAAGGTCTATTTTCATCTATTTTCATCTCATAAGACCAGAGAATCTTATTTATCATAGTCTGGGAGTCCATCATGTATTTTTTTTTAGCAAACTCTATGTGGGCTTTCACATGTCTTGCACTGAGGAGAGGCTTCTGTTGGGCCACTCTGCCATAAAAAGCCCAACTGGTGGAGGGCTGCAGTGATAGTTGACTTTGTGGAAATTGATCCCATGTCCGTACTGCATCTCTGCAGCTCAGCCACAGTGATCTTGGTGTTCTTTCTCACCTAAGCTCTTCTGCCATGATTGCTAAGTTTGGCTGGACGGCCTGGTCTAGGAAGACTTCTGGTGGTCCCAAACTTCTTCCATTTAAGGATTATGGAGGCCACTGTGCTCTTAGGAACCTTGTGTACTGCAGAAATTCTGTTGTAACCTTGGCAAGATCTGTGCCTTGCCACAATTCTGTCTCTGAGCTCCTTGACCTTATGATTCTCAATTGGTCTGACATGCACTGTGAGCATTGTGAGCTGTGAGGTCTTATATAGACAGGTGTGTGCCTTTCCAAATGAAGTCCTATCAGTTTAATTAAACACAAGCTGGACTCCATTGAATTAGTAGAACCATCTCAAAGAAATTGACAGCATGTGACTTAAATATGAGTGTCTGAGCAAAGGGTCTGAATACTTACAGTATGACCAAGTGATATTTCAGTTTTTCTTTTTAAATAAATTTGCAAAAATGTCTACATTTCTTTTTTTTCAATCAAGATGGGGTGCAGAGTGTACATTAATGAGAATAAAAATGAAATTTTTGAATTCACAAAATGGCTGCAATGAAACAAAGAGTGAAATAATTAAAGGTCTGAATACTTTCCGTACCCACTGTGTATACAGTATATACAGTATATATATATATATATATATAACAAAAAAACAAAAAGAAAGCACATCCTTGACTGGATGTATGGGAGGACTTGCTTCCAGCTGAGCACCAGGATTTTCTGGCAGCGCACAGCAGAATGTGCCCATTCATGTTTCATTACTCAATTATGACGATAATACAGTGGTAATTGTGGAATTTAGCTTGACTTACTCCATAGTGTCTCCAATTTCATTGGGAAGATAACATTTAATTGCAGTTGACGATTAATGTGTTTTATGATCTAAATACTCCCGCAGGATTTATATATTCAAATAGGACAATTTATAAAGATTAGTACAAGCTTTTTCCCAGTGCAGTGCTCACAACAGGCTGCAAATTCATATGGTGAAAATGGCTCTTGATAAGAATGTAGAGCTTGACACAAGGCTAAATGCAACACCTGACCTCTGACACAAGTACATAAACATATATATATATATATATAATATATATATATATATATATATATATATATATATATATATATATATATATATATATATATATATATATACAGTGGGGCAAAAAAGTATTTAGTCAGTCAGCAATAGTGCAAGTTCCACCACTTAAAAAGATGAGAGGCGTCTGTAATTTACATCATAGGTAGACCTCAACTATGGGAGACAAACTGAGAAAAAAAAAATCCAGAAAATCACATTGTCTGTTTTTTTATCATTTTTTTTGCATATTATGGTGGAAAATAAGTATTTGGTCAGAAACAAACAATCAAGATTTCTGGCTCTCACACACCTGTAACTTCTTCTTTAAGAGTCTCCTCTTTCCTCCACTCATTACCTGTAGTAATGGCACCTGTTTAAACTTGTTATCAGTATAAAAAGACACCTGTGCACACCCTCAAACAGTCTGACTCCAAACTCCACTATGGTGAAGACCAAAGTGCTGTCAAAGGACACCAGAAACAAAATTGTAGCCCTGCACCAGGCTGGGAAGACTGAATCTGCAATAGCCAACCAGCTTGGAGTGAAGAAATCAACAGTGGGAGCAATAATTAGAAAATGGAAGACATACAAGTCCACTGATAATCTCCCTCGATCTGGGGCTCCACGCAAAATCCCACCCCGTGGGGTCAGAATGATCACAAGAACGGTGAGCAAAAATCCCAGAACCACGCGGGGGGACCTAGTGAATGAACTGCAGAGAGCTGGGACCAATGTAAAAAGGCCTACCATAAGTAACACACTACGCCACCATGGACTCAGATCCTGCAGTGCCAGACGTGTCCCACTGCTTAAGCCAGTACATGTCCGGGCCCGTCTGAAGTTTGCTAGAGAGCATTTGGATGATCCAGAGGAGTTTTGGGAGAATGTCCTATGGTCTGATGAAACCAAACTGGAACTGTTTGGTAGAAACACAACTTGTCGTGTTTGGAGGAAAAAGAATACTGAGTTGCATCCATCAAACACCATACCTACTGTAAAGCATGGTGGTGGAAACATCATGCTTTGGGGCTGTTTCTCTGCAAAGGGGCCAGGACAACTGATCCGGGTACATGAAAGAATGAATGGGGCCATGTATCGTGAGATTTTGAGTGCAAACCTCCTTCCATCAGCAAGGGCATTGAAGATGAAACGTGGCTGGGTCTTTCAACATGACAATGATCCAAAGCACACCGCCAGGGCAACGAAGGAGTGGCTTCGTAAGAAGCATTTCAAGGTCCTGGAGTGGCCTAGCCAGTCTCCAGATCTCAACCCTATAGAAAACCTTTGGAGGGAGTTGAAAGTCCGTGTTGCCAAGTGAAAAGCCAAAAACATCACTGCTCTAGAGGAGTTCTGCATGGAGGAATGGGCCAACATACCAACAACAGTGTGTGGCAACCTTGTGAAGACTTACAGAAAACGTTTGACCTCTGTCATTGCCAACAAAGGATATATTACAAAGTATTGAGATGAAATTTTGTTTCTGACCAAATACTTATTTTCCACCATAATATGCAAATAAAATGTTAAAAAAACAGACAATGTGATTTTCTGGATTTTTTTTTCTCAGTTTGTCTCCCATAGTTGAGGTCTACCTATGATGTAAATTACAGACGCCTCTCATCTTTTTAAGTGGTGGAACTTGCACTATTGCTGACTGACTAAATACTTTTTTGCCCCACTGTATATATACATATATACACACATCTATATACATCTCTCTCTCTATATATATGCATCTATATACATCTATATATATATATATATATATATATATACACACACATATATAGATATGCAGTTATGCTTGTTAACTTTGAAATTTGCATCTCAAGAAGGAAAATTTTGGAATTATCAAAATAACAGGATTGATAAACATGTTAATCATTGCAAATGGCGAAAAAATGGAAACAATTTAAAAAAATCTTAAGGTTTCTATCGAGTATGATTGTCACATGTAAAAATACATGCACATGTACACCTTGGGCATGCAAATCATGAAGATTTTCTGCTGACAGCTCCCTTTACAATTGCTGAAAATGACATCCCAGAGGAGGTCAATGGGAGACAAATCCGGAGACTGCAGGCTATTGCAATTTTGTTAGGCTAGAAAAGATGCTTACCTAGCACAAGCAATATACGACCTAGTGCTATCATGTTGAAAAATGGCTCCTTGGACTTTTTCAGGAAATGGCCATACCTCTGGTTGTATCACCAAATCAATGTAACAACTAGCTTTTAGTGTACCTGGAATGAAGACTAGAGATGTCTGGCTAACGTACATTATGCCACTGCATATTAAGCAACCAACCGTACCTGGTAGTAGGACCTCATGTTGAATAGTACTGCAGTACTCGGGAGAAATTGTGTAACAAATTGTGGGGTGTTTTTTCTCTTATCACGCCTTGTGAAATTAAAAAATAAACAGTTTAATAGAAATTAATTACAATTTTCATTTCACTTTGTGCTAATTCTTGTGAAGCACCTGAAACATTAATAAATATCTTAATTATTATTTGAACTACTTTAAGAGTTACAATTCTTCAAGTATATTTCTTTTTGGAGAGTTTAAAATATTGACTCCGAATATTGAGAACTGAATCTTCCCCTAAACAGTAATTTTCTAAACGTTTCTTGAAATTATAAAAAATTGCTCAAAAATGTATAAGTTGTCTAATGCCACCACTTCCACCCTGAAAAATAGGCATATAAAATGATGACAACATAAAATACTCATATAGGATATTATTATTTAGTAATTCTTGTGGTATGACTATCTGCTTTTTGGTCGGACACATTAAAAATTTTGAGAATTGTAATTTTTTTTTTTGCATTTTAAATTTATTTTGTTTTTAATGAATTCAAAGCATGCAAACCTAAATTTACTATTAATAAAGTACAATGTGTCACAAAAAACAGTTCCAGAATCACTTTAATATGTAAATAAATTCCAAAGTTATCATATTTGAAACATTGACTTGCATCCCAGCATCCCAACTAGGCTGTGATATTAAGTGGTCGTGAGGAACACGTTTTTGTGTCCATAGAGATGTAGCATTGAGAAAACAACAAACATGGCAATACTTACATCATACAGGGAGCAGGGAAAGGGATTAGTGGTGCCTCACCGGAATCCAAATGAACACAGGTGCCAGGAACAAGTGGCTGGATACCACTCAATAGCAACAGCAAAAAGGAAAGGAAAAAGTTCCAGCACCAGGCGTCTCTTCATAAAATCTTCAGTACTTTATTCTCATGTCAAGAAAAAAACATCATGTGGGGATGCAGCCCCTAAACGCCCGACGCGTTTCGAACAAAGTTCTTAGTCATAGCCTATGACATAGTCATTAGCCTATAACCAGGGGTGGATTAAGGGTAGCCTGGGCCCCGGGCTGTTCAGCCACTGTGGGCCCCCCAGGTCATGTGATGGGGGTCATGTGACGGGGGTCGTGTGACGGGGGTCATGTGACGGGGGTCATGATATACCCGAACCAGATTATTCCAGAAAAATGGCAGGGCCCTACTCTACTGTAACCTATTAAATATTTGTTAAAATCTGCAATACAATTTAGGTATATTTTGACCAATAATACCACATACAAGGAACAAATACCACCGCACCATGACCAGACCACAAATTACAACCACAGTGATCGAATAATATCACATACAAGGAACAAATACCACCGCACAATGTCAAGACCACATATTACCACCACTTGGTGACCAAATAGCACATACAAGGGACAAATACCACAACACCATTTCCAGACCACATATTACTACCACATAGTGACTGAATACTACAATACTGATCAGTAATAAAAACAAAAAACACAATACTATTACCATAAGTGCCAGTATTCACAGGAGATCTGTACTTAGTATGCAGTGTCTGTGTAGAGGTAATGCAGAGATCACTGGTGGTATTATACACAGGAGCTCCGTATATAATGTATAGGTAATACAGTGATCACTGGTGACATTGTACACAGGACCTCTGTATATAGTATGCAGTGTATAGTGTCAGTGTATAGGTAACACTGACTCACCAGTGACGTCTCTAGGTGAAGTCCTTCATCTTTCATCCAGCACAGACCGCCATCATTTCTTCCAGCCAGGACTCGTTTCTGCAGGAAATAACAGTTATCTCGAGCTCCGCTTGCAGAACAGATTACTTAATTGTTCACAACTTCTACATTACACCACATGAAGAAGAAAAGGCAATATAGTGTCACTCTGCACAGTAACAGGACCGCCCCCCCATTTAAAACAGTATACTCAAAAAATAAAATAAATACATCACTGCAGTAATAATATCCCTTAATTAGCCCATATGGTAATAATATTCCCCACCCTGGCCCCGTGTCTCATTCCTGGCTCCAGCCATATGTTCTCCCATCCTGCACTCATGAGTATCCATTCTACACCATATGATCTCCCAATCCTGCCCCATCTGTCTCCATCGTATCCATCCTGCCCCATGATCCAATCCTGCCCCATGTCTTTCATTCTGCCCCGTGTCTCCAATCATGCCCCGTGTCTTCATTCTGCCCATGCCTCCAGTCCTGCCCCCAGTGTGTCCGGCAATCTGCCCCAGTGTGTCCAGCATATTACCCCCAGTGTGTCCAGCATATTACCCCCAGTGTGTCCAGCAATCTGCCCCAGTATGTCCAGCATATTGCCCCAGTGTCCAGCAATCTGCCCCACTGTATCCAGCATTGACCCCAGACAGTGTCTCCAGCAATCTGCCCCAGTGTCTGACTCCAGCATATTGCCCCCAGTGTGTCCAGCAATCTGCCCCAGTGTGTCCAGCAATCTGCCTCAGTGTGTCCAGCATATTACCCCCAGTGTATACATCAATCTGCCCCAGTATGTCCAGCATATTGCCCCAATGTGTCCAGCATTGCCCCCCAGACAGTGTGTCCAGCAATCTGCCCCAGTGTGTCCAGCATATTACCACCTGTGTGTGCAGCAATCTGCCCTGGTATGTCCAGCATTGCCCCTAGTGTGTCCAACATTGCCCCAGACAGTGTGTCCAGCAATCTGCCCCAGTGTGTCCAGCAATCTGCCCCAGTGTGTCCAGCATATTACCCCCAGTGTATCCATCAATCTACCCCAGTATGTCCAGCATATTGCCCCAATGTGTCCAGCATTGCCCCCCAGACAGTGTGTCCAGCAATCTGCCCCAGTGTGTCCAGCATATTACCACCTGTGTGTGCAGCAATCTGCCCTGGAATGTCTAGCATTGCCCCCAGTGTGTCCAGCAATCTGCCCCAGTATGTCCAATTGTCCAGCATTGCCCACAGTGTGTCCAGCAATCTGCCCCAGTATGTCCAATTGTCCAGCATTGCCCACAGTGTGTCCAGCATTGCCCCAGTGTCTCCAGCATTGCCCCAGTGTCTCCAGAATTGCCCCAGTGTCTCCAGCATTGCCCCAGTGTCTCCAGCAATCTGCCCCAGTGTGTCCTCCAGCATTGCCCCAGTGTGTCCAGCAATCTGCCCCAGTGTCTCCAGCATTGCCCCAGTGTCTCCAGCATTGCCCCATTGTCTCCAGCATTGCCCCAGTGTCTCCAGCAATCTGCTCCAGTGTGTCCTCCAGCATTGCCCCAGTGTCTCCAGCATTGCCCCAGTGTCTCCAGCATTGCCCCAGTGTCTCCAGCAATCTGCCCCAGTGTGTCCTCCAGCATTGCCCCAGTGTGTCCAGCAATCTGCCCCAGTGTCTCCAGCATTGCCCCAGTGTCTCCAGCATTGCCCCAGTGTGTCCTCCAGCATTGCCCCCAGTTTGTCCACCGTTAGCTTATCAAAAAACAAAACAAAAAAAACCAAACAGAGTCTCCTCACCTGACCAGCGCTCCAGGCGGTGAGCTCCCTCCAGCAGCGCACACTCGCCGGCGACTGACAATGACGTCAGACGCCGGCGACGTGTGCGCTGCGGCCGACTTTAGCTGCCAGCCTCCAATTGGCTGGCGGCTGTTGTTAACTATTGACGTGCGGGCGCGCCCGCATGTCAATAGGAAACCGCCGCAGCGCCGGAAGGGGCCCGGTGAGCAGATGAGAAGGGGCCCGATGCAGGCCCCCTCTCTCTGCCCACTGGGTCCGGAGGCACATAAATGCCGGCGGGCATTCACAGTCACACTCGGGCGGATTATCAGAGGGTCAATCTGTGCGGTAGCCCAGGGCCCCCCCACACCACTGGGCCCTGGGCTACCGCCCATATTGACCCTCTGATAATCCGCCCCTGCCTATAACTAAGAACTTTGTTCGAAACGCGTCGAGCGTTTAGGGGCTGCGTCCCCACATGATGTTTTTTTCTTGACATGAGAATAAAGTGCTGAAGATTTTATGAAGAGACGCCTGGTGCTGAAACTTTTTCCTTCCCTTTTTGCTTTGGCCATACCTACACTGCTCCACTGCTCTGGTTTTTGCTGACAGGCTGCAGTCGGGAAATCATAACTACAGTTTACATGGCCCCTGCAGTCAATCACTGTGCTGAACAGCTTGTGCTATGTATAGTGTTAAAGCCAATGAGCCCTCTAAGACCTGGAGAATTTGGAGGACACATTAACTCTTTTTCATATTCCTTAAATCATTCTTGCACAATTTTTGCAGTGAAGTAGTGGCATTATCTTGCTAAGGAAAGTCACTTTCATTAGGTGTAACTGCTGATAGGTATAGGTGTACTTGATTGCTGACATTGTTTAGGTAGGTGGTGCGTGGGCACAAGCCCTTCTCCATGTTTCTTTATATTCTCCTGGGTAGTACTATCGGTAAAGCACTTGTATAGGTTGATCAACTTCTTCATATTGTTTATGAATCTATTATTTTTCTCATTTTGTTGTTATGACATATGGGTTTCTGCATCTTGATTCATTTTGTATGTAGTTTTGATTCATTTGTATGTAGTTGATTTATTTGTTGCTCTTCAAGGGAGAAGGTTTGGCTCAATATTTGCATTGCCAGATGGAGACCGACGTGTTGATGCTGGTATTTTGCGTATTCTAATTGTTTTTAATTCTAGATGTTGACTTGGTTGCCTAACAAAGAACTACTATGATATATATTTCTGGATACTTTGGCTGCTATATTTATATTAGGGGATTGACTCGTGTCTTTATTACACACTGCTTTGCAGTAGTTGTATGGCTTTAAGTAGGTCATACGTGTCAAAGTAACATCCACATAAATGACAGGACCCAAGGTTTCCCAGCAAAATATTGCTTAGAGCATCACATTGCCTTTGCTGACTCATCTTCTTTCCATTGTCCATCCTGGTGCCATCTCTGCTGTAAGGAAGTGATGCACACAAAACTGTATGACCATATTATGTAAAAGGAAATGTGATTCATTAGATCAGGCCACCTTCTCCCACTGCTCTATTGTTCAGTTCTGATGCTCTCTTGCATTGTAGGTGCTGTTGGTGGATATCGAGATTTCGTATGAGAATACTGATTGAGCTGTGGCTAAGCACTTCTAAATGACGCATGATGTCTTTCTATCACAGCCATTATTTTTCAGTAATTTGAACTATATCTGCTCTTCAGTTGGATTTGATCTGAAAGGCTAACCTACACTCCCCCCAGGACCGGTTTTAGAAAAAATGAGGTCCGTTGCAAAATTAGATTCTAAGAACCCTAGACTTGGTCAGATCTGTGTAACAACGTTTTTGAGAATAAATTGGTGAACGAGGGAGAGTATGTTGTCTATTTTTTTTGCTTTTTATGTCATTAAGGTATCCTTTTGTTGACTACAGCAGATTCCTTGGACTATGGTGGACCTGCATGGCCTTTTTTCAAATAAATTGGTGAACCAGGGAATATGTGGTGGATTGTTTATTCAAACGAACTTTTTTTTCTGTGTGTATGTCTTTTTATTTTTAAATAGTTGGTTAGTAATGGGGGTGTCTGATAGACACCTCTCCATAACTAACCCCAGGGGTTTATGTCAGCGGTGAATTTCGACAAATCACAGCTGACATCAACCCCAATTATCATTACCTCAATTGTCACTGCACCAGGGTAATGGAGAAAAGCTGGGCAAAGTGCCAGAATTGGCTCATCTCGTGTGATGCATCAATTCTGGCGCATCTGCCGGCTTGTATTTTTAGGCTGGGAAGGGACCAATAACCAGGGACCTTCCCAGTCTGATAATATAAGACTTCAGCTGTTTGCTTCACCTTGGCTGTTTTTCAAAAATAGGAGGCCCACATCGTTTTTTTTTAAATTATTTATTTAATAGGTTAAATAAGCCTAAACACTCATTTGTACCACATAAAAGGCACTAAAGAGTGCTTGTTTATTATATGTAGGAAGCTTGTGACATTAAATAGCTACATGACATATAGGTCTTCTAGGTCATCAGGGCCGCCATCAGGGCATTACTGCCCTTACTGGTGTATGGTGCCCTGTGAGCAGAGGGGGGGGCCTGGACAGTTCGCCCTCTCATCTGCTCACCAGGTCTCAGTGGCAGGATTCTGCTGGTTCACTTGAAATCTATTACAGAGAGTCTTCCCTTTCGGTAATAGTTAACAGCTTCCAGCCAATCACAGGCTGGCAGCTGACACCAGCGTGCGCTTCAGCAACGTATGATGTCACTGTCATGCGCTGGCTCATCCGTGCGGCACATGGATGAAAGAAGACGACGACGCTGGACTGCGGCCAAAAAGGAGAATTCTTTTTTTACTTTTTTGTAACGCCAGGCAGAATGGAGACGACATTAGCGCAGTATGGGGTATGTACATGGGGGAGCACTATAGGGTATGTACATAGGGCAGTAGGGTATGTACATGGGGGCAGTATGGGGTATGAACTGTTATGATGCGGTGGTTTAGGAGCAACATGGAACGAGCTCTGAAGGAAGTGGTAACTGTACTGACCGCAGTCCCTAAGCTCAACACAACACTAGAAGTAGCTGTGGGATGCTCCTAACTCTCCCTAGGCACCTTGTCACAGCCTAAGAGCTAACTACCCCTAAAGATAGTTTTCCTGCTTCTATCTTGCCTCAGAGAAAATCCCCAAAGGATAGATTAGCCCCCCACAAATAATGACTGTGAGTGGAGAGGGAAAAGACATACACAGAATGAAACCAGGATGAGCACAGGAGGCCAGTCTAGCTTGATAGATAGTAAAATTTAAATTCACCGCACTCTCTTAGGATAATGATGAAAAAGGTTGTGCCAATTTATTAGAGTATATTTAGGAGCGTAACAGAATATTACAGTATATGCGATTAACAACGTTTCGGCTCCACCAGAGCCTTTGTCACGTATTTGCTTATTTCAGGCACAAGATAGTGTAAAGATGGGAAAAAAAAAAGGAGGAATCCCAGCGGTGAGCTTGGATATTCCACTCAGTACTCTAAAAGAGGCTCCCTTTAGGCAGCTACTGAGCACAGCGCGAGAGCGCCGCTCTGAACACTGATACTGCAGGTCCACACTACCTAAAGGGAGCCTCTTTTAGAGTACTGAGTGGAATATCCAAGCTCACCACTGGGATTCCTCCTTTCTTTTTTTTCCCCATCTTTACACTATCTTGTGCCTGAAATAAGCGATTACGTGACAAAGGCTCTGGTGGAGCCGAAACGTTGTTAATCGCATATACTGTAATATTCTGTTACACTCCTAAATATACTCTAATAAATTGGCACAACCTTTTTCATCATTATCCTAAGAGAGTGCGGTGAATTTAAATTTTACTATATAGGGGCCTCTGGTCCATTACAGCAGCACCTCGCTCTATTCAGGCTGAGTGCACGCCAAAAACCTCCTTCTAGCTTGATAGATAGGACAGGATGGAATACTGTGCGGTCAGTATAAAACACTACAAAAATCCATGCAGAGTTTACAAAAAATCTCCACACCTGACTAAAGGTGTGGAGGGTAAATCTGCTTCCCAGAGCTTCCAGCAAGACAGAATGAATTCATACTGATAAGCTGGACAAACATAGAAAGCACAGAACGGATAAGTCCACAATCTGTGAACAGAAAAGAGCAAGCAAGAACTTAGCTTTGCTGAACTGGTCAGGAAAACACGGAAATCCAAAGAGATGTGAATCCAACCAGGAACCATTTACAAGTGGCACTGGCTGAAGGAAAGAGCCAGGCACAAATAGCCGAGCAGAAAAGACGATCAGTGGAGGCAGCTGATGACAGCTAACTCCAAGGAGCAGCCATACCACTTGAAACCACAAGAGGGAGCCCAAGAGCAGAATTCACAAAAGTGCCACTTACAACCACCGGAGGGAGCCCAAGAGCGGAATTCACAACAATGAACATGACGGGGCAGTATGAGGCCAGGAGGGATATGAATAGAGTACATATGGAACCAGGATGTAGGAGATTATTACTGTAGGGGCTAATTAAGGGATATTAGTACTTGTGTTATGCATTTTATTTTTGAAGATATGGTTTTCAGTGAGGGGGGAGGCCCTGTTACTGTACAGGGCAACACTATCGCTAGTTTTCTTCATCTGGCGTAGAGTAAAAGTTGGGGAAATATTGGGAATGTGCTCTAGATAACTTATTTTCTGCATATGAGTCCTGGTTGGAAGAAGTGATGGTTGTCTGTGCTGGATGAAGAAGAAAAACGAAGATGAAGGAATTCAACTAAAGACGTCACCGGTGGGTCAATGTGTTGCCTGTACACTGACACTATATACAGAGCTCCTGTGTATAATGGCACTGATGATCACTGTACTGCATTACCTGTACATTAACACTATATACAGAGCTCCTGTGTAGAATGTCACTGGTGAGCACTATTACCTGTACACTGACACTATACACTGTACACTATGTACAGAGCTCCTGTTTATAATGGCACTTATGGTAATATTAGTATTGTGCTTTTTTATTAATGATCAGTACTGTAGTATTCGGTCACTATGTGGTGGTAATATTTGATCTGGTCATGGGGTGACAGTATTTGTCCCTTGCATGTGGTATTATTCGGTAACTTTGTGATGGTAATATGTGGGCTGGCCATGGTGTGGCTGTATTTGTCTCTTGAACATGGTATTATTTAGTCAGTACGTGGTGGTAGGTAATATGTGGTCTGGTCACGGTGTGGCAATATTTGTCCCTAATATGTGGTATTATTCAATCACTATGTGGTGGTGATATGTGGTATGGTCATGGTGTGGCAGTATTTGCTCCTGGTATGTGGTATTATTTGGTTACTACATGGTGGTAATATGTGGTACAGCCATGATGTGATGGTATTTGTCCCTTGTATGTGGTATTATTGTTCATTTGGAAAATCAATCAATGAGTGGATCAGGCTGCCATGAGAGGTGGTGAGTTCTCCTTCAAAAAGAGACTGGACAGACATCTGTCTGAGATGGTTTAGCGAAACCTGCATTGAGAAGGGGGTTGGACACAATGACCCTTGAGGCTCCTTCCAACTCTAACATTCTATGATTCTATGAACACCGCCACTAACAACTCGTGTCACAATACACATTACATATTACAATACACTGCAACAATACACATGTCTTCAAATGTGGTCGTGGGCACGATGTCCATCTCCGTACAACACCAAACATGTTTTTTGAACATTGTAAAAAAAATGATGTGGGTCATCATTTCCCAAGACTCATAACTTTTTTTTTATTGATGGACCTATATAAGGGGGCTTGTTTTTGAGGGCTTTTTTTAGTCCCTATTGGTGACTTGAAACTGCAATATTGAAGTATATAGGACAAATCACGGTCTTTGCAGTGGGATTTCAAAGGAGTATCAACGTGGTGTGATGGCTGCCATTTAAAACCCACTGATACCTCTTGATCAATTCGCTGGGGTGGCAGATGGAGCCCTGGCATTATCGTGTGCCTTAAATGCCACTGTCAGTGATTGCTGCTCTTAAGTGCAGATGCCAGCAGAAAAACACAGCTGGCAACTGCACTATGAGGAACTGGCTCATCTCCTGATCCCAATTCTTAAACTCTGTTCGTTCAGCTTAATAACATATATCTGGGAAAGGATTAAATAAAAAATAAAATAAAAAAAAAGTAAACATTTTTAAAAATATTGAAAAAAAATAAACACAAAATATATTTTCTAAATTAATAATTCTTTATTATCAAAGTAAAAAAGAACACATAATCAACATTGCTGCATCTATGACCACTAAAACTAAAATTATCATTTTTAGGCCTCGCTCCCACTTGGGTATAAAAATTGGTTCTCATCAAGAAAATTGGGACGATTTATTTTCTCACCCGTCATCAGTATGCAATCTGTTTTTTTTTTAACAGCAGCAGATTTTTAGAATGTACAAGACCATTTACAGTTTCCTATGCTACAGAATTGTAATGTATCCATAAAAATCGGGTGCCATACTGATGGTCCATATGCAAGTGGGCCTTATAAGAAAAAATACGAATAGTGATTATAAGGATAGGGAGAAGCGGAGGATATTTTATAATAAAGCTAATTGCAAAAGTGGTTAGGGTGAAAAAATAGATATTTAGAAAGAAAATGTTAGATATCAGACCACTTATTTAAGTGTTAAGATCCACATCTGCCAAACAGTGCACCATGCGAGATGTCTGAGGAGCTTTCATTAAGGAGGGTTATGATGTCATGGGAGTGGGATGGTGGTTGTGATGTCACTGCCTTGCAGATGTCATTGTTCATGAAATGTTTGTGATTAAGTTTATCAGGGAAATAGGCTAATGGATCCTTGTAGGAAATAATTCCATCAACTTATGTCACTATGTGATGAACTCATGATAGGCAATGTCACTGGTATAATGTGTCCCCATTGACGGAGTTCCAATATTAGGGCATCAGGATGTTATAAATGGGGCAAAATCAGTTTGTGCATCTCTAGAGCTGGATCGTCTTGTCCTATAAGGATTGTGCTTGGTGATGATGTCACAGGTACAGGTGGTACAGATGATGACATCACAAGAAACACCAGCACTATATACGGAGCCAAGGACCCATAGCCGATAGAGAATTGCCATGGCGGTTGCCACATGGAGCAGAAAGGCTAAAGGTATTGTAGCTCAGTCTGTACATCTTACGAATAAAGCTAGCGTAAGCGTGTTGATATGATATGTGAAGAATAATGACGGCGTATTAGTTTGTGTATGTCAGTCTTGGATGCTTCAATGAATTACAACTGATGATGTGTAATGTAAGTAAATATTATATAAAGTGAATGATAAAAAAAAAATCAGTTATGTATGTGCCAATCGAGTACATTCTGGCCTGACTTCTAATATCCAGCGCACATCCGGAGAACATGATAAATTGCCCCTCTGAGAACTCTAATTGAATTACACTGAGGTCCAAGACAGTTCTCCGCAGATTGGGCGGCCAAGAAGGGTTTTTACACATCACATATCTGTAGCTGCTTACAGAAGACATTAACTCCATCTTATCATTAGTGCTGACAGCAGCTCTGGCAGTGTTTGTATCACTTCTTCTGGGGCAAACATTAAGTTGCACATACTATAAGAAAATAGCTCAAATAATATTTCCCTATTGTAGGTAAAAAGTCATTATATGAAAATCTTTCTCTACCAGCTGAGTTGTGTCCTTATGTAGGGGTACAGGGTATTTCATCTTCATCGCTGTTGTTAGCAGGGCCGTATTTAGAGTTTCTGCTGCCCTAGGCACTTTTAGTGCTGCCTCCCCCTTTGGTGAGTATGACACTATCGGCAGTGACTTTGGCAAGAATCGCTGATGTGAAAGTAGCCTTTTGCAGCAGATCGGGCAGTTCTTTTTGGAAGTGCATTGCACACCAAGGTGGATTGCAGCTGAGGGGAAAAAGAAAACAAATCTTTCAATCTTCAGCTTAGTGAGTGTGAATGAGCTGAGTGTGACCTGAGCGTAAGTGTGAACGGCGGTAAGTGTGACTTGTGATTCAGTGAAGAAGTATTTGGAAAGCCTTTAACAGATACCTGTGTGAATTGGTGTGAATTGCTGAATTGGGAGTAGCTATATTCACAAGGGGTTAACTTAGGGTGGGGGCTTATAATTAGGGGTTTATAAGGGGCAGCTGTTTGGGACTCAAGTTCTTTTCGGAAATGCATTGAACAACAAGGTGGATTGCAGCTGAGGGGAAAAAGAAAAAAAAATCTTTAAATCTTCAGCTTAGCGAGTGTGAGCGAGCTGAGTGTGACCTGAGTGTAAGTGCGAACGGCGGTAAGTGTAACTTGTGATTCAGTGACTTTGGAGTCAGGGAGTTTCCAAGGAAGTAATTACTGAATTGCTGTCTGTAGCTTAATAATACTTTGCATTTTTATTTATTTATTTTTTTATTTATTTATTGGTTCTGTCTGGTGCAAACCCCATTAGGAAATGTGCTCCACTATTGTTAATGCCATCCAGTGCACACCTTGCCACATGTATGCAGTCCTTGATCAGTCGGTCGAGTGTGCATACTGCTGTGCGAGATGTGAGCATGTTGTGCATTTGGAAGCCCAGATTCTGGATCAAAATGTGCCGCTGGCAACACTGAGATCCATTGACAATATGGAAAGGAGTCTTCTGCTCACTGAGCAGATGCTCAATGGGATAGATGAGGTGGGGGATGGTAGGATGGAGATGCAGCACAGTGAAGTAGCAAGCTGGGTGACAGTTAGAAGGCCGGGTTGATGGAAGAGTGCCAGGGAGGCTAGTCCTGATCTGGCAACCCCAATAAGTTTGCTAAGTTGGCAGATGAGGGGGGTGCCAGTACAGGGGTAGCACTGCTCCAGCCAGGCATGTCCTCTGAAAGCCGGAGGAGTGACTGCTCCAGTATGGAGGGAAATAGGAGAGCAGGGCAGGCCAGACAGGTGCTGGTAGTGGGGGACTCAATTATTAGGGGAACAGATAGGGCAATCTGTCACAAAGACAGGAATCATCGAACGGTGTGCTGCCTACCTTGCGCTCAAGTCCGATACATCGCTGATCGGGTGGACAGATTACTGGAAGGGGCTGGTGAGGACCCAGCGGTCATAGTGCACATTGGCACAAATGACAAAGTTAGAGGTAGGTGGAAGGTCCTTAAAGATGATTTCAGGGAATTAGACTGCAAGCTGAAAGCAAGGACCTCCAACGTAGTATTTTCTGAAAAACTGCCTGCACCACGTGCCACGCCAGAGAGGCAACGGGAGATTAGGGAGGTTAACAAGTGGCTCAAGAATTGGTGTAGGAATGAGGGGTTTGGGTTCCTGCAGAACTGGGCTGACTTTTCAGTTGGCTACAGGTTCTACGCCAGGGACGGGCTGCACCTCAATGGGGAGGGTGCAGCTGTGTTGAGGGAGAAAATGGCTAGAAGGTTGGAGGAGTGTTGAAACTAGGGATTTGGAGGGAGGGTATTCATTTTATAGGAGGGGAAGATAGTGCAGATAGAGACCTGGGCACAAATAAGGAAGTTGGGGGTGGTGGTGGCATGGGGGGTGGGGTTAGAACAGTTAATAATTTAAGAAAGAATAAAGGTACAGAGAGGAACATCAAGAGCATGTATACTAATGCCAGAAGCCTTGCCAACAAAATGGACAAATTAGAACTAATGTTGTTGGAGCATAATTATGACATGGTGGGGATATCTGAGACATGGCTGGATGAGAGCCATGACTGGGCTGTTAACTTGCAGGGTTATAGTCTGTTCAGAAATGACCGAATGGATAAGCGAGGGGGAGGGGTGTGTCTATATGTAAAATCATCCTTAAAACCCATCTGGCGTGATAATATAGGTGAATCTAATGAAAATTTAGAGTCCCTGTGGGTGGAGATAAGGGGAGGGGGAAAAAAAAATAAATTACTGATAGGGGTTTGTTATAAATCTCCAAAAATAATGGAAGCAATTGAGAATATCCTCGTAAAGCAAATAGATGAAGCTGCAACTCAAGGGGAAGTCATTATTATGGGGGACTTAAACTACTCTGAAATAGATTGGGGAACATAAACCTGCAGTTCCAGCAAAGGTAATCGGTTTTTGACAACTATGAGAGACAATTACCTTTCACAACTGGTTCAGGACCCAACAAGAAGGGGGGCACTGCTAGACCTAATATTAACCAACAGGCCAGATCGTATGTTAAATATAAGGGTTGGGGGTCACTTGGGAAATAGCGATCACAAAATAATAAGTTTTCGTGTATCCTTTAATAAGATGTGTAGTAGAGGGTTTACAAGGACACTAAACTTCACGAGGGCAAATTTCGAACGGATGAGAGAGGATCTTGGTGCAATTAACTGGGATGATATCCTGAAACATAAAAATACACAAATAAAATGGGAGACATTTATTAGCATCTTGGATAGGACCTGTGCACTGTATATACCGTATGGAAATAAACATACTAGAAATAGGAGGAAACCAGTATGGCTAAATAGAGCTGTAAGGGGCGCAATAAGTGACAAAAAGACAGCATTTAGAGAATTAAAGGAAGTAGGTAGTGATGAGGCATTAAATAAATACAGAAAATTAAATAAATTCTGTAAAAAGCAAATCAAGGCAGCAAAGATTGAGACAGAGAGACTCATTGCCAGAGAGAGTAAAAATAATCCCAAAATAGTCTACTACGTAAATAGTAAGAAACTAAAAATGATAGTGTTGGCCCCCTTAAAAATAGTCTGGATTAGGGTTGAGCAACTTTTAGTTTTTTAGGGTCGAGTCGGGTTTCACGAAACCCGACTTTCTCAAAAGTCGGGTCGAGTGAAATCGGCCGATCCTATTGAAAAGTCGGGGTCGGGGAAGAGCCGAAACTCGAAACCCAATGAAAGTCTATGTTTTTTTTTTCAGCGATTTAACCCTTAAATTGCCTTTAACCCTTAAATTTAATAGCTTTCAGCAATTTAAGGGTTAAATCGCTGAAAAAACCCCGGGGAATGAAGGTAATGTAGGTCAATGACCTATAGTTACCTTCATTCGCGGTGATGCGCCCCCTGCTGGATGTCCTCATATGACCTCGAGCCTGGGAACTTTTCCCACGCTCCAGGGACATCCAGCAGGGGGCGCATCACCGCGAATGAAGGTAACTACAGGTCATTGACCTACATTACCTTCATTCCCCGGGGTTTTACAGCCACGAGCAGCACTGCATTAGCAGAGCTCCTGGCTGTAAAATATTTTAACCCCTTCAGATGGATTTACAACGTGGGACGTTACAGATCTATGGAAGGTTGGTTTATTATTTTTTATTTGTTACAGAACGAGGGTCTTCAGCAAGTGGATTGAGCGTACAATAAAATATTAAAACAAACAGTGTGTTTATTTCATTAAAAGACTTTTTAATAATGTGTTTGTGTTTTTTTTAACTCTTTCATACAATTGGATTAATACTGGATAAGTGTCATAATTGACGCCTCTCCATTATTAATCTGGCTTAATCTGGCTTAATGTCACCTTATAATAGCAAGGTGGCATTAACCCTTCATTACCCCATATCCCACCGCTACACGGGAATGGAAAGAGAGTGGCTAAGTGCCAGAACAGGCGCATCTTCCAGATGTGCCTTTTCTGGGGTGGCTGGGGGGCAGGTGTTTTTAGCCAGGGGGGGGGGGGGGAGAGCAATAACTGTGGACTAATCTGGTGGAGAAAATTGCGCGGGAGCCCACGCCAATTTTTCCACGATTTAACCCTTAAATTTAAGAGCTAGGGCGCTGAAATTTTGCACATACACACTACTAACATTAGTAGTGTGGAATATGCAAAAAAAGGGGGATATGACATGGTTTACTGTATGTAAACAATGTTTCATATCATGTCAGGTTTTGGCAGGAGAAATGAAAAACCGGTAATTGAATTACCGGCTTTCCTGCTGTATCGCGCTGAAGTTAATATAAAAAAAAAAAAAATATATATATATATATATATATATATATATACAGTATGTGTCTGAATGACATATATATATATATATATATCTATATATATATATATATATATATATATATAAATAAAACGAAACCCGACTTTTCATTTGTGATCGCCGACCGCCGACCTGATCCCAGAGTGGGATCGGGTCGGGTTTCACGAAACCCGACTTTGCTAAAAGTCGGCGAATTTTGAAAAGTGCCGATCTGTTTCGCTCAACCCTAGTCTGGATGAAATGGTGGATGAGGATGAGGAAAAAGCCAATATGCTAAATTACTTTTTTTCATCAGTATTTACACAAGAAAATCTCATGGCAGACAAAATGACTAGTGATAACAAAAATTGCCCATTAAATGTCACCTGCTTAACCCAGCAGGAAGTACGTCGGCGTCTAAAAATCACTAAAATTGACAAATCTCCGGGCCCAGATGGGATACACCCTGAGTACTGCAGGAATTAAGTACAGTCATTGATAGACCATTATTTTTAATCTTTAAAGACTCCTTAATAACAGGGTTTGTACCACAGGACTGGCGTATAGCAAATGTGTTGCCAATATTCAAAAAGGGGACAAAAACTGAACTCGGAAATTATAGGCCAGTAAGCTTAACCTCTACTGTGGGTAAAATCCTGGAGGGCATTCTAAGGGATGCTATACTGGAGTATCTGAAGAGGAATAACCTCATGACCCAGTATCAGCACAGGTTTACTAGGGACCGTTCCTGTCAGACTAATCTGATCAGCTTCTATGAAGAGGTAAGTTCCAGACTGGACCAGGGGAACCCAGTGGATGTAGTGTATATGGACTTTTCAAAAGCTTTTGATACCGTGCCACACAAAAGGTTGATACATAAAATGAGAATAATGGGGATAGGGGAAAATATGTGTAAGTGGGTTGAGAGCTGGCTCAGGGATAGGAAACAAAGGGTGGTTATTAATGTAGCACACTCGGCCTGGGTAGTGGTTAGCAGTGGGGTACCACAGGGGTCAGTATTGGGCTCTCTTCTTTTTAACATATTTTTTAATGACCTTATAGGGGGCATTCAGAGCAGATTTTCAATATTTGCAGATGACACTAAACTCTGCAGGGTAATCAATACAGAGGAGGACAATTTTATATTGCAGGATGATTTATGTAAACTAGAAGCTTGGGCTGATAAATGGCAAATGAGCTTTAATGGGGATAAATGTAAGGTCATGCACTTGGGGAGAAGTAATAAGATGTATAATTATGTGCTTAATTCTAAAACTCTGGGCAAAACCGTCAATGAAAAAGACCTGGGTGTATGGGTGGATGACAAACTCATATTCAGTGGCCAGTGTCAGGCAGCTGCTACAAAGGCAAATAAAATAATGGGATGCATTAAAAGAGGCATAGATACACATGAAGAGAACATAATTTTACCTCTATACAAGTCACTAGTTCGACCACACTTAGAATACTGTGCACAGTTCTGGTCTCCGGTGTATAAGAAAGACATAGCTGAACTAGAGCGAGTGCAGAGAAGAGCGACCAAGGTTATTAGAGGACTGGGGGGTCTGCAATACCAAGATAGGTTATTGCACTTGGGGCTATTTAGTTTGGAAAAACGAAGACTAAGGGGTGATCTTATTTAATGTATAAATATATGAGGCGACAGTACAAAGACCTTTCTGATGATCTTTTTAATCATAGACCTGAGACAGGGACAAGGGGGCATCCTCTACGTCTGGAGGAAAGAAGGTTTAGGCATAATAACAGATGAGGGTTCTTTACTGTAAGAGCAGTGAGACTATGGAACTCTCTGCCGTATGATGTTGTAATGAGTGATTCATTACTTAAATTTAAGAGGGGATTGGATACCTTTCTTGAAAAGTATAATGTTACAGGTTATATATACTTGATTCCTTGTTAGGGCGTTGATCCAGGGAACTAGTCTGATTGCCGTATGTGGAGTCGGGAAGGAATTTTTTTTCCCCCAGTGTGGAGCTTACTCTTTGCCACATGTTTTTTTTTGCCTTCCTCTGGATCAACCTGTTAGGGCATGTTAGGTTAGGCTAGGGGCTGAACTAGATGGACTTAAAGTCTTCCTTCAACCTTAATAACTATGTTACTATGTTACTATGTTTTTCTGCATCTGCCACGTAACGGATCACTTACAGCAGGGGTCCCCAACTCCAGGCCTCGAGGGCCACCAACAGTGCAGGTTTTCAGGATTTCTTTAGTATTGCATCGGTGGTAATGTGATAATGGTAAAATATTTGAAGGGTTTCTGAGGGATGTTATTCTGGATTATCTCAATGAGAATAACTGTTTAACTCCATATCAGCATGGGTTTATGAGAAATCGCTCCTGTCAAACCAATCTAATCAGTTTTTATGAAGAGGTAAGCTATAGGCTGGACCACGGTGAGTCATTGGACGTGGTATATCTCGATTTTTCCAAAGCGTTTGATACCGTGCCGCACAAGAGGTTGGTACACAAAATGAGAATGCTTGGTCTGGGGGAAAATGTGTGTAAATGGGTTAGTAACTGGCTTAGTGATAGAAAGCAGAGGGTGGTTATAAATGGTATAGTCTCTAACTGGGTCGCTGTGACCAGTGGGGTACCGCAGGGGTCAGTATTGGGACCTGTTCTCTTCAACATATTCATTAATGATCTGGTAGAAGGTTTACACAGTAAAATATCGATATTTGCAGATGATACAAAACTATGTAAAGCAGTTAATACAAGAGAAGATAGTATTCTGCTACAGATGGATCTGGATAAGTTGGAAACGTGGGCTGAAAGGTGGCAGATGAGGTTTAACAATGATAAATGTAAGGTTATACACATGGGAAGAGGGAATCAATATCACCATTACACACTGAACGGGAAACCACTGGGTAAATCTGACAGGGAGAAGGACTTGGGGATCCTAGTTAATGATAAACTTACCTGGAGCAGCCAGTGCCAGGCAGCAGCTGCCAAGGCAAACAGGATCATGGGGTGCATTAAAAGAGGTCTGGATACACATGATGAGAGCATTATACTGCCTCTGTACAAATCCCTAGTTAGACCGCACATGGAGTACTGTGTCCAGTTTTGGGCACCGGTGCTCAGGAAGGATATAATGGAACTAGAGAGAGTACAAAGGAGGGCAACAAAATTAATAAAGGGGATGGGAGAACTACAATACCCAGATAGATTAGCGAAATTAGGATTATTTAGTCTAGAAAAAAGACGACTGAGGGGCGATCTAATAACCATGTATAAGTATATAAGGGGACAATACAAATATCTCGCTGAGGATCTGTTTATACCAAGGAAGGTGACGGGCACAAGGGGGCATTCTTTGCGTCTGGAGAAGAGAAGGTTTTTCCACCAACATAGAAGAGGATTCTTTACTGTTAGGGCAGTGAGAATCTGGAATTGCTTGCCTGAGGAGGTGGTGATGGCGAACTCAGTCGAGGGGTTCAAGAGAGGCCTGGATGTCTTCCTGGAGCAGAACAATATTGTATCATACAATTATTAGGTTCTGTAGAAGGACGTAGATCTGGGTATTTATTATGATGGAATATAGGCTGAACTGGATGGACAAATGTCTTTTTTCGGCCTTACTAACTATGTTACTATGTTACTATGTTACTATGTGATCATCTGCACAGGTGATGATTCCAACCCCTGGGTAATACTAAGGAAATCCTGAAAACCTGCACTGTTGGCAGCCCTCGAGGCCTGGAATTGGGGACCACTGACTTACAGCAACACTGCGTTTGACCTCATTCATTCCCTATGGGATTTGTGGCACTTGCTGTGATCTGGCAAATGCGGTACCATACCTCCCAACTTTTGAAGAAGGGAAAGAGGTATAAAGTTTGCGACGTGCGTAGGGCGCCGTGGCAAATTTTAGGCCACGCCTCTGACCACATCGGGTCGGTCGGGAGGTGACCCAGGACTTAAAAAAAACCCCAAAACGTGCTCATACTCAGGTACCGCCCCCCGCATTGTCCCGCCCTAGGCACGTGCCCTCAAGTGCCTGGTGGCAAATACGGCCCTGGTTGTTAGTAAACTTACAATCTTGAAAAATAAAGTATAGAAGAAAACCATGACTCTGTCCACATCTTGCTTTTACTATGTTTGGTGCATGCTGGAGCACCTGGTGCACATGTCAGAGGTATCAACTGGCTCCATGCATTTAGCATATGTAAAAAAAACCATTGTAACATTTAATGGATTATTATGTGTCAGCAATCTGCTGCATTTTCCTATAAAGAAAGACTCAGTAAAGAAAAAACTACCGTGTTATATGAGTGTTAACAATGGCCGATGTATGTCACTTTATGACTATTACAAAAAAGGGACTCAAATGCCACCTGAAATTCATTATTTTGCTTTAGTTACTGTTGAACCTGTTGTGGTCGAGATGCCAACTGGTTACCCAAGTTACTTTTATCACTATGCAAACATAATTTTTCTGCCTTATGTAAGCTGTAATATTCCAATGTCTTGCTATGTTATTTTGCTTGTTGTAATGTACAGTATTTTAGTTATGTTTAGCAACTAATGTACTTTAAGTTGCTAGTTACATATGTCAGGGAGGGCAGGGTGCTACAAGAGTTTCCACACTTTGTGATTGTGCCCAGATAGCATTTCAAGCAATAATAGGCAGACATACAGTGGGTATGGAAAGTATTCAGACCTCTTTGTTTCATTGCAGCCATTTGGTAAATTTAAAAAAGTTCATTTTTTTATCATTAATGTACACTCTGCATCCCATCTTGTCTGAAAAAAAAAACTGAAATTTTTTCATATTTATTAAAAAAGAAAAACCGAAATATCACATGGTCATAAGTATTTAGACCCTTTGCTCAGTATCGAGTAGAAGCACCCTTTTGAGCTAGTACAGCCATGAGTCTTCTTGGGAATGATGTAACAAGTTTTTTTACACCTGGATTTGGGGATCCTCCTCCATTCTTCCTTGCAGATCCTCTCCAGTTACGTCAGGTTGGATGGTGAACAATGGTGGACAGCCATTTTCAGGTCTCTGCAGAGATGCTCAATTGGGTTTAGGTCAGGGCTTTGGCTGGGCCAGTCAAGAATGGTCGCAGAGTTGTTCTGAAGCCACTCCTTTGTTATTTTAGCTGTGTGCTTAGGGTCGTTGTCTTGTTGGAAAGTGAACCTTTGGCCAAGTCTGAGGTCCAGAGCACTCTGGAAGTGGTTTTCATCCAGGATATCCCTGTTATTGGCTACATTCATGTTTCCTTCAATGAAAACCAGTCATCCTGCCCCTGCAGCTGAAAAACACCCCCATAGCATGATGCTGCCACCACCATGTTTCACTGTTGGGATTGTATTGGGCAGGTGATGAGCAGTGCCTGGTTTTCTCCACACATATGACTTAGAATTATCACCAAAAAGGTCTATCTTCGTCTCATCAGACCAGAGACTCTTACTTCTCATAGTCTGGGAATCCTTCATGTGTTTTTTAGCAAACTCTATGCAGGCTTTCTTATGTCTTGCACTGAGGAGTGGCTTCCGTTGGGCCACTTTTCCATAAAGGCCCGACTGATGGAGGGCTGCAGTGATAGTTGACTTTGTGGAACTTTCTCTTTTCTCCGTACTGCATCTCTGGAGCTCAGCCACAGTGATCTTGGAGTTCTTCTTTACCTCTCTCACCAAGGCTCTTTTCCCACAATTGTTCAGTCTGGCTTGACGGCCAGGTCTAGGAATACTTGTGGTGATCCCAAACTTCTTTTATTTAAGGATTATGGAGGCCACTGTGCTCTTAGGAACCTTGCTTACTGCAGAAATTCTTTTGTAACCTTGGCGAGCTCTGTGCCTTGCCACAATTCTGTCTCTGACTTCCTTGGCCAGTTCCCTTGACGTCTTGTTTCTCATTTGGTATGACATGCACTGTGAGCTGTGAGGTCTTATATAGACAGGTGTGTGCCTTTACAAATCAAGTCCTATCAGTTTAATTAAGCACAGCTGGACTCAAATGAAGAAGTAGAACCATCTTGAGGATCACAAGGAAATGGACAGCATGTGACTTAAATATGAGTGTCTGAGTAAAGGGTAAATACTTATGACCATGTGATATTTCAGTTTTTCTTTTTTATTAAATTTGCAAAACATTCTACATTTCTGTTTTTTTCAGTCAAGATGGGGTGCAGAGTGTACATTAATGAGAAACAAAGAACTTTTTTGAATGTACCAAATAGCTTCAATGAGACAAAGAGTGAAAAATTTAAAGGGGTCTGAATACTTTCCATACCAACTGTATACAGATGGTGCAGATAATCAAAAGAAGGAGAATCTGTGCTGCAGAGATAAACTCATGCACGATAGCTTTCTAGCAAGTGGGTGTGAGTAGGAGTGACTGTTAAGATGCACCAGGCCACTGCTTGGTGAGGGTTACAAAGCAACATGTAAAAATCCCCAGCAGAGCTTTTGTGTAGTTTTCTCCCACGTTAAAGAGACCAGACCACCTGTATGACAATAGTGCCATTAGAAGAGGTTTGCTATAAACACAAAGGAAGCATTGGTGCTTATTCCTGACTATGTGCATCCATCTGACAGGTCAAGAGTTAGCTACACTAGAAAGATGAAGAGCTGATGCCTAAACTGATGCCTAAATGAGAAAAGGAGTGACATACTGTGGAGACACAGGGAGTCAAGGGGCACCCTAGTTTGCTAGCCAAAACTGCATTGACCAGGGGGTCATCCCACCGAAAGCCTGCTCTACTTTTAACATTTGCGGAATGCTATTCAGACAACACAGGGTGAGGGTAAAACAGTATGGCAATACTTTATTGAACCACAAACAGGTAGATAGCACGTAGAGCAGTCCCAGCAAAATATCCAAGATGGTGCATATTACAGAATCTCACCCTTCCGCTGACTTGCCGGCATAAGAGCAGCTGTGGATTCAGAGCTTCCAGGGCCAACTACCCTACTTGTGGCAGGCACATAGAAAGGAGGTAACAACAAGCTTATGAAGATGACAGTCTATTGAGGTACAAAGCCAGTTGACCGGAGGGTCACAACCTGGCTTCTCCGAACATCTCCATGGAGCCAGGCAACCGACAGGTCCAATTCCTCGCCCCCACAAATGTAACCATGGGGCTAAATAGAATGGTGTGTTCAAATCCTGACTACCCCAATCGTATCCATGTGTTCACAATGGTCAATGGAGCAGATGTGTATTCTTCCAGCCGGAGCCGTGGTCCCCTAAGCTGGTATCCTGTAGAATGACAAATCTGTGTCCCTCGTGATGGAGCCATTATGTCTTGGCTGCTGTCCTGTAGAGAGTCTCTGGTTCTTTGGATCTCTGGATCTCTTGGCAGTCTCTGTTTCATGTTACAGAGGCATATAACCTCTTTTTATAGTTAGCAACTGTCCTTCAATCAGTATTCGCAGATAAAGAGGAAGAATGGTGATAAGACCAACTCGCATTATTGGATTATGTAATCTATTTGCATAGTTTTTCCTCCTCTATTTTGCAAGTCAATAAACTCGCTAACCTGGACAATGTGTATTCAACATATCAGCAAACATTATTGTTCCTTGACCCTGTATCACTAGTCATCCAGGATAACGGCACAATATGTTACAAGAAATTGTCAACTTACAAGTCAATATTACAGGCTTACATCAACAAAAGTCTGTT
The DNA here is from genome assembly GCF_032444005.1 of Ranitomeya imitator. Taxonomy (NCBI): domain Eukaryota; kingdom Metazoa; phylum Chordata; class Amphibia; order Anura; family Dendrobatidae; genus Ranitomeya; species Ranitomeya imitator. Next base: position 559,633,589 of record NC_091286.1, on the reverse strand, counting down.
TTCTTATCCAACCAGAAAGAAACACATACATTCAAAAGTCAACATATAGATAAGTCTATTCTTCCTGGTTTGCTGAAAATAAATGGATCACAGCCCAAGGGCTAGGGGTGCTCGGTACCGGGTCCTTCCGTTCTCAAGGGGGATGTCACGGTGGCTGACCCGGTCTGTGGCCCTCGGGACATCCGTGTATAAAGGGAAATGTCTTTAAAGGGGAAATGTTCGTGATGCCACCTGTGGTATTTGGTCAGGGTGACCGACGCTGCTTAGGGGTCTGCTGGGGTGATGTTAAGGCAGCTAGATGGTATATCTTCCCACAGGTGACGTGTGTCCCCAGGGCTTCCCAGAGTGTAGATGGTGGATGGTGTGAGGCGCAGTGAAGAACGAGAACTCAAGGTTGCAGTCTCCTTACCTTTTACTGAATGCTTCAGCATCCACAGTCCAGAGCACCAGATCACAGGAGTGGACCACACGTGTACAGTTCCAGGTATTGGTCCCATGTCCGGGCCTGGTGGCGCTACATTGACCACGTCTCAGCATCCACAGTCCAGAGCACCAGATCACAGGGCAGGCAGAGTCCGGCCGGTTTGGAGGCAAATCCAGAGTCCCCTTATCCAGGTAGATATCAGTAGCCTTCCTCTAGCGCCTGGATGTTGTAGTACCTTATTGCTGAGCCTCTCATAAGGTCCTCACAACTATTGTAGATGTTCTAGATGTTGTGTCTCTCTCTGTCCCCCAGATGGATAGGACAAACCCGTATGACCGGTGGCGTGAGGCTTTTTACAGGGACTCTATCATGCCCCAACCCCTTGTGGGTGCCACCTTGCCTCCTGGGTATAGGGCGGGCAGGTAACGTGGAATTAGCTGTCCTGCCGGTCTCTGGAGCAAGGCATAAAGATCTGTTGCTCCCTCGGTGTTTCGCCTACCGGAATCCTGCGCCTCAGAAGGAGGCAGCCTGTGTAGGGCAGAACTCCTTCTGGTTTTCTCTCCTTTTGCTATGACTTCTTCTCACTCTCTACAATACAGTTCTCTGTTCGTGTCTCTTTCTGGAAGCAGCCGCATATCGCGCAGGCGCAGCTCCGTGTCCTTCTGTCTAGGCCTCTGACAGGATCCCACCCCTGTCAGGGACCAACTACCTGAGCGGAGCTCAGATAGCAACTGCCTGAGCGGAGCTCAGCCAGCTTCTGTCTCTCTCTTCCTATCCAGACCACCAGTTTTACCTAATTGTGAAGAATGCCCCTAACAAATAGGAGCATAGCTCCCCCTGGTGGACTGGAGTGTGAAATGTGTGGTGTGTTGGTGTTACCTGGCAAAGAGATCTCCTTTATTGCCTCCAAACTTAACATCACTCCCCCCTAGAGGAGAATAATATTACTGCAACGACCAGGACCCTGGGACGCTGCATAGACATCTGGCTAATTAAGATAAAATGCTATGTTGTCACACATAACACATGTATTGTTGCTAGAAGACTGGTGTTTGGGTGTCTGGATCAAATAAATACATTATAGCAAAGCAGCATTAGATTGCTTATTGGTAAACTGTTAAGTTGTCTGAATTATTTTTTAATTGGAGATGGCTATGGCACCTGGGCAATTACCCCACTTGCCTTCCGAATAACCTAAATATATAGCCTAATGAGTAGTGTTGAGCATTCCGATACCGCAAGTATCGGGTATCGGCCGATATTTGCGGTATCGGAATTCCGATACCGAATTCCGATACTTCCCGCGTATCGGATACCGGAATCGGAAGTTCCCAGAATTCAAACTGAACGCAGCAGCCAATGAGGAATGATTGGAAGTGTGGGCACATCCTGTTTAGCATGGTGGGCATGTAAGTACTGGCAAGGCTTGGATTGGCTGCTGAAATGATGTCACTCTGCACTATAAAATACGCTGCCGCCATTTTGCGCTCACTCTGCTGTGATTTCAGTTAGGGACAGGACGCTGTGTTCTAACTGAGGGCCAGTCGAGCTAGCTAATTGCTTTATTTTCCTTTCCAAAGGCTAATTTAGCAAAACGCTGTGTGTTCTTCACTGTTCACCTTGCTCTTGCCTTGCAGCGCTGTTTTAACAGTGTTCTGCAAGGTCTCTGTGTGTGTGTGTGTGTGCAGCTCACTCTGTAGTCTGTGTGCAGCCATATACCCGGTTGTATTCAGCTCAGGGGGGGTTCACACTGCCTCACACAGTTGTCCTTTTTTGCTCTTAGTGCAGCCTGCTGCACATTTTTTCTCAAATTTCCTATTAGTGTTTTTCCACCAGTCTCCAGCTCTATTGTGGAAAAACACTACATAGGATAACCTAGAGGGGGGTTTTTGGGCCTTGCAGCGCCGTTTACGGCTGTCTGCACGGTCTCCGTGTGAGCCCAGCTCGCTCTGTAGTCTGTGTGCAGCCATAGCCGGTTGGATTCAGCTCAGGGTTCGTTACTGGCTCATACCTTGAGAAAAATTTTACTTTTTTTCAAATAGTGCAGCCTGTTTAAAATTTGAAAAAAAAAAATTCCTATTAGTGTCTTTCCACTCGTATCCAGCTAAATAGTGGAAAAACACTATATAGGATAACCTAGAGGAGGGTTTTTTGGCCTTGCAGCGCCGTTTACGGCTGTCTGCACGGTCTCCGTGTGAGCCCAGCTCGCCCTGTAGTCTGTGTGCAGCCATAGCCGGTTGGATTCAGCTCAGGGTTCGTTACTGGCTCATACCTAGAGAAAAATTTTACTTTTTTTCAAATAGTGCAGCCTGTTTAAAATTTGAAAAACAAAAATTCCTACCTACCCGGTGGAATTCCACGTTACATATGTTGGAGCGGTTGTGTGAGCAGCAGCAAGCAGTTATGGAGTACCAGCTGCATCAGGCGCAAAGAAGTCGCAGTCAGCGCCGATCAGACTTCACAACCACAGAGTGGGCCACTATGAAGGACGTCTGCCAGGTTTTGCGTCCTTTTGATTATTCCACGCGGATGGCAAGTGCAGATGATGCACTAGTCAGCATGACTGTCCCCCTTATCTGCCTGCTTCAGCAAACTTTGCAAGGGTTAAGGGATGATGTGGTGGAAGAGGTGGAGGATGAGGAGTCACCTTTTCCATCAGCTTCTGGAGAGTCAGCGCCACGTGGTTCCTCACAAAGGGGTACGCAGGGGCCAATTTGTGAGGAGGATGAGGAGGAGTCAATGGAGGAGGAAGAGCTCCGTCCAGAGGAGGGAGCGACACAATTGTCCAGTGGTCAGTGTGTACAGCGAGGGTGGGGTGATGACGAGCGGGCAGAGATCATGTCTCAAGCAGGGGACAGCGTTTCTGGGCCAGTTGGCACTCTGCAGCACATGGTGGATTTCATGCTGCAGTGCCTGAGAAACGACCGCCGCATCGACCACATTCTCAACATGCCTGATTATTGGGTGTTCACCCTCCTCGATCCTCGCTACCGGGACAACGTCCAAAACCTCATCCCTGCGTTGACCCGGGAGCGTAAATTGCGGGAGTACCACGACACACTGTTGAATTCCATCATCTTCTCCTGTCCAACTGAGAGGAGTGCTGCTAGTGCTTTACAAAGCAGCTCAGTGCATCGAGGCAGTGGGGGAGGCTCTGCCCAAAGAGGGAGCAGAAGCAGTGCCTCTGCCCAAGGCAAGCCCAGTATGGCACAACTCTGGCACACTTTTGTGTGCCCGCCCCAAATGTCTACACCATCACCGGCGGCTCCAGTCAGCAGGAGGCAACGGTTCCGTCAGATGGTGACAGACTACATGGCTTGCCCTCTTACTGTACTCCCAGACGGCTCTTCCCCGTTCAAGTTTTGGGTCTCTAAGCTGGATACATGGCCAGAGCTAAGCCAGTATGCATTGGAGGTGCTGGCTTGCCCTGCGGCTAGTGTCTTATCGGAACGTGTCTTTAGTGCCGCAGGTGGTGTACTAACAGACCGTCGCATGCGACTATCCTCCGATAACGTTGACCGGCTTACTTTCCTGAAAATGAACCAGGCCTGGATCTCGCAGGAATTTGCCACTCCTCTGCCTGATTAAGTAATTGGGTGTCATCCAGGTCTCCTGCTGTGTTCATCTTTCTACCACCTGAACTGCTATTCCTGGGCTCCAACACCGCCAGTTGCGGCTCAGAAGTGCAGGCTGCACAGTAAAAACATACGACCCAGTGTTATTGGGTTTCAGTAACGTCAGCTGATCCCCAGCTGTGTAGCCGGCAATGTGTCCTGCGACCGCCACGCTGGCACAACAACCTAAATGTAAGGGAACCTGTCCCCCCCCCCCCGTCGTTTGTTACTGAAAGAGCCATCTTGTGCAGCAGTAATGCTGCACAAGGAAAAGGTAGCTCTTTTTTTTTAGCTCTTTCCTTCGTAATGTGACGCAGCACAGCCGTCATTCCGACCCCCTTGGTGCCATGCGCTGCCTCCTCAGCGTTGTTTTAAGCTGTCATGGAGCCTGCGCTGTTCTGTTATCCCTTGGGCATGCCCTATTTGCGCTGCCTGTCTTCTGACATAATTTGGTGTCAGGCTGGCTGCGCCTGTGCGGCCGCGCTGCCCGAGATCCCGCCTCGCAGTGTCTTCTGATTGAGTCACACTGCGGGCCTGGGATCCATGGGCATGCGCAGTGCATATCTTCCCCTCGGGCTCTCGCTCATTTCCCTCCGCCTTCTTTAGACTGTGCGCTGTCAGCTGATCCCTAGCATGCCACGGCCATGACACCGCACAGTCTGAAGAAGAGGGAAGGAGGGGAGTGAGAGTCGAGGTTATGCACTGTGCATGCCCATGGTTCCAAGGCCCGCAGTGGGATTACGTTAGACGAGACTGCGAGGTGGGATCTGGAGCAGCGTGGACGCACAGGCACTGACAGCCTGACACCAAATTATGTCAGAAGACAGGCAGCGCTAATTGGGCATGGCCAAGGGCTAACAGAACAGCGCAGGCTCCGTGACAGCTTAAAACAACGCTGAGGAGGCAGCGCACGGCATCAAGGGGATAGGAATGACAGCTGTGCTGTGTCCCATTACGAAGGAAATTCGCACCTCCGGAACGGTTTAACGGTATAAAGGGACACATTTTTAGTGTTTACTTCGGTGTTTGCAAGGAGCATAATTAAAAGAGCAACCTTTTCCTTTTGCATCCTTAGTGCTGCACAAGATGGCTCTTTCAGCTACAATCAGGCTTCGGCCTACACTCTGTTCCTCTGCTCCTCCTGCTGTCCCTGGGCTCTAACACCGCCAGTTGGTGCCTGGAAGTGCTGTGTGCACAGTCAACAGTCGCTCCTCTGTTATTGGGGTTCAGTAACGTCAGCTGATCCCCAGCTGTGTGTGCGGCAATACCTCCAATCTGCTCCTCCTGCTGTCCCTGGGCTCTAACACCGCCAGTTGGTGCCTGGAAGTGCTGTGTGCACAGTCAACAGTCGCTCCTCTGTTATTGGGGTTCAGTAACGTCAGCTGATCCCCAGCTGTGTATCCGGCAACGTGTCATGCGACCGCCACGCTGGCACAACTAAAATGTAAGGGGACATGCCCCCCCCCCAGGCGTTTGTTACTGAAAGAGCCACCATGTGCAGCACTAATACTGCACAAGGGAAAGGTCGCTCTTGAAATTATGCTCCTTGCAAACGCTGAACTACACACTCATGTAATGTGTCCCCTCACACCGTCCAACCGTCCCGGAGGTGGGACTTTCCTTTGTAATGTGACGCAGCACAGCCGTCATTGCTACCCCCTTGGCACCGTGCGCTGCCTCCTTAGCGTTGTTTGATTCCGTCATGGACCCTGCGCTGTTATGTTATCCCTTGGCCATGCACAGTTTGCGCTGCCCGTCCTCTGACATCATTTGTTGTCGTCCTGGCTGCGCCTGTGCGTCCACGCTGCCCGAAATCACACCTCGCAGTGTCGTCTAATGTGATCCCACAGTGGGCCTGGTATCCATGGCCATGCGCAGTGCATATACTAGCCTCTCACTCCCCTTCTTCACGCTTCTTCAGACTAGGCGGCGTCAGCTGATCCCTAATAGCATGCCACGGCCGTGACGCCGCACAGTCTGAAGAAGCAGGAAGGAGGTGAGTGAGAGGCGATGATATGCACTGCGCATGCCCATGGATCCCTGGCCCGCAGTGGGACTACATTAGATGACACTGCAAGGTTGGATCTCGGGCAGCTTGGACGCACAGGCACTGCCAGCCTGACACCTACATGATGTCAGAAGACGGGCACCGCTAACTGTGCATGGCCAAGGGATAACATTACAGCGCGGGCTCCGTGACAGAACCAAACAACGTTGAGGAGGTGGCGCCCGGCACCAAGGGGGTTGGAATGACGGCTGTGCTGTGTCACATTACAAAGGAAAGTCCCACTTCCGGGATGGTTTGACGGTGTGAGGGGACACATTATATGAGTGTGTACTTCAGCGTTTGCAAGGAGCATAATTTTCGGAGCCACCATTTTCCATGTGCAGTATTACTGCTGTACAAGATGGCTCTTTCAGCAACAAATGCCTGGGGGGGGGGGGGGTTAAAGGTTCCCTTTCAACTTGCTCCACTGCAGGCTTCGGCCTACACTCTGCTCCTCTAAGATTCCCTGGGTTTCAACACTGACAGTTGCCACCTGGAAGTGTTGTCTACACAGAAAAAACACTAGGTGATGTGTCAGTGGGGTTCAGCACCGCCAGCTGTTCCCCTGCTGTGTAGTCGGCAACGTGTCCAGCACAAGCCACGCTGCCACAACAGAACAAAAGCTGCCACCAGTGCAGGCTTCGGCCTACACTCTGCTCCTCTCCTCCTCCTGCTGACCCTGGGCTCAAACACCGCTAGTTTTTGCCCGGAAGTGCTAGGTGCACAGTGAAAAACACCAGCCAATGTGTTAGTGGGGTTCAGCAACGCCAGCTGTTCCCCTGCTGTGTAGCCGGCAACGTGACCTGCAAACGCCACGCAGGCACATGAACTGAAATTAAAGGGAACCTGGCCCCACCCCCCCAGGTGTTTCTATGTATAACAGCCACCTAGTACAGCAGTACTGCTGCATTTGTACAAGGTGGCTGACTTTTTCTCCTTGCCCACGTGGAACTCAACACGTACAAAATGTGTCTCATTGAGACCATTCCACTGTCCCTGAGGTGTGACTTTCCTTTCTAATGATACGCAGCACCCCCCTTGGTAGCGTTTCCCGTCTTTTGTCATCATGGTTAGCTGGCTGCGCCTGTGCATCCGCCCTGCTAGAAACAACGCCCCTCGTTGTCATATTTATTTTGTCAGCGAGGGTGTGGTTTATGGGCACGAGCAGTGCTTATGTTCGCCTGTCTTAACTCATCTCCTTCCGCCTTCTTCAGACTGTGCGGCCTCCTGGCCGTGGTAGGCGATAAGGGATCAGCTGAGGCCGCCCAGTCTGGAGCAGGTGTAAGGACATGTGTAAGCGGCAAACCTATTTACTGCACAAGGCCACGAATCCCAGCCACGCAGTGTGATTTTTTGAAAACACACTGTGGGTCTGGGATTCATGTCCATCGCTAACCGCAACGGCCGAAATGAAATGAGGTCAGAAGACAGGAAGCGCTCACAGCGCATGGCCAAGGGATCACAATAGCGCAGACTCCTGTACAGCAAATAACAACGCTCAGGAATCTGCGCCCAGTACCTAGGTGCAAATTTTGACACCTGTGCTGCGTCTCCTTAAAAAGACAAGTCACGCCTCCACAACTGTTTGACAGTATAATGGGCTAAATAGTGTACGTGTTTTAGTCAGCGTGTGCAAGGAGCAAAACAAATAGAGCAACCTTTTACTTGTGCAGCATTAATGCTGCACAAGGTGTGGCTCTTGTACCTTGCAACACCTGAGGGGGGTTAAAGGTAACCTTTGAAATTGGTTCAACTAGGCTTCGGCCTACACTCTGCTCCTCTCCTGCTGACCCTGGGCTCAAATACCGCTAGTTTTTGCCCGGAACTGCTAGCTGCACAGAGAAAAACACCAGTCAATGTGTTAGTGAGGTTCAGCACCGCCAGCTGTTCCCCTGCTGTGTAGTCGGCATCGTGTCCAGCACAAGCCACGCTGGCACAACTGACCAAAAGCTGCCACCAGTGCAGGTTTCGGCCTACACTCTGCTCCTCTCCTCCTCCTGCTGACCCTGGGCTCAAACACCGCCAGTTTCTGCCCGGAAGTGCTAGCTGCACAGAGAAAAACACCAGCCAATGTGTTAGTGGGGTTCAGCACCGCCAGCTGTTCCCCCGCTGTGTAGCCGGCATCGTGTCCAGCACAAGCCACGCTGGCACAACTGACCAAAAGCTGCCACCAGTGCAGGCTTCGGCCTATACATTGCTCCTCTCCTCCTCCTGCTGACCCTGGGCTCTAACACCGCCAGTTTTTGCCCGGACATGCGAGCTGCACAGAGAAAAACACCAGTCAATGTGTCAGTGGGGTTCAGCACCGCCAGCTGTTCCCCTGCTGTGTAGCTGGCAACGTGTCCTGCAAACGCCACGCAGGCACATGAACTGAAATTGAAGGGAGCCTGCCCCCCACCCCCCAGGTGTTTCTATGTATAACAGCCACCTTGTACAGCAGTACTGCTGCATTTGTACAAGGTGGCTGACTTTTTCTCCTTGCACACGTGGAACTCAACAAGTACAAAATGTGTCTCATTACAGACCATTACAATGTCCCTGAGGTGTGACTTTCCTTTTTAATGACACGCAGCACCCCCATTGTTAGCGCTGCCCGTCTCCTGACATCATTGGTTGGCTGGCTGTGCCTGTGCGTCCCCCCTGCCCGACACAACGCCCCCCGTTGTCTCATATATTTTGACTGCGAGGGTGTGATTGATGGGCACGAGCAGTGCATATGTTCCCCTGTCTTCACTCCCCTCCTTCCGCCTTCTTCTGACTGTGCGGCCTCATGGCCGCGGCATGCGATAAGGGATCAGCTGAGGCCGCCCAGTCTGAAGCAGGTGTAAGGACATGTGTGAGCGGCGAACATATTTACTGCACAAGGCCACGAATCCCAGCACCGCAGTGTGACTTTAGGAAAAGCCACTGTGGGTCTGGGATTTATGGCCATCGTTAACCGCAATGGCCAACATGAAATGAGGTCATGAGACGGCCTGCACTAACAGGGTATTGCCAAGGGATAACACAAGAGCGCAGTTTCCTGTACTGCAAATAACTACGGTAAGGAATCTGCGCACAGCACCTAGGTGTAAATTTGTACACCTGTGCTGCGTCTCCTTAAAAAGACTAGTAGTCACGCCTCCACTACTGTTTGACAGTATAATGGGCTAAACAGTGTACGTGTTTAATTCAGCGTGTGCAAGGAGCAAAATTAAATAGAGCAACCTTTGACTTGTGCATCATTAATGCTGTTCAAGGTGTGGCTCTTGTACCTTGCAACACCTGAGGGAGGGGTTAAAGGTAACCTTTGAAATTGGTTCAACTAGGCTTCGGCCTACACTCTGCTCCTCTACTCCTCCTGCTGACCCTGGGCTCAAACACCGCTAGTTTCTGCCTGGAACTGCTAGCTGCACAGAGAAAAACACCAGTCAATGTGTTCGTGGGGTTCAGCACCGCCAGCTGTTCCCCTGCTGTGTAGTTGGCATCGTGTCCAGCACAAGCCACGCTGGCACAACCGACCAAAAGCTGCCACCAGTGCAGGCTTCGGCCTACACTCTGCTCCTCTCCTCCTCCTGCTGACCCCGGGCTCAAACACCGCCAGTTTCTGCCCGGACATGCTAGCTGCACAGAGAAAAACACCAGCCAATGTGTTAGTGGGGTTCAGCACCGCCAGCTGTTCCCCTGCTGTGTAGCTGGCAACATGTCCTGCAAACGCCACGCAGGCACATGAACTGAAATTGAAGGGAGCCTGCCCCCCACCCCCCCAGGTGTTTCTATGTATAACAGCCACCTTGTACAGCAGTACTGCTGCATTTGTACAAGGTGGCTGACTTTTTCTCCTTGCACACGTGGAACTCAACAAGTACAAAATGTGTCTCATTACAGACCATTACAATGTCCCTGAGGTGTGACTTTCCTTTTTAATGACACGCAGCACCCCCATTGTTAGCGCTGCCCGTCTCCTGACATCATTGGTTGGCTGGCTGTGCCTGTGCGTCCCCCCTGCCCGACACAACACCCCCCGTTGTCTCATATATTTTGACTGCGAGGGTGTGATTGATGGGCACGAGCAGTGCATATGTTCCCCTGTCTTCACTCCCCTCCTTCCGCCTTCTTCTGACTGTGCGGCCTCATGGCCGCGGCATGCGATAAGGGATCAGCTGAGGCCGCCCAGTCTGAAGCAGGTGTAAGGACATGTGTGAGCGGCGAACATATTTACTGCACAAGGCCACGAATCCCAGCACCGCAGTGTGACTTTAGGAAAAGCCACTGTGGGTCTGGGATTTATGGCCATCGTTAACCGCACCGGCCAACATGAAATGAGGTCATGAGACGGCCTGCACTAACAGGGTATTGCCAAGGGATAACACAAGAGCGCAGTTTTCTGTACTGCAAATAACAACGGTAAGGAATCTGCGCACAGCACCTAGGTGTAAATTTGTACACCTGTGCTGCGTCTCCTTAAAAAGACTAGTAGACTAGTCACGCCTCCACTACTGTTTGACAGTATAATGGGCTAAATAGTGTACGTGTTTAATTCAGCGTGTGCAAGGAGCAAAATTAAATAGAGCAACCTTTGACTTGTGCATCATTAATGCTGTTCAAGGTGTGGCTCTTGTACCTTGCAACACCTGAGGGGGGGGTTAAAGGTAACCTTTGAAATTGGTTCAACTAGGCTTCGGCCTACACTCTGCTCCTCTCCTGCTGACCCTGGGCTCAAACACCGCCAGTTTCTGCCCGGACATGCTAGCTGCACAGAGAAAAACACCAGTCAATGTGTTAGTGGGGTTCAGCAACGCCAGCTGTTCCCCTGCTGTGTAGTCGGCAACGTGTCCAGCACAAGCCACGCTGGCACAACAGAACAAAAGCTGCCACCAGTGCAGGCTTTGGCCTACACTCTGCTCCTCTCCTCCTCCTGCTGACCCTGGGCTCAAACAACGCCAGTTTCTGCCCGGACATGCTAGCTGCACAGAGAAAAACACCAGCCAATGTGTTAGTGGGGTTCAGCACCGCCAGCTGTTCCCCTACTGTGTAGTCGGCATCGTGTCCAGCACAAGCCACGCTGGCACAACTGAACAAAAGCTGCCACCAGTGCAGGCTTCGGCCTACACTTTGCTCCTCTCCTCCTCCTGCTGACCCTGGGCTCAAACAACGCCAGTTTCTGCCCGGACATGCTAGCTGCACAGAGAAAAACACCAGCCAATGTGTTAGTGGGGTTCAGCACCGCCAGCTGTTCCCCTGCTGTGTAGCTGGCAACGTGTCCTGCAAACGCCACGCAGGCACATGAACTGAAATTGAAGGGAGCCTGCCCCCCACCCCCCCAGGTGTTTCTATGTATAACAGCCACCTTGTACAGCAGTACTGCTGCATTTGTACAAGGTGGCTGACTTTTTGTCCTTGCCCACGTGGAACTCAAAACGTACAAAATGTGTCTCATTGAGACCATTCCACTGTCCCTGAGGTGTGACTTTCCTTTCTAATGATACGCAGCACCCCCATTGGTAGCGCTTCCCGTCTTCTGACATCATTGGTTGGCTTGTTGCGCCTGTGCGTCCGCCCTGCCTGAAACAATGCTCCTCGTTGTCTTATTTTGACTGCGAGGGTGTGATTGATGGGCACGAGCAGTGCATATCTTCACCTGTTTTAACTCATCTCCTTCCGCCTTCTTCAGACTGTGCAGCCTCATGGCCGCGGCATGCGAGAAGGGATCAGCAGAGGCCGCCCAGTCTGAAGCAGGTGTAAGGACGTGTGTGAGCGGCCAAAATATTTACTGCTCAAGGCCACGAATCACAGCACCGCAGTGTGACTTTATGAAAAGGCACTGTGGGTCTGGGATTTATGGCCATCGTTAACCGCACCGGCCAACATGAAATGAGGTCATAAGACGGGCAGCTCTAACAGGGCATTGCCAAGGGATAACACAAGAGCGCAGACTCCTGTACAGCAAATAACAACGCTCAGGAAGCTGCGCCAAGCACCAAGGCGTTATTTGGGACACCTGTGCTGCGTCTCCTTAAAAAGCCAAGTCACGCATCCACTACAGTTTGACTGTAGAATGGGCTAAATTGTGTACGTCTTTCATTCAGCGTGTGCAAGTAGACAAATTAATAGAGCAACCTTTCACTTGTGCAGCATTAATACTGCACAAGGTGTGTCTCTTGTACTTTGTAACACCTGAGGGGGGGTTAAAGGTTTCCTTTGAAATTGGTTCAAATAGGCTTCGGCCTACACTCTGCTCCTCTCCTCCTCCTCCTGCTTCAACACGGGCTCTAACATCGCTAGTTTTTGACCGCAAGTGCTAGCTGCACAGAGAAAAACACACGCCATTGTGTTAGTGGGGTTCAGCAACGCCAGCTGTTCCCCCACTGTGTAGCCGGCAAAGTGTCCTGCAAACGCAACGCAGACACAAAGCTGCCTCCAGTGCAGGCTTCGGCCTACACTCTGCTCCCCCTGCTTACCCTTAGCTCCAACACCGCTAGTTGGGGCTCTAGGAAGACAATCTTTAATAGGCAACGCATCTGGGTTCCAGCACCGCCAGCTGGTTCTCGGCAGTGTTCTTGTCACAGGTACTCCCTCGTGCCAAGCCTGGTTTCAGCACCGTCAGCTGTTTCCGGGTTGTGTCAAGCTCACTGAGACGCCTATGCTTGCCCCGTCGTGGTGCGGTCGGGTTAGCCAACTCCAGGGTGCCTCCAGTTTAGGAGCTTCCTATGTGGGCTGCATGAACTGGTAGTCAAGGCTGGTTCTGTAGTGCCAGTAGGCCCAGCTCCCCCTGTAGGACTGTTGGGGTTCGGTAACTGCGGCTGCCTCGCGGCCTAGCTGTTCTCTCCTCTCCTGTGGGCCTTGGGGTCCACCACCTGGTTCCAGCACCGTCAGCTGGTTCCGGGCCGAGCCTTTGGCTTAGGTGCCTCCTCCTGGGTATCCGAGTTCCGCCAACGTCAGGCGGTCCTTGGTAGTGCTTTTAAGCGCGGGCACCTACAGCTTAGTAACCGTGTTCCAGCACCGTCAGCTGGTCCTCGGTCGTGCCATTGGCTCTTGCACACTGGGGCAACGCATCTGGGTTCCAGCACCGCCAGCTGGTTCTCGGCAGTGTTTTTGTCACAGGTACTCCCTCGTGCCAAACCTGGTTTCAGCACCGTCAGCTGTTTCCGGGGTGTGTCAAACTCGCTGAGACGCCTATGTTTGCCCCGTCGTGTTGCAGTCAGGTTAGCCAACTCCAGGGTGCCTCCAGTTTAGGAGCTTCCTATGTGGGCTGCGTGAACTGGTAGTCAAGGCTGGTTCTGTAGTGCCAGTAGGCCCAGCTCCCCCTGTAGGACTGTTGGGGTTTGGTAACTGCGGCTGCCTCGCGGCCTAGCTGTTCTCTCCTCTCCTGTGGGCCTTCGGGTCCACCACCTGGTTCCAGCACCGTCAGCTGGTTCCGGGCCGAGCCTTTGGCTTAGGTGCCTCCTCCTGGGTATCCGAGTTCCGCCAACGTCAGGCGGTCCTTGGTAATGCTTTTAAGCGCGGGCACCTACAGCTTAGTAACCGTGTTCCAGCACCGTCAGCTGGTCCTCGGTCGTGCCATTGGCTCTTGCACAATGGGGCAACGCATCTGGGTTCCAGCACCGCCAGCTGGTTCTCGGCAGTGTTTTTGTCACAGGTACTCCCTCGTGCCAAACCTGGTTTCAGCACCGTCAGCTGTTTCCGGGGTGTGTCAAACTCGCTGAGACGCCTATGTTTGCCCCGTCGTGTTGCAGTCGGGTTAGCCAACTCCAGGGTGCCTCCAGTTTAGGAGCTTCCTATGTGGGCTGCGTGAACTGGTAGTCAAGGCTGGTTCTGTAGTGCCAGTAGGCCCAGCTCCCCCTGTAGGACTGTTGGGGTTCGGTAACTGCGGCTGCCTCGCGGCCTAGCTGTTCTCTCCTCTCCTGTGGGCCTTCGGGTCCACCACCTGGTTCCAGCACCGTCAGCTGGTTCCGGGCCGAGCCTTTGGCTTAGGTGCCTCCTCCTGGGTATCCGAGTTCCGCCAACGTAACATAGTAACATAGTAACATAGTTAGTAAGGCCGAAAAAAGACATTTGTCCATCCAGTTCAGCCTATATTCCATCATAATAAATCCCCAGATCTACGTCCTTCTACAGAACCTAATTGTATGATACAATATTGTTCTGCTCCAGGAAGACATCCAGGCCTCTCTTGAACCCCTCGACTGAGTTCGCCATCACCACCTCCTCAGGCAAGCAATTCCAGATTCTCACTGCCCTAACAGTAAAGAATCCTCTTCTATGTTGGTGGAAAAACCTTCTCTCCTCCAGACGCAAAGAATGCCCCCTTGTGCCCGTCACCTTCCTTGGTATAAACAGATCCTCAGCGAGATATTAGTATTGTCCCCTTATATACTTATACATGGTTATTAGATCGCCCCTCAGTCGTCTTTTTTCTAGACTAAATAATCCTAATTTCGCTAATCTATCTGGGTATTGTAGTTCTCCCATCCCCTTTATTAATTTTGTTGCCCTCCTTTGTACTCTCTCTAGTTCAATTATATCCTTCCTGAGCACCGGTGCCCAAAACTGGACACAGTACTCCATGTGCGGTCTAACTAGGGATTTGTACAGAGGCAGTATAATGCTCTCATCATGTGTATCCAGACCTCTTTTAATGCACCCCATGATCCTGTTTGCCTTGGCAGCTGCTGCCTGGCACTGGCTGCTCCAGGTAAGTTTATCATTAACTAGGATCCCCAAGTCCTTCTCCCTGTCAGATTTACCCAGTGGTTTCCCATTCAGTGTGTAATGGTGACATTGATTCCTTCTTCCCATGTGTATAACCTTACATTTATCATTGTTAAACCTCATCTGCCACCTTTCAGCCCAAGTTTCCAACTTATCCAGATCCATCTGTAGCAGAATACTATCTTCTCTTGTATTAACTGCTTTACATAGTTTTGTATCATCTGCAAATATCGATATTTTACTGTGTAAACCTTCTACCAGATCATTAATGAATATGTTGAAGAGAACAGGTCCCAATACTGACCCCTGCGGTACCCCACTGGTCACAGCGACCCAGTTAGAGACTATACCATTTATAACCACCCTCTGCTTTCTATCACTAAGCCAGTTACTAACCCATTTACACACAATTTCCCCCAGACCAAGCATTCTCATTTTGTGTACCAACCTCTTGTGCGGCACGGTATCAAACGCTTTGGAAAAATCGAGATATACCACGTCCAATGACTCACCGTGGTCCAGCCTATAGCTTACCTCTTCATAAAAACTGATTAGATTGGTTTGACAGGAGCGATTTCTCATAAACCCATGCTGATATGGAGTTAAACAGTTATTCTCATTGAGATAATCCAGAATAACATCCCTCAGAAACCCTTCAAATATTTTACCAACAATAGAGGTTAGACTTACTGGCCTATAATTTCCAGGTTCACTTTTAGAGCCCTTTTTGAATATTGGCACCACATTTGCTATGCGCCAATCCTGCGGAACAGACCCTGTCGCTATAGAGTCCCTAAAAATAAGAAATAATGGTTTATCTATTACATTACTTAGTTCTCTTAGTACTCGTGGGTGTATGCCATCCGGACCCGGAGATTTATCTATTTTAATCTTATTTAGCCGGTTTCGCACCTCTTCTTGGGTTAGATTGGTGACCCTTAATATAGGGTTTTCATTGTTTCTTGGGATTTCACCTAGCATTTCATTTTCCACCGTGAATACCGTGGAGAAGAAGGTGTTTAATATGTTAGCTTTTTCCTCGTCATCTACAACCATTCTTTCCTCACTATTTTTTAAGGGGCCTACATTTTCAGTTTTTATTCTTTTACTATTGATATAGTTGAAGAACAGTTTGGGATTAGTTTTACTCTCCTTAGCAATGTGCTTCTCTGTTTCCTTTTGGCAGCTTTAATTAGTTTTTTAGATAAAGTATTTTTCTCCCTATAGTTTTTTAGAGCTTCAATGGTGCCATCCTGCTTTAGTAGTGCAAATGCTTTCTTTTTACTGTTAATTGCCTGTCTTACTTCTTTGTTTAGCCACATTGGGTTTTTCCTATTTCTAGTCCTTTTATTCCCACAAGGTATAAACCGCTTACACTGCCTATTTAGGATGTTCTTAAACATTTCCCATTTATTATCTGTATTATTAGTTCTGAGGATATTGTCCCAGTCTACCAGATTAAGGGCATCTCTAAGCTGGTCAAACTTTGCCTTCCTAAAGTTCAGTGTTTTTGTGACTCCCTGACAAGTCCCCCTAGTGAAAGACAGGTGAAACTGTACAATATTGTGGTCGCTATTTCCTAGATGCCCGACCACCTGCAGATTTGTTATTCTGTCAGGTCTATTAGATAGTATTAGGTCTAAAAGTGCTGCTCCTCTGGTTGGATTCTGCACCAATTGTGAAAGATAATTTTTCTTGGTTATTAGCAGAAACCTGTTGCCTTTATGGGTTTCACAGGTTTCTGTTTCCCAGTTAATATCCGGGTAGTTAAAGTCCCCCATAACCAGGACCTCATTATGGGTTGCAGCTTCATCTATCTGCTTTAGAAGTAGACTTTCCATGGTTTCTGTTATATTTCGGGGTTTGTAACAGACCCCAATGAGAATTTTGTTACCATTTTTCCCTCCATGAATTTCGACCCATATGGACTCGACATCCTCATTTCCTTCGCTAATATCCTCCCTTAAAGTGGACTTTAGACAAGACTTTACATAGAGACAAACCCCTCCTCCTCTCCGATTTTTACGATCCTTTCTAAACAGACTGTAACCCTGTAAGTTAACTGCCCAGTCATAGCTTTCATCTAACCATGTCTCGGTTATTCCCACTATGTCAAAGTTACCTGTAGATATTTCTGCTTCTAGTTCTTCCATCTTGTTTGTCAGGCTTCTGGCGTTTGCAAGCATGCAGTTTAGAGGATTTTGTTTTGTTCCAATCTCCTCGCTGTGGATTGTTTTAGAAATGTTCTTACCTCCCTTCTGAGTATGTTTTCCTGGATCTTCTTTGTTCAAGTCTAATGTTTTTCTTCCCGTCCCCTCTTCTTCTAGTTTAACGCCCTCCTGATGAGTGTAGCGAGTCTTCTGGCGAATGTGTGTTTCCCAGGTTTGTTGAGGTGTAGTCCGTCTCTGGCGAGGAGTCCATCGTACAAGTAATTCACACCGTGGTCCAGGAATCCGAATCCTTGTTGTCTGCACCATCGTCTTAGCCAGTTGTTTGCATCAAGGATCCTGTTCCATCTCCTGGTGCCATGCCCGTCTACTGGAAGGATAGAAGAAAAAACTACCTGTGCATCCAGTTCCTTTACTTTCTTCCCCAACTCTTCAAAGTCTTTGCAGATTGTCGGTAGGTTCTTCCTTGCCGTGTCATTGGTGCCAACATGTATCAGAAGAAATGGGTGGACGTCCTTGGAGTTGAAGAGCTTTGGTATCCTATCGGTCACATCCTTGATCATCGCACCTGGAAGGCAGCATACTTCTCTTGCAGTTATGTCCGGTCTGCAGATTGCTGCTTCTGTGCCTCTCAGTAGTGAGTCTCCCACCACCACCACTCTTCGTTGCTTCTTAGCTGTACTTTTTGCTGTCACTTGTTGCTGTGTGCCCTTTTCTTTTTTGCTTGCTGGTATTGCTTCATCCTTAGGTGTGCCATCTTCATCCTCTACAAAGATTTGATATCGGTTCTTCAGTTGTGTGGTTGGTGATTTCTCCATGGTCTTCTTGCTTCTTTTGGTCACATGCTTCCACTCATCTGCTTTTGGAGGTTCTCTGACACTTTTTTCACCTTCTGTGACCAGTAGAGATGCTTCTGTTCTGTCTAGAAAGTCTTCATTCTCTTTGATGAGTTTCAAGGTTGCTATTCTTTCTTCCAGACCCTGCACCTTTTCTTCTAAAAGGGCCACTAGTCTACACTTCTGACAGGTGAAATTTAATTCTTCTTCTGGTCGATCTGTGAACATGTAGCACATGCTGCAGCTCACCATGTAGGTTGTCACATCTGCCATGTTGCTCCTAGATCCTGCTGACTTGCTGTGTGTTTTCCTTCTTGTGTAATCTACTCAGCCAAGCTCTCTTGCAATAATGTCCTACAGGCTTGGTGATGCTTTCCAAGCAGCTGGTCCCGGCTGTACCCAACGATCTTCTAGCTTAGGGAGACTCTTTGCTTTCCCAGAAGGCACCTGGAATATGCAAATTAGCCTCCTCAAGCTTGAATCCCTGGTTTGATGATTCTTTCCAAGCAGCTGGTCCCGGCTGTACCCAACGATCTTCTAACTTAGGGAGACTCTTCGCTTTCCCAGAAGGCACCTGGAATATGCAAATTAGCCTCCTCAAGCTTGAATCCCTGGTTTGATGATTCTTTCCAAGCAGCTGGTCCCGGCTGTACCCAACGATCTTCTAGCTTAGGGAGACTCTTCGCTTTCCCAGAAGGCACCTGGAATATGCAAATTAGCCTCCTCAAGCTTGAATCCCTGGTTTGATGATTCTTTCCAAGCAGCTGGTCCCGGCTGTACCCAACGATCTTCTAGCTTAGGGAGACTCTTCGCTTTCCCAGAAGGCACCTGGAATATGCAAATTAGCCTCCTCAAGCTTGAATCCCTGGTTTGATGATTCTTTCCAAGCAGCTGGTCCCGGCTGTACCCAACGATCTTCTAGCTTAGGGAGACTCTTCGCTTTCCCAGAAGGCACCTGGAATATGCAAATTAGCCTCCTCAAGCTTGAATCCCTGGTTTGATGATTCTTTCCAAGCAGCTGGTCCCGGCTGTACCCAACGATCTTCTAGCTTAGGGAGACTCTTCGCTTTCCCAGAAGGCACCTGGAATATGCAAATTAGCCTCCTCAAGCTTGAATCCCTGGTTTGATGATTCTTTCCAAGCAGCTGGTCCCGGCTGTACCCAACGATCTTCTAGCTTAGGGAGACTCTTCGCTTTCCCAGAAGGCACCTGGAATATGCAAATTAGCCTCCTCAAGCTTGAATCCCTGGTTTGGTGATTCTTTCCAAGCAGGCGGTCCTTGGTAGTGCTTTTAAGCGCGGGCACCTACAGCTTAGTAACCGTGTTCCAGCACCGTCAGCTGGTCCTCGGTCGTGCCATTGGCTCTTGCACAATGGGGCAACGCATCTGGGGTCCAGCACCGCCAGCTGGTTCTCGGCAGTGTTCTTGACACAGGTACTCCCTCGTGCCAAGCCTGGTTTCAGCACCGCCAGCTGTTTCCGGGTTGTGTCAAGCTCACTGAGACGCCTATGCTTGCCCCATCGTGGTGCGGTCGGGTTAGCCAACTCCAGGGTGCCTCCAGTTTAGGAGCTTCCTATGTGGGCTGCGTGAACTGGCAGTCAAGGCTGGTTCTGTAGTGCCAGTAGGCCCAGCTCCCCCTGTAGGACTGTTGGGGTTCGGTAACTGCGGCTGCCTCGCGGCCTAGCTGTTCTCTCCTCTCCTGTGGGCCTTCGGGTCCACCACCTGGTTCCAGCACCGTCAGCTGGTTCCAGGCCGAGCCTTTGGCTTAGGTGCCTCCTCCTGGGTATCCGAGTTCCGCCAACGTCAGGCGGTCCTTGGTAGTGCTTTTAAGCGCGGACACCTACAGCTTAGTAACCGTGTTACAGCACCGCCAGCTGGTCCTCGGTCGTGCCATTGGCTCTTGCACACTGGGGCAACGCATCTGGGTTCCAGCACCGCCAGCTGGTTCTCGGCAGTGTTCTTGTCACAGGTACTCCCTCGTGCCAAGCCTGGTTTCAGCACCGTCAGCTGTTTCCGGGTTGTGTCAAGCTCACTGAGACGCCTATGCTTGCCCCGTCGTGGTGCGGTCGGGTTAGCCAACTCCAGGGTGCCTCCAGTTTAGGAGCTTCCTATGTGGGCTGCGTGAACTGGTAGTCAAGGCTGGTTCTGTAGTGCCAGTAGGCCCAGCTCCCCCTGTAGGACTGTTGGGGTTCGGTAACTGCGGCTGCCTCGCGGCCTAGCTGTTCTCTCCTCTCCTGTGGGCCTTGGGGTCCACCACCTGGTTCCAGCACCGTCAGCTGGTTCCAGGCCGAGCCTTTGGCTTAGGTGCCTCCTCCTGGGTATCCGAGTTCCGCCAACGTCAGGCGGTCCTTGGTAGTGCTTTTGAGCGTGGGCACCTACAGCTTAGTAACCGGGTTCCAGCACCGCCAGCTGGTCCTCGGTCGTGCCATTGGCTCTTACACACTGGGGCAACGCATCTGGGTTCCAGCACCGCCAGCTGGTTCTCGGCAGTGTTCTTGACACAGGTACTCCCTCGTGCCAAGCCTGGTTTCAGCACCGCCAGCTGTTTCCGGGTTGTGTCAAGCTCACTGAGACGCCTATGCTTGCCCCGTCGTGGTGCGGTCGGGTTAGCCAACTCCAGGGTGCCTACAGTTTAGGAGCTTCCTATGTGGGCTGCGTGAACTGGTAGTCAAGGCTGGTTCTGTAGTGCCAGTAGGCCCAGCTCCCCCTGTAGGACTGTTGGGGTTCGGTAACTGCGGCTGCCTCGCGGCCTAGCTGTTCTCTCCTCTCCTGTGGACCTTCAGGTCCACCACCTGGTTCCAGCACCGTCAGCTGGTTCCAGGCCGAGCCTTTGGCTTAGGTGCCTCCTCCTGGGTATCCGAGTTCCGCCAACGTCAGGCGGTCCTTGGTAGTGCTTTTAAGCGTGGGCACCTACAGCTTAGTAACCGGGTTCCAGCACCGCCAGCTGGTCCTCGGTCGTGCCATTGGCTCTTGCACACTGGGGCAACGCATCTGGGTTCCAGCACCGCCAGCTGGTTCTCGGCAGTGTTCTTGACACAGGTACTCCCTCGTGCCAAGCCTGGTTTCAGCACCGCCAGCTGTTTCCGGGTTGTGTCAAGCTCACTGAGACGCCTATGCTTGCCCCGTCGTGGTGCAGTCGGGTTAGCCAACTCCAGGGTGCCTCCAGTTTAGGAGCTTCCTATGTGGGCTGCGTGAACTGGTAGTCAAGGCTGGTTCTGTAGTGCCAGTAGGCCCAGCTCCCCCTGTAGGACTGTTGGGGTTCGGTAACTGCGGCTGCCTCGCGGCCTAGCTGTTCTCTCCTCTCCTGTGGACCTTCAGGTCCACCACCTGGTTCCAGCACCGTCAGCTGGTTCTCGGCAGTGTCTTTTGCTCTTGTACCTTCTGCTCCCCATCCTGGTTCCAGTACCGTCAGCTGGTTCCGGGCAGAGCCTTTGGCTTAGGTGCCTCCTTCTGGGTATCCAAGTTCCACCAACGTCAGGTGGTCCTTGGTAGTGCTTTCGGGCACGGGTACCTCCTGCTTAGTAACCGGGTTCCAGTAACGTCAGCTGGTCCTCGGTAGTTCCATTGGCTCTTGGACCTTCGGCTACCCATCCGGGTTCCAGTACCGTCAGCTGGTTCTCGGCAGTGTCTTTTGCTCTTGTACCTTCTGCTCCCCATCCTGGTTCCAGTACCGTCAGCTGGTTCCGGGCAGAGCCTTTGGCTTAGGTGCCTCCTTCTGGGTATCCGAGTTCCGCCAACGTCAGGCGGTCCTTGGTAGTGCTTTTTAGCACGGGTACCTCCTGCTTAGTAACCGGGTTCCAGTAACGTCAGCTGGTCCTCGGTAGTTCCATAGGCTCTTGAACCTTCGGGTAGCCATCCGAGTTCCAGTTCCATCAGCTGGTTCTTGGGATTTTCTCAGCCTTCTTGTACCTTCTGCTACATTTCCAAGTTGAAGACCCTAAAGTCGACGACCCGGAAGACCACCCCGATGACGACGACGACCCGGAAGACCACCCCGATGACGACGACGACGACGGCGGAGACGACGACGGCTGAGACGACGACGGCGGAGATGACGACACTGGAGACGACGACCCTGGAGACGACGACATGGAAGACCGAGAAGCAGAAGAACAAGAGGCTGCAGAACAAAGAGCAGAAGAACATTAAGCATAAGACTTAATATCAGAGCAAAAGATATTATCTAAATTATATGCAGAAGAAGACTAAGCAGTGTATGGGGGTGAGTCCGTTCCTCCTCGTGGTGCCCCTGGATAAAGCCTGATGCTGCAGGCCAAACTGAACGCGGACAAATGTAACTTTTGTGACTGGCAGAACAGAAGGTGTAATCTTCCAACTTTTATAGATAACAACTACGGGAATGCCTGTCACAAATGAGAATATGATGAAGAAGTAGAATAGGAAGAATAATAACAGTGGAATAAAAAGAATATGTAGAATAGGAAGAATAATAATAGTTGAATAAAATGAATATGAAGAATGTAATAAAAAAAAATAGGTAGAAGATGAAGAAGAAGATGAATAAGGTGAAGAAGAAGTTGATGTCAAAGATGCTGATGATGATGAAGATGAAAGTGTGGGAAAAGTAAAAAAAAAAAGAAAAAAAAAGAAGGGGAAGGGCGTGGAATAGTGAAACATCAATATCTGACAAAATAAAAAAAAATTTACATACTCAATATCTTTTTCACTCCGAACGTCTTAAAAAAAAAAAAAAACATGCTATTCTATTTGATTGGGCTAAACCTCATTGCCTTTAATGTCTCCGCCACCTCCCACAATACATCCTACATTATTCTTAGTTGTTTTCCTTGATGTAGAATGAACTTACAAGGAAAGAAAGGGTTTAATTTAATTCCGATAT
This sequence comes from Ranitomeya imitator, assembly GCF_032444005.1. NCBI lineage: Eukaryota > Metazoa > Chordata > Amphibia > Anura > Dendrobatidae > Ranitomeya > Ranitomeya imitator. Next base: position 559,610,948 of record NC_091286.1, on the reverse strand, counting down.
TTTGGTCCCATTGACTTGCATTGGGATCGGGTATCGGTATCGGCGATATCCGATATTTTTTGAATATCGGCCGATCCCAACCGATACCGATACTTTCCGATATCGGAAGGTATCGCTCAACACTAGGGTTTTACATTAAAAGGCCTATCTGAGCTTATCTAGGGCAAACATTGATAGGCCATACATTTTAAGGTTCCTGATAACCCAATTAACTCTTATGAATCTGCATTAAATTTCTGCTGCTTTGTGGACCTAATGACTGCCATTTGTGGGTACATAGGAGCAGCCAAGAAATCTCTGTTGTATTGGTGACAAATACAAAGACCTGCATTTCATTACCAAATTGGGTCAAATCTCATGCTTTGTTTGGAATACAACATGTCAGAGTAAGTTATTTCAGGCTGTCCCTTTCCAAGTGTTGTGAATTCTTTGCTCAGATTTGGACCAACATGAAAAATCATCCATGGATGTTTTACAAGAGCTTTCAATATCACACATGTCCTTAGTTACCGCCTGAGCCCTGTTTTCTTTTTATATCCATAGTAGCTTAGTATTAGCTCACTTTGTAGCCGCGCAGGAGTTTCCCAGTCACTAGTCATGTCTAGGCAATAGAAAGACTACGGCCAAGTTCCCCCAGTAGGTTTTTTAGGTTTTTTAAGAGCATTAAAAGAAAACTACAGTTTTATAAACTTGTATGCCATTTTATAGGTGTTAAAACTAACATTTTTAAACAATTTTACATGTAACCTTAAATCTTTATTATATTACACTGATCCAGCTGAACATTTCAGCCCATCCTGAGCAGGAAAGCTTGTGTGATATAATATCGATATTAGGCTACACCTTCCATGAGTGTCGGGACTTCTCTGGTTTGTCACCATTTACCCTCTTTGTGCACACTGCGTTTTGGAATTCTATTGTTAATGTAAAAAAGGAGCCAAATAAGTGACACATCACCGGAATCAGGGTCTCTGCCCCTACATTATGCTGCTGTCAGATTAGGTGTCAATAAACCTGGTGAAAGATTCCCTTTAAGTAATTAAATAATTCTTGCCTCTGGTGGAGACTATTGCATATGATTTTATTTCAGCTCAGTGGTGGTGGAATAACTCCCTATACAGTCAGCTTTGCTTAGTGGCGACTGCACACAAAGTGAAGATTATCACGAAACTACATGGTCGTATGATGGAAATTAGATTTTGGACCCAATAAACAGTTTTGGATCTATTTGAGTTCAATTACTATTTAAGTAGCTTTGATTCATAGGGGTCCATATCCTGAGACTCTCCCCAAGTCTTCCATGACCAAATAAAGGGACAGCAGTGCTCATCTTATCCTTGAGCCAAGTGCTTTGGGCTTAAAGTCAATGAGTCTTTACATTGCTTACCTTCCAAAGAATAGGTGCATGCATCTACCTTTTTCTTTAAGTAATTAGCGAGAGTCTCAGGAACCAGGCCCCCACTAAATTAAACTACTAAACAGTGGCTACAGCATATCAAACGTTCACTAGTCTATCTTAGTTACCCTTAAAAGTTGGGTATTGTGGTCATGAGTCAGATGTTAAAAATGTGGCCATATTACAGCCACGTGAGTCCAACCTAACTGATCACAATTTCTTCATGAGTGAATAATGGAAATACAGTGGCTTGCAAAGGTATTCCTCCCCACACCTTGGCCTTTTTTTATATTTCACTACCTCATATCCTGGAATTTAACTATTTTTTGAAGTTCTGCATCAGTTCATGTAAAGAACATGCCTACAACTGTGAACATTTGGACAAAATAATTGAAAACTTCAGTGTGCATAACTATTCACCCCCTTTAAGTCAGCACTTTGTAGAGCCTCATTTTGTGGCAATAGCAGTTACAAGTCGCTTTGGATAAGTCTCTATGAGGTTTCCACATCTTGTCACTGGGATTTTTGCCCATTTCTGAAGGCAAAACTGCTCCAGCTCCTTCAAGTTAGATGGTTTCCTCTGGTGAACATCAATCTTCAAGACTTACCACAGGTTCTCAATTGGATTAAGGTCTGGGTTTTGACAAGGCCGCTCCAGAACATTTACACGTTTCCTTTTAAACCACCTGAGTTTTGCTTTAGCAGTATACTTTGGGTCATTGTCTTGTTGGAAGTCTCAAATCACTGACAGACTGAAACATGTTTTGCACCATTCATCTTCCCCTTGACTAGAACCATTTTCCCTTTCACTACTGCCAAAAAATATTCCCACATCATGATGATGCCACCAACAAGTTTCACTGTGAGGATGATGTTCCTGAGGTGAGGAGCTGTGTTGGTTTGGCACCAGACTTGACTCCTACATTGCTGGTCCAAAAGTTCAATTTTGGGCTCATCTGACCACAGCACCTTCCTCCATCCTTTTGGGGAGTCTCTCATATGTGTTTTGGCAAACTCAAAGCAAGCGTTACAATTTTTGTGTGTAAGTAAAGGCTTTTTTCTGCCCCTCTTCCATAAAGGCCATTTCTATGGAGTGTAAGGCTTGTTATGGGCACAAGATATTCCAGTCTCTGCATCACCTTCAGGGTTACTTTTGGTCTTGGTTCTGCCTCTCTGATTAGTGCTCTCCTTTCCTGGGCTGGGAGTTTTGTGGGTAGCCATTCTGGGTCTTGTCGACTATGTAAATAGGTTCTTTTGTATGCACTATATTTTCTTTTGAAAAATGAAAAGAAAAGGAAAATCCAGTCCTGTTGAGCCAGACTCCAATTTTTTCTATTTTCCTCAATATTTTTTTATAACCTATCCCTGATTTGTATTTCTCAACATGTTGCGTTTGGCGGGCACATCAAAACGCCGCACGGGGATGCATCCGCATACAACGCATGACCACGCATGTACATGCCCTGCGTACACAATGTTAAAGATAGGTACAAAGGATGGATGCGGATCTGAAGGTAAGAAGTACGCAGCCCTATGCTGCGTACACAAACACTAGTGTGAACCTAGCCTCAGACTATTTAGTGCTGATGCATCACACACAAATCGGATTACAAAAAATATTTAATCACAGGTTGTTACATAATGAAATAGGTAAAAAGCTGAGGGTAGAAGGTGAATACTTTTGCAAGTCAATGTAACTGCTCTTGATGGCAAGTTAAAAGGTCTCAGAACTTAGCTCAGCATATGAGTTCCTTGTAGACTCATTAGCTCCCTCTAGTGGTTGCTGCAGGCAGATAAAATGTTATAATCTTCTAATATATAATTGCCTAGAATACTACTTCCTGCAATTTGTGCCAACTTCCGTGGCTTTGTCCGGAGCTAATGTCCGGAGCTAATGTCCGGAGCTAATGTCCGGAGCTAATGTCCGGAGCTAATGTCCGGAGCTAATGTCCGGAGATAAGTGACGTCAACAGTGTCCAGTGTCTGATTGGTTGCCGCCTGCTGTGAGCGACCAATCAGAAACGTGCCGTACTGTGACACACTCCGCCCGCCATTTTGGTGTGATTTTTGAATTTTTACCTCACAGCAAGTTTCTACTGCGTGGAGGCGGGCCCAGTGACGTTGCTCTTCAAGCTCCTGCCGAATTTCGTCAAAAAAATGATAATACCATTTACCAAAACTATATATATTTAGTTGTGAAGTGGTTCAGTGACATTTTCACACCAATTTTGAACTTTTGTTTGGTGTTTTCTCCATATACTGCCTATTATTTTTGTTCTTTCTTACTATTATTTATTAATTGTATTATTCTTACATTTGAATAAATAAAGTATATATGGATTCTAGACTCCCGATTCTTTAGAATCGGGCTGCCATCTAGTAATAAATAATAATCTTTATTTTTATATAGTGCTAACATATTCCGCAACGCTTTACAGTTTTGCACACATTATCATCGCTGTCCCAGATGGGGCTCACAATCTAGATACCCTATCAGTATATCTTTGGAAAGTGGGAGGAAACCGGAGTGCCCGGAGGAAACCCACGCAAACACGGAGAGAACATACAAACTCATTGCAGGTGTTATCATTTAACTGGACGGCAGTGTAAAAAGGATTTGATTTCTAAAGAACTGTAAAAACTGAGCTGTAGTGCAAGTGCAAATTGAGTATAAGAAGGGTCTATATAAGGCCGGTTTCACACGTCAGTGGCTCCGGTACGTGAGGTGACAGTTTCCTCACGTACCGGAAACACTAACTCACGTAGACACATTAAAATCAATGTGTCTCTGCACATGTCAGCGTGTTTTCACAGACCGTGTGTCCGTTTGGAAAACACGGAGACATGTCAGTGTTCGTGGGAGTGCACGGATCACACGGACCCATTAACCCCTTCACCCCCGTAGCTTTTTCCGCTTTTTCATTTTCGTTTTTTGCTCCCCTCCTTCCCAGAGCCATAACTTTTTTGCTTTTCTGTCAATATGGCCATGTGAGGGCTTATTTTTTGCGGGACGAGATGTACTTTTGAACTATACCATTGATTTTACCATGCCATGTAACAGAAAACGGGAAAAAAATTCCAAGTGTGATGAAATTGCAAAAAAAGTGCAATCTCACACTTGTTTTTTGTTTGGCTTTTTTGCTAGGTTCACTAAATGCTAAAACTAACCTGCCATTATGATTCTCCAGGTCATTACGAGTTCATAGACACCAAACATGTCTAGGTTATTTTTTATCTAAGTGGTGAAAAAAAATTCCAAATTTTGCTAAAAAAAAAAAAAAAAAATTCGCGATTTTCCGATACCCATAGCGTCTCCAATTTTCGTGATCTGGGGTCAGGTGAGGGCTTATTTTTTGCGTGCCGAGCTGGCGTTTTTAATGATACCATTTTGGTGTAGATACGTTCTTTTGATCGCCCGTTATTGCATTTTAATGCAATGTCGCGGCGACCAAAAAAACGTAATTTTGGCGTTTTGATTTTTTTTCTCGCTACGTCATTTAGCAGTCAGGTTAATCCTTTGTTTTTATTCATAGATCGGGCGATTCTGAACGCGGCGATACAAAATATGTGTATGTTTGAGTTTTTTTAATTGTTTTATTTTGATTGGGGCGAAAGGGGGGTGATTTGAACTTTTATATATTTTTTATTTTTTTTACATTTTTAATCACTTTTTTTTTTAATTTTGGCATGCCTCAATAGCCTCCATGGGAGGCTAGAAGCATGCATAACTCGATCGGCTCTGCTACATAGAGGTGAAGTACAGATCACCTCTATGTAGCAGAAATGCAGGGTTGCTTTGAACGCCGACCACAGGGTGGCGCTCAAAGCAATCGGCCATCAACAACCATAGAGGTCTCAAGGAGACCTCTGGTTGTTATGGCGATGCACTGCTGACCCCCGATCATGTGACGGGGGTCAGCAGTGAGAGCACACCCGGCCGCGCGGCCGGGAGCGCTAGTTAAATGCCGTTGTCAGCGCTTGACAGCGGCATTTAACTAGTTAATGGGCGCGGGCGGATCGCGATTCCGCTCGCGCTCATAGCGCGCACATGTCAGCTGTACAAAACAGCTGACATGTCGCGGCTTTGAGGTGGGCTCACCGCCGGAGCCCACTTCAAAGCAGGGGATCTGCCAGCTGACGTACTATTCTGTCAGCTGGCAGAAAGGGGTTAAAGTCAATGGGTCCGTGTAAAACACGTACCGCACACGGATGTTGTCCGTGTGCAGTCCGTGTGCCGTGCAGGAGACAGCGCTACTGTAAGCGCTGTCCCCCCCCGCGTGTGGTGCTGAAGCCCCATTCATTTCTTCTCTCCAGCAGCGTTTGCTGGAAAGAAGGAATGAATAATCTTTTTTTTTAATTTATTTTTGTTTTTAAAATAAAGTTGCCGGTAATCTGCCCCCTGCCACCCCCTGTGCCCCCCCGCTGGCATTAAAATACTTACCCAGCTCCCTCGGCGCTTACATCCTTTCAACGTCGCTGCTTGTCCTGTATGAGCGTTCACGTGGTGCCGCACATTACAGTGATGAATATGCGGCTCCACCTCCCATAGGGGTGGAGACACATATTCATTACTGTAATAAGCAGCACCACATGACCGCTCATACAGGAAGAGATGCGACACTGAGAGGATGGAAGCGCCGAGGGAGCTGGGTAAGTATTTTAATGCCAGCGGGGAGCGCACCGGGGGTGGGAGGGGGCAGATTACTGGCAACTTTATTTTAAAAACAAAAATAAATAAAAAAAAGATTATTCATTCCTTCTTTCCAGCGAACGCTGCAGGGAAGAAGGGATGAATACCAGCTTCAGCACCACACGCAGGGGACAGCGCTTAACTCTAGCGCTGTCTCCTGCACGGTCTGTGTGGTCCTCAGTTGGCACACGGGCGGCACACGGCTGTCGCACGTGTGCCACACTGATGTTCAACGTAAGCACACGGACACGGATAATTCCGGTACCGATTTTTCCGGTACCGGAATTATCTGGACGTGTGAGACTGGCCTTATGGACACCGATGCACTTCATAATCCTGCGATTGACCCTTGCCCCACCCCACTTAAAAATCTGCCATGTTCTTTTATTTAGGTGGTAATGTTTTAACTGTTTTTACAATTTACACAAAACCTTGAGATTTGCTATTGTTTTGTTTTACATCTTTTGTATTTTAAAATAACAAGGATCTTATTCCTTACTCTCTCTAGTCGTCATTATTTTTGACTTCTTAAATTGTATGTGGCATGTAAACAACAATTCCAGAGATATCTGCCAAAATGAAACCTGGCAAAGTTTGCAATGTTTTATTTGTCACATCATATTAAAGAGAATGATGACAATTAATGATCTCTATGTATAGTGTTCATGGTGTCAATATCATGGGAATAATCAGACTGCCATCTAGTGGTAGAACTGAACATTAGCGAGTTCGAGAATAAAGTATATGGCTCTGATTGACACATGTACCAGGTCCCAGAGTATAGGCCATATGTATTTAAGCCCATAGATTATTCTAAATTAGTGTCCTGTGGTTCAGGTCCACATGAGCTGCATTATTTTCACTGAATAAAATAATACAGCTCAGGCAAAAATTAAGAGACCACTGCAAAATGTTCAGATTGTCTGATTTTTCTCTTTATAGGTATACTAGCTGAAGAGCCCGGCGTTGCCCAGGTATAGTAACTAACTATGGTTAGTCATAACAAATTATGATGATTATCCTCCATTGTATAGTCCCGTACCCATATACCCATCATACATCCTCCATCCCATAGTCCCGTGCCCATATTTCCATCATACATATTCTCCATCCCATAGTTCTGTGCGCGCTTACCCATCACACATCCTCCATCCCATTGTTCCGTGCCCATATACCCATCATGACATCATGTTCGCCATGGCAACCATTATAACATCGTCACCATGGCAACCATTATGACATAACCATCACCATTACAATCTATTATGACATCATTGTCGCCATGGCAACCATTATGACATAACCGTCACCATTACAACCTATTATGACATCATCATCTCCATGGCAACCATTATGACATCATCTTCGCAATGGCAACCTTTATGATATCATCATAGCAATGGCATCCATTATGACATCATCGTCGATACACACACACACACATACACTCGTTTTTATATATGTGGATTTTTGAGTAAAATGTAAATTGTTAATTTATGCTATAAACTTCTGACAACATGTCTTCGAATTTCCAAGCAATAAATTTTGTTTTGTTTTTTCTGACAAAGAAAAATGCTTTCAGACCTCAAATAATGCAAAGAAAGCAAGTTCATAATTATTTAGAAACAACAATATTAATGTTTTAACTCAGGAAGAGTTCAGAAATCAATATTTGGTGGAATAACCATGATTTTTAATCCCAGCTTTCATGCGTCTTGGCATGCTTTCCACCAGTCTTTCACACTGCTTATAGTGCAATAATGTAAGCCGTTCTTCATTGTTTGATGGCTTGTGACTTTCCATCATCCTCTTGATTACATTCCAGAGGTTTTCAATGGGGTTCAGGTCTGGAGTTTGTGCTGCCCATGACAGGGTTTTGATGTGGTGGTCTCTTAATTTTTGCCAGAAATGTATGTCCAATTGGTTGTAGAGGTTGCCATTTTCTGTTGGAGGCATACACTGGGAAACTCTCTGAACATAAATTTCAGATGAAAGGCACTGAAGTGTAGAAAGACTCCAGTGTTGATGAAGAATGTACTGGAGTAAGGAGTGCCAAATTCCGTGAGAGGTGTGCTCGTCATAATGAATTTGTCACAGCTTTCACCCACTGTGCGCCAACACAAGAAATGTTCTCTAGTCAGGGCCTGAAGTACATCTGTGTTGGAATTTATGCCACTTTTGTGGCATAAATTATGCTGAATTTATTGGCGGTGCTTGTCCACGTTCCCTCCTATTTAAGTTCTGTTTACTTTTTAAAAGTTTGCGGTGCTGCCTGAATTGGAGTAAAAACAACCAAAGTTTCAAACTGATTTACAACAAAATTCTGCCAGAAACTTTGATGAATTGGTCCTGAAGACCATAGACTATGATCCCGATTCATCATGCAACTTTCGGCTTGCATTACGAGGAAAATTGCTTGAAATGTTGCAAAATCTTTGCGGCGCTGTTGGCTGCACAACATTTTTTTATTTTTTTTGTCATTTCTCAAGCCAGTCCCAGCCAACTTTTTGAAAAGTGAGACCATGGCTAAGAGCAGCCAAAATATTCATCTTAAGAATCTGGGCCCATATTTTAGAATGTTGGCACAATTCACACCAGACAGTTGACAATATAACTCAAGACAAAAAAGGCACATGCCACAATAACTCCTTTCTGCATTTGTCTGGTGGGTTTACAACGGTACAGCTTTATTTCACTGCACAACAATAGTAAACCACAAAACTATATATATAATATACAGTACATGTAAGAGGGTGGTGCTATGGACAGTAAGGAACACACTGTCACTTTAAGAGGCTGCACCCCCTTGTCTGGCGTGATGGAATGTTCTGCTTCTCCCCTGCAATAATCATAATTACTGTAACTACTCAGTGCAGAGTGCAGGTGTGGAGCTGGAGCAGCGTGTGTGAGCTGAGGCTGCTGCAGAGAGGACTTTTTGTGCTGATAGCTGAAAGAGAGAAAAACTGTGTCCTGATATAGCTGCAAGAGAGCCACGAAGATACAGAGAAAGGGATTTACAGTTTCCAGGAGCATCCCTAGGATCCAGAAGCAAGGAGAAGACCACGTTTCACAGAGCTGACAGAAAGCCGTGCGCACCACCGTATTGGACTGCTGGGGCCCCCCCCGGGACTGGACCTGATTCTCCAACATCACCGTGAGTTTGTTCCTGTTTGGTGCACCTGTTAGGGCCTAGTGTAGGCTTCAATAACCAGTACACGGGAGCCGTGTGGCCTGCTTAGTAAAGGCTTGGGAGGGTATACGTAGAGTAGCATCATCACTCGTTTATTGTTTACATTTGCTTGTTAGACATATTTTGAGTCTGTTATAGCTGGAGCACCGTGCTATTTTACGGAAAATATAAAGTTTATTACTCTTGTAAATTGTCTTTTGCCATTGTATACCCCTGTTTGCATCTTCCTCATTCCCTTCATTCATTGCCTTCCAATAAATCTACCCTTTGTTGCTTGCACCTCATCTTGTGTACAGTAGTCTTCCTGCACCGTGGTGGTCCCCTGGCCATCGCTTCAAGTGGCGCTGCGAGCAGGGTACTGTCACCAAGATGGAGGCAGCAGACAGCAATGACGGGAATGCTAATGTTAATGGAGATGCTGTGGGCATTGGTGGAACCCCTGCAAGGACACTCCCTATGGGCACCATATTTCGTGTGCTACCAAAGTTTGACGGCATGAATATGCCACTGTCCGGCTGGGTGTCCCGGCTGTAAAGCACCCTGAAGATTTATAACATCAGCCCAGACCTTGAAGTGGACATTGCATTAACTGCTCTAGAGGAAGAAGCCCATAGAAACGTCTGCCTACAACCAGAACTCACCCGCAGTACCCTGAAGGAGCTAGTAAAGTTCCTGGACGATATCTACGGTGAGACTGCTAGCGCCGGACACCTTCGTGCCAAATTTTTCTCTAGGCTGCAGCGGGAAGAAGAAGGAATTTCTCAGTATGCAACAGCACTGCAAGAAGTGTTAGCAGATGTGCAGAGAAAGGAGGCGGATGGATTTGGCGGCATGGGCTCTAAAGACCGGATACTTCGGGAGCAATTCATTCTGGGACTGCACAGCACATCCTTGAGGCGAGCACTGTCAGAACGGGTCCGGGCAGATCCGGCTCTTACGTTTCGTCAAATCCTGGAGGAAACAGTGGCCCGAAGTAAAGAAGAGAGCTATGCATCTGGGGTGATGCGTGTCTAGGGCGCCAATATCAGAGGGGACCCAAACCATCAGGAGATGCTGGTCCAGGTGCTGCAAGACTTGCGGCGGTCCCTTGTCAACGTGCAAGAGAAACTGACCCATATGGAGCAAAGAGTGGGGGAACTACAACAGTCTGACCCACCGTACTCATGCAACCATACTTCAGCCCGACCGATAAGGGATCAGTGGGAGCAAGCCCCCTCCCATCAGGCATCGAAGGCACGAAGACAGGCTCGAGGTACCTCCCGGCAAGGAGGAGGCATCCAATGCTGGGAATGTGGAGGACGGGGGCACCTTGCCAGAGACTGTCGGAACTATACTCAAGGCCAGTGGAAGCCGCAGTTAAACTACCAACCCCCGCAGTAGTGCACTCTGCGGGGGAGGCGAGGGGAGAGGCCACTACATATCATAACGAACACTTGATTGCTGGGAGCCCCATCCTACGTGCTGAATTCGAAGGAGTTCTAGTGGATTGCCTGATAGATACCGGGTCACAAGTGACAACGATGCCAGAAGCGTATTTCAAGCAGCATTTCCAGGACCTGGCCAAGCCAGAAAAAGAGACATTGATCCGGTTGTTTGCTGCCAACCAACAACCAATCCTGGTCACAGGGGTCGTGTGGATGAATATTTGAATCTGTGGGCAAGAAATTGGGAGAAAAGGGATCCTGCTAGTCCCTGAGCCTATCAAGGAAAATGTGCCTGTAGTAATGGGAATGAACATCCTACGTGAACTCGATCAGATTATGTTTACCAAACGGGGACCTGGATATTGAAAGAAGGCTACTACACATAAGCCTACTCAAGAAGTCCTTCAACGACTGATCCGCGTCTGTGGGACGCAGAAGAGTGTGCAACCTTATCAGACGGTAGGGGTCATCAGGGCTCCTGGTAAAGAACCTGTAATCCTACCTCCCGAGCGAGAAACTATCGTATACCTTCCAGTGGGGACTCTCCGCAACCTTGACGGGTTGGAAGTGGTTGTTCAGCCTGTGGTAGGCAGAGGAGTGGACCAAGAAATCATGATAGCTCATACGATAGCTGTGGTCCAGCGAGGACATGTCCCCATAAGAGCTTTGAATGTGGGCCCCAGGGAGGTCACCTTGCCACAAGGGACAGATCTGGCCCTGGTGAACCTACATAAGATTGAAGTGGTGAGTCAGAAGGAGATGTCTTTATCACCGAAATAAGGCATGAGGTGGACCCTAGCAGTTGCTGTGGGGGACGAAGAGATGCCATCCCTGGAGTGGAGTGGACGGGTCATCCTTGATCAAATGGAAGTGGATGTGAAGGCTCTGGGCACTGAGCGTGTGCAAGCAATAGAAACTATGCTGTGGGAAAATCAGGCCACATTCGCCCATCACGCCGAAGATTTCAGCTGTACTGAAGCCATCACACATGAGATACCGACTGGGAAGCTCGTCCAATTCGAGAACGATACCGGAAGATCCCGCCCAAGATGTATCAAGAGGTGAAAACATTACTGAGGCAGATGCTGGATTCAGGAGTGGTGCGGAGTAGTCAGAGCCCTTGGGCAGCCCCGTTGGTGCTCGTCAAGAAAAAGGATGGGACCATCCGGTTCTGTGTAGATTACAGGAAACTCAATGCCTGCACTGTTCGAGACTCGTATCCGTTGCCCCGCATCGAGGAATCCTTGACAGCATTGGGGAAAGCCAAGTACTTCTCCACCCTGGACCTAGCAAGCGGATACTGGCAAGTAGCCATGGCAGAGGAAGACACAGAGAAAACTGCCTGCATTCTCCCTATGGGGCTGTTCGAGTTTAACCAGATGCCCTTCGGGCTCTCGAATGCTCCAGGCACATTTCAATGGCTGATGGAAAAGTGTTTGGGAGACTTAAATTTTGAGGCTACCCTGATCTATCTGGATGACATCATTGTGTTTTCGTCCTCATTCGAAGAACACCTTGCCCGGCTTGGACAGGTACTCGGAAGACTGAGGGCTCATAACCTGAAGGTGAAGCCAAAGAAGTGCCACCTCTTCAAGAGAGAGATCGAGTACCTGGGCCACATAGTGTCACAAGATGGAGTTCTACCCTCGCCAGAAAAAGTGGCTGCTATCCAGAAGTGTCCAGTACCTCGAACAGTGAGAGAACTCCAGGCCTTCCTAGGACTCGCTGGGTACTACCGCTGGTTTGTTAAAGACTTCGCGAAGGTGGTGGGTCCTCTCAATGAGTTGCTGAGAGGGACCACTGGAGTGCCAAAGACCCAGTGCATCCCCTAGGCACAGGGACAAGACGAGGCCTTCCAGGCTATAAAGAATGCCCTTACTTCAGCCCTGATTTTGGCCTACGCAGACTTCGATCAACCGTTCCGGTTGTACACAGATGGTAGCCTTCATGGACTCGGTGCAGTACTCTCCCAGATACAAGATGGACATGAGAGAGTCATTGGGTATGCCAGCAGGTCCCTGCAAGACAGCAAAAGAAACTCTCACAATTACAGCTCCTTCTGGTTAGAGCTCCTGGCGCTGGTGTGGGCCATGACAGAAAAGTTTGCAGGCTTCCTGACAGGTACCAAGATTCAAGTTCGAACAAACAATAATCCCCTGGCCCACCTTGAGAATGCTAAATTGGGGGTCTTAGAACAACGGTGGGTGGCTCGCCTAGCCAAGTTCGAATTTACCATCCGTTATCGTTCTGCTACCGAAAATGCAAATGCTGATGGGCTATCAAGAGTGACTGTGGAGACTCCAGTGTGGGATTTTGATGAGCAACTCGAAGAGGAGGAAACCCCAGACATTCGCAAGTTTAAGCCCCCAATGGTTGCAGCCCAGTCAAGAAGGGAGGCCTGCGCATTACCCCGGTCCCTGGGGAGAACCAATGAGGAATGGGGACACGATCAGGATGAAGACGAAGGGCTGAGACAGATGAAATGGTAACTCAAAAGAGGAAGCCAGGCAAACAAGAGAGAGATGATCTGGACTCTGAAATGAGGAGTGTGTTACATCAGTAGGATAGACTGGAGGTGCGAGACTCAGTGCTATATCGTAAGAGGCAACAGCCAAAAGATATGGAAGTAAGGTGGCAAGTTGTTATCCCAGGAAGAATGGCTCAAGAAGTAGCTAAAGAAGCCCACGAATTTGAAGTGCACTTCGGCCCCACGAAGGCCTACCAATGGTTACAACGGTATGTGTATTGCCCCCAGTTGGAGTTTGTGGTGGAAGAGGTTTGCCGGCAATGTTGAGTATGTGACCTCATTAAGAATACCGAACAGAGGGCACCCATCCAGACCATGCAAACTAAGGAACCGCTAGAAGTCTTGATGATCGACTACCTCCTCGTTGGACACTCTACCCGGGGGCTGCAATACTGTTTGGTTATGACCGATCATTTCTCTAAGTTCGCAGTAGTCAGTCCGACTAGAGATCAGACTGCGGAATCGGTGGCGCGAACCATCTGTCAAGACTTCATCCGGGTGTATGGGTGCCCAAAGCGCATCCACTCCGACCAAGGCGCATGTTTCCAAGGCAAGGTGATGGAAGAATTGTATCATATGTATGGCATCGAGCGGTCCCGGACCACCCCTTACCAACCTCAAGACAACGGAGCTTGTGAATGCTTCAACCAAAGCTTACTTCAAATGCTGAGAACGTTGGAGGAGGATAAGAAGGCGTGTTGGCCAGACTATCTGCCGGAATTGGTCTGGACCTACAACAATCGGGTCCACTCTACCACGGGTTATACCCCCTATCTACTGTTGTTTGGAAGAGCTGGACGAGAGATCATTGAGCTGAATTTGGAACAGCCAGAGGAGCTGATGGAGCGAACTGTCACCTCATGGGTGAAAGATCATTGGCAATGATTGCAAATGATACGGCGGTTGGTGGGTCAGCAGCTGCAAGAAAAAGAACATACAGGCTGCAAACCGACTCAAGAGTTACCGCTCCAACCTGGAGACCGAGTATTAGTCAGAGAGAAACGCCCCAAGGGAAAACTAAGTGAGAGATGGGAAGTACAGCCGTACAAAGTTATCGAGCGAGTGTATGCTAATGGCCCTGTCGACAAGGTACAGATTGAGACTGGGGCATCCGCCCCTAGAGTACTTCACAGAAATATGCTGCGGCCTTGCCGGTCTGACGTCTGTTCTATGCCATTGTCACCTGAAGGCGCTACTCCACTTCCTGAATCTGTCATGCCTGATGGTGAAATCGATGATGAGTGGTGGACCGTCCCTGACACAGTAGGGGGTCCTCAGCCGCACAGATGAAGGTTAGTCAGTCCGAAAAATTGGGAAAACTTTGAAAGTGTCCCCAAGTGCAGTGGCAAAAACCATCAAGCGCTACAAAGAAACTGGCTCACATGAGGACCGCCCCAGGAAAGGTAGATCAAGAGTCATCTCTGCTTCTTAGGATAAGTTTATCCAAGTCACCAGCCTCAGAAATCGCAGGTTAACAGCAGCTCAGATTAGAGACCAGGTCAATGCCACACAGAGTTCTAGCAGCAGACACATCTCTACAGCAACTGTTAAGAGGAGACTGTGCAGCAGGCCTTCATGGTAAAATAGCTGCTAGGAAACCACTGCTAAGGAAAGGCAACAAGCAGAATAGACTTGTTTGGGCTAAAGAACACAAGGAATAGACGTTAGACCAGTGGAAATCTGTGCTTTGGTCTGATGAGTCCAAATTTGAGATCTTTGGTTCCAATCACTGTGTCTTTGTGCGATTCAGAAAAGGTGAACGGATGGACTCTACATGCCTGGTTCCCACTGTGAAGCATCAAGGAGGTGTGATGGTGTGGGGGTGCTTTGCTGGTGACACTGTTGGGGATTTATTCAAAATTGAAGGTATACTGAACCAGCATGGCTACCACAGCATCTTGCAGCGGCATGCTATTCCATCCGGTTTGCGTTTAGTTGGACCATCATTTATTTTTCAACAGGACAATGACACCAAACACACCTCCAGGCTGTGTAAGGGCTATTTGACCGAGAAGGAGAGTGATGGGGGGCTACGCCAGATGACCTGGTCTCCACAGTCACCAGACCTGAACCCAATCGAGATGGTTTGGGGTGAGCTGGACCCCAGAGTGAAGGCAAAAGGGCCAACAAGTGCTAAGCATCTCTGGGAACTCCTTCAAGATTGTTGGAAGACCATTCCCAGTGACTACCTCTCGAAGCTCATCAAGAGAATGCCAAGAGAGTGCAAAGCAGTTATCAAAGCAAAAGGTGGCTACTTTGAAGAACCTAGAATATAAGACATAATTTCAGTTGTTTCACACTATTTGTTAAGTATATAATTCCACATGTGTTAATTCATAGTTTTGATGCCTTCAGTGTGAATTTACAATTTTCATAGTCATGAAAATACAGAAAAATCTTTAAATGAGGTGTGTCCAAACTTTTGGTCTGTACTGTGATATATAATTATATTGTTTATAATAGAGATTTTTAGCCATTTTCTTGAAACGTAAGGTGATAGTTTGCACTGCATGTGGCTGGAATCCTTTTCGGTACAGCAACACTCCAGTATTTATTTTTGTATTTCAGCGCTAGAACGGTGCCACAAATGTAAGTTCTCTGACCCTACTATTATACTCTCCAGCTGCCATGTACAGATGTTCCTGGTGCCACTCTGGTTCCATGCCGCCATCTTGTGACCGCAACTTCTGACTGACCACAAGTCAGAGGTAACGGTCACAAGCTCTCAATGTAAGTCTATGAGAGCCTTGTTCTGGCCTCGTTCTGGCTCTCATGACTGACCTAAGTGGTGTCAATAACAGATGAAGACGCCGGTAAATAATTATAAGGCTAGGGGGAGATAACTTAGATAAGTGACACCACTCCAGGGGTAAAATAAAAAAAACTCTGGAATGGTGCTTTCAAAAGAAATAGCAAGAAAGATGAATCACTTGAATGGAATCAATTAGATACTGTTTTTTAGGGATCCATCTGACGGATTTGGTAAACAGATTCTGAAAATGTCCACATCTGGTGAATTTCTTAATAAATGTTGTGAGAACGTAGCCTGAGATTTGAAATCTAAACATTGGATTCATTTTCGAATTAATCACTAAAAGTGATGAGTGAAGTTGCTCAGATAACGTGTTATCCCAGCATGCTTGGGTGTTATCCGAGTATCTTGGGCGTGCTTGAAAAGAATGTTTGAATCCACGCCGCTGCATGTGCAGCGCCCCTGAGTCTTGGTTCGTTGCAGTAATGTTATTCTTCCACCAGGGGAAGTGATATTATGTCTGATGGCACTAAAGGAGTCCACCCTGCCAGGTATCACAAACCATGCACCACACTTCAAACTCCAGTCCACCAGGGGGAGCAAAGGTTCTATCTACTAGGCCACTCCTCACATTAGGGTAAAACTGGTGGGTTGGATAGAAAGAGAGGGAGAAGCTGACTGGGCTTGGCCCAGGAAACACCTGTCAGGCAGACAGCGGGAAAGGAGGAACACCACAAAGCTGCAGACAGAGGGCCTCAGACAGGGGTGGGATCCTGTCGGAGGCCTAGCACGAGACAAAAAGTCACGGAGCTGCACCTGCAACCCATGTGGCAGCATCCTGAGGAAGGACAAAAAAGGAATTGTATTGTAGAAAGTGAGACACGAAGTCATAGCACAAGGAGAAAACCAGAAGGAGTTCTGCCCTGAGAGAGGCTGCCTCCTTCTGAGGCGCGTAGCCGGTGGCCGGAACACCGAGGGAGTAATAGACTCTACGCTTTACTTCAGAGACCGGCAGGACAGTCAATTCCAAGTTGGCTGCCCGACCTTAAATACCTAAGAAGACACGGTGGCAAATTGTGGGGGTCGGGGCATCTCTAGGGCCCCTATAAACAAGCCTCAGGCCATCAGTCATATGGGTTTGTCCTATCCACACCATCTGGGGGACAGAGAGGAAGAGATAACATCTAGAACATCTACAAGAGTTGTGAGGACCTTACCGAGTTGCTCAGCAGGGAGGTACTACAACACCCAGGTGTTAGTAGGAAGGCTACTGAATTCCACCTGGATAAGGGGACTCTGGATGTGCCATCGGACCGGCTGGACTCTGCCTACCCTGTGGTCTGGTGCCCTGGACTGTGGATGCTGAATCCTTTAGTAAAGGTAAAGAGACTGCACCCTTGTGTCCTCGTTATTCACTGCGCCTTACATCATCCACCATCTACTACCTACACTCTGGGAAGCCCTGGGGATATACTTCACCTGTGGGAAGGTATACCATCTAGCTGCCATAACATCACCTCAGCGGACCCTTAAGCAGCGTCGGTCACCCTGACTGAATACCACAGGTGGCGTCACGAACACTATCCCTTTAAAGACCTTTCCCACCATTTCATCAACGGACCTCCAGAGGGCCACGGACCGGGCCAGCCACCATGACATCCCCACTGACTACAGAAGAGGGCCCGGTACCGAGTTCCCCATAGCCCTTGGGGGCGCTCCAATCTTTTGGCATCACGAACAGGATCTACTTAAGCCTGAAAATCGGGTCATGTGCGCCTAGGAAATGTGCCAGAATTGTATTTGAACTGTTTGTGCTTAAGGACTGTGTATTGCCATTTACTGCCAAAATTCCCGCCAAAACCGCCACCATTATCGCGCCACGATGAGCGCTGGAGGAGAAGAAGAAGGGCCAACATGGGAGAAGACTATCCAAGCGGCACCAAAAGTGGCGACCTCCCCCTCCGACTACTGCTATGAGATGACGATGTGCCCAGGAGCGAAGGAGCTCCTCCCCCAGAAAATGGAGGAGCAGCGTGCATGTGCGGTTGAAGGTCCAGGAGCAGAGATGGCGACCAGCTGGTACCTGAACGACGACGAAGTGACCCCGGACTATCTCGGGCGACTGGAGGCGAGCCCGAACTCGCCGCTGCCGGAGGATCTGGACTTCTTGGATCCGCAGGTGGAAGAGACGAGCCATCCCCTCCTGGACGCAGAGCCGACAGCAGTGAAGAAATGGAAGTCGGAGTTGTGCAGGAAGGTTGCACTGGAAGAACCGTAGTCCGAGCAGCAGCAGACTCCAGTGTCCTATTTAGCGGAGTGGATCGACATCGGTGGAACCTCATCAGACGCAGGTACGGAAAGCACCCCTGCCCCACCGACCGATCCTGCTCCAGCGACTGCTCCCTGTCCCGAATGTGACCAGCTATCAGCCACCGATCTGGCCCTAACGACCACCGACACAATCGACGCGGCCCTGCTCCCATTACCAACATCTATGGGCATACCGCTAGACGTGAGCCCCGACGGGGGGATCTTCAAATGGGATGCTCTGAAGATCAAACCGGACGGGTCCAAACAAGACGGTTCCTATATTGCAGTGCTCACCTGGGAGGAGAATAAACAATGCCTACTCGCCCACTGGAAGGACTGAAAAGAGACAGAACAGAATGTCCAATGTAAAGTACGGAATCCTAAGACCAAGCACTGCAATAAGAGTCCAGCGAAACAAGGGGTAGTATTAGCCTTTCACCCGAAAAGGGGTTGGGGCTTTATACAGGAGCCGGGACTACCCACCGAAGTCTTCATTACCAGCTATAACGTGGACGCCCAGGTCCGCGGTGGCCCCCCGAACCGAAACTTGTGCAGGGGGGACCATGTGACCTACACCCACCATTGGAGTGAGCAAGGTTGGTACGCTAAGAACGTTAAACTGTATGAACCTGCAGTAGCGCCATCTGCTGCCACGACTAAGACTAGCGACATTACCCCTCTAGTCTCTGAACTAGCGGGTCCCAACTGTGTGTATTATCTCTACTACTGAATTTGCTACTAAGACTGACATCCATACCCAGACCACTAGTGACTTGGCCACACCTGAGAGACAAGCCCATGACGTTGCTACAGCATCAGATGAGAACTCGGATACCAACCTTCTTCGGTCAGGAAGTGTCCGCTACCGACTGATGCCTTGCAACCTACTATAAGAATAAACCTCGAAAACCTGAAAATGTAAATAGTTCTTTTAAAACTTCACCTGTTTCTTTGCTACTTTAAAACCCGTCCAGGGTTAATTCCTTAAAGGGATCCCTTTGTTTACCCGGGATCCCTATTGTTTCAAGTTTTTCACAATTTCATTATTGTTTTAAAGAACATTGGAATCATGGACGGTGAATGGTTCACAAACTGTCACCTGTATATAGTTTTCACCTTTTTAAAGGTGCTCTCTACTGGTTTTACAAGAAGAAGACTTTGCAAAGAAACTGTTCCTGATGACGACGTGAAAGCTTCTATTGTCTTAAAGTTTATAAGTGACTTGCATATTGATTGCTTGCACTACCTCAGGAAAGACTTGAGTTTCCCTCTTAAAGGGAATGTTCAATTGTTGCACCTTGCTAAAGAGTGATGATGTTGCTTTAAGAAGTAGATAGCCATAATGTTTTACATAGTGATAGTATGTAGCTAAGTAATTATGTACTTTTAATAACATTGAGGACAAAAGAAGTTGGAAGAAAGATACATTATAGCCCGTAGAGGGGGTGAAACCTATTCTGCATTTCAATAAAGTGAACCTGTAGGGGTTAGTGAGTCCTCTAGTGAGCCTAAAGGCCCCTTCACATTTAGCGACGCTGCAGCGATACCGACAACGATCCGAATCGCTGCAGCGTCGCTGTTTGGTCTCTGGAGAGCTGTCACACAGACCGCTCTCCAGCGACCAACGATGCCGGTAACCAGGGTAAACATCGGGTAACTAAGCGCAGGGCCGCGCTTAGTAACCCGATGTTTACCCTGGTTACCATGCTAAAAGTAAAAAAAAACAAACAGTACATACTTACCTACAGCTGTCTGTCCTCCAGCGCTGCGCTCTGCTTCTCTGCTCTCCTCCTGTACTGTCTGTGAGCCGGAAAGCAGAGCGGTGACGTCACCGCTCTGCTTTCCGGCTCACAGCCAGTACAGGAGGAGTGCAGAGCGCAGCGCTGGAGGACAGACAGCTGTAGGTAAGTATGTACTGTTTGTTTTTTTTTACTTTTAGCATGGTAACCAGGGTAAACATCGGGTTACTAAGCGCGGCCCTGCGCTTAGTTACCCGATGTTTACCCTGGTTACCAGTGAAGACATCGCTGGATCGGTGTCACACACGCCGATCCAGCGATGTCTCCAGGGAGTCCAGCGACTAAATAAAGTTCTGGACTTTATTCAGCGACCAACGATCTCCCAGCAGGGGCCTGATCGTTGGTCGCTGTCACACATAACGATTTCATTAACGATATCGTTGCTACGTCACAAAAAGCAACGATATCGTTAACAATATCGTTATGTGTGAAGGTACCTTAAGGAAGTTAATTAAGAGACTTTACACTTAGAGAAGAATAACGGTTTTATGAAGAGAATGTTAATTTATTGTTGCGAGATAGCACTTAGTAGATAATAGATAGAATACCTGTATGGGTAATTATGTTTCACAGATAGGTAGTAATTATTTTCTATTTGCCTTTGAAAGTTGTACGCACAATGTAAAAATGTTCTTGTTTGCAACGTTCAAGTGTTCTCACCTCCCATAAAAGGAAGCACAGTTAAATTAATTTGTTTTATAGCATTTCAAAATTTTGCATGTCTGTTGCTAATGTACTGTTGTTTTCTTTTCCCAGTCTGGGAGTACTGGATTTAAGTGGGGAAAGTGCCGCGCCCCAGAGCCTTGGTTCATTGCAGTAATGTTATTCTTCCACCAGGAGGAGTGATATTACGTCTGATGGCAATAAAGGAGCCCACCCTGCCAGGTATCACAAACCATACACCACACTTCACACTCCAGTCCACCAGGGGGAGCAAAGGTTCTATCTACTAGGCCACTCCTCACATTAGGGTAAAACTGGTGGGTTGGATAGAAAGAGAGGGAGAAGCTGACTGGGCTTGGCCAAGGAAACACCTGTCAGGCAGACAGCAGGAAAGGAGGAACACCACAAAGCTGCAGACAGAGGGCCTCAGACAGGGGTGGGATCCTGTCGGAGGCCTAGCATGAGACAGAAAGTCACGGAGCTGCACCTGCAACCCATGCAGCAGCATCCTGAGGAAGGACAAAAAAGGAATTGTATTGTAGAAAGTGAGACACGAAGTCATAGCACAAGGAGAAAACCAGAAGGAGTTCTGCCCTGAGAGAGGCTGCCTCCTTCTGAGGCGCGTAGCCGGTGGCCGGAACACCGAGGGAGTAATAGAGTCTACGCTTTACTTCAGAGACCGGCAAGACAGTCAATTCCAAGTTGGCTGCCCGACCTTAAATACCTAAGAAGACACGGTGGCAAATTGTGGGGGTCGGGGCGTCTCTAGGGTCCCTATAAACAAGCCTCAGGCCATCAGTCATACGGGTTTGTCCTATCCACACTATCTGGGGGACAGAGAGGAAGAGATAACATCTAGAACATCTACAAGAGTTGTGAGGACCTTACCGAGTTGCTCAGCAGGGAGGTACTACAACACCCAGGCGCTATTAGGAAGGCTATTGAATTCCACCTGGATAAGGGGACTCTGGATGTGCCTTCGGACCGGCCGGACTCTGCCTACCCTGTGGTCTGGTGCCCTGGACTGTGGATGCTGAATCCTTCAGTAATGGTAAAGAGACTGCACCCTTGTATCCTCGTTATTCACTGTGCCTTACATCATCCACCATCTACTACCTACACTCTGGGAAGCCCTGGGGACATACTTCACCTGTGGGAAGGTATACCATCTAGCTGCCATAACATCACCTCAGCGGACCGCTAAGCAGCGTCGGTCACCCTGACCAAATACCACAGGTGGCGTCACGAACACTATCCCTTTAAAGACCTTTCCCACCATTTCATCAACGGACCTCCCGAGGGCCACGGACCGGGCCAGCCACCGTGACATCCCCACTGAGTACAGAAGAGGGCCCGGTACAGAGTTCCCCACAGCCCTTGGGGGCGCTCCACATGTCTCATGACTGTTAGGTAATTCCTTCATGTGTTGCGGCTGTCTAACAAATAGGAAATCCTCGCATGTGTTGAGGCTGTCTTACAAACAGGGAATCCCTCATGTGTTGCAGCTGTCTAACAAACAGGGAACCCCCATATGTTGCAGCTGTCTAACAAACAGGAAATACCCGCAGGTATTGTGGCTGTCTAACAGCCGAGAATCATGCAGCCACAGGGACTGAGATATATTATTCGAGCACGCCCAAGATACTTGGATAACACCCGTGCATGCTCAGAAAAAATGTTATCCGAGCGCATTCGCTCATGACTAATCTCTAACATATCAAACGATAGAAATGTAAAAACGAATAGCGGTAATATTATAGATTACCAATCCATTGTGGCTAGATGTTCTTCAGTGTCTAAAGGCGCAATTTCAGAAGCACATGTGCTGCAGCTCAGATCTGGGGTAGAGCTTGTGCCCATTATACCTGTTGTTAACATTACAGATCTTTATCTCAGGCCTCACTAAAATAAAATTTTTACATACCTCTATAACTTGTATTAGTTTAACTGCTTGCCAGTCAGGACAGTAACTTTTATTTTCTTATTGAAATAAATTATTATTATTTATTTATATAGCACCATTAATTTTATGGTGTGTGTACATGAGAAAAGGGGTTACATACAGGGTTATAGATATTATTAACAGTAAACAAATTTACAATGACAGACTGGTACAGTGGGGAGAGGACCTTGTCCTTGCAGACTTACATTCTACAGGATAATGGGGAAGAGACAGGAGGTCGGGGGTGCTGCAGCACTGGTGGTGGTGGGGTGGCTGCTCTGGTGGTGGTGAGGCGGCAGCTCGGGTGGTTTGTGAGGTGGCAACTCGGGTGGTTGGTGAGGCAGCAGAATGGTTATTGCAGGCTGTAGGCTTTCCTGAAGAGATGGGTTTTCAGGTTCCGTCTGAAAGATCCGAGGGTGGTGGATAATCGGACGTGTTGAGGCGTGGAATTCCAGAGGATGGGGGATATTCGGGAGACATCTTGGAGGCGGTTGTGTGAGGAACGAATAAGTGTGGAGGAGAGTAGGAGATCTTGGGAGGATTGAATATTACGTGAGGGAAGATAGTGGGAGATTAGTTCAGAGATATAGGGAGGAGCAGGTTGTGGATGGCTTTGTAGATCAGTGTAAGTAGTTTGAACTGGATTCGTTGGGGAATTGGGAGCCAGTGGAGGGATTTGCAGAGGGGAGAAGCAGGGGAGTAGCGAGGAGAGAGGTGGATTAGCCGGGCAGCAGAGTTGAGGACAGACTGGAGTGGTGCAAGGGAGTTAGCGCGGAGGCCACAGAGGAGGGCGTTGCAGTAATCGAGGCGGGAGATGATGAGGGCATGCACAAGAGTTTTAATAGATTGTGGGCTGAGGAAGGGTCAGATTCTGGCAATATTTTTGAGCTGGAAGCAAGAGGAGGTGGCAAGAGTTTGGATGTGCGGTTTGAAGGACAGGGCAGAGTCGAGAGTTACCCCGAGGCAGTGGATTTCAGGTGCGTGAGAGAGCATGATGCCGTTTACCATAATAGATAGATCAGGTAGGGGGGAAAGATGATGAGTTCGGTTTTGTCTACATTGAGTTTTAGAAAGCAAGAGTTAAAGAAGGAGGATATGGCTGATAGACACTCCGGGATTCTGGACAGCAGAGAGCTAGAGAGGCAGATCTGAGTGTTGTCCGCATATAGGTGGTACTGGAAGCCATGGGACTTTATGAGTTGTTCTAGGCCAAGGGTATAGATGGAAAAAAGTAGGGGCCCTGGGACAGAGCCTTCAGGGACTCCAACAGAGAGAGGGCAGGGGTGAGGAGGTAGTGTGGGAGTGGGAAACGCTAAATGTGCGGTCGGAAAGGTATGAGGCAATCCAGGACAGGGCAAGGCCTTTGATGCCAAGGGAAGAAATAATCTGTAGCAGTAGGCAGTGATCGACTGTGTCGAAAGCAGAGGACAGGTCGAGAAGGAGGAGGATGGAGAACTGCTACTGTAGCTTTGGCTGTGAGTAAGTCATTAGTAATTTTGGTCAGAGCAGTTTCGGTGGAGTGGTGGGGGCGGAAGACAGATTGGAGGTTTTAAAGGAGAGAGTTAGATGAGAGGCAGGAGGAAAGTTGAGCATGGACATGCTGCTCAAGGAGTTTGGTAGCAAACGGGAGCAGTGATATGGGGCGATAGCTGGGCATAGCAGTTGGGTCAAGGTTAGCTTTTTTGAGGATGGGTGTGATGGTGGCATGTTTGAAGGCAGACCTAATGGCTAACCGTATTACATGTTGGGGTCAGTACTACTGGAACATTTTAGAGTCTTGTTATGAAATTCTGCCTGCCTATACTACCAGCTAAATGTATATGGATTTATTCAGCTATTATTAAATATTATGTAGTGAGCTCCCCCTACTGGAGGCTGCAGGCAAATCCACAGAAGGCAAACAGAAAAACATACAAGACAAAGACATATGACATAGATTTTAAAACGTCCTATCCTTCCTGCTCCACAAAAAAATTCTACTTCCCAGCTTTTCAGTGCGTTCTGTAAACAATTATTCTCTTTGCAGCTTGTAGTTGAGGGTGATGACACCACACACATTACCTCTTAAAAGGAATGCTTCGTGTAATGAACTTATGGCTATGAGTCATTAATATCATAAGTCACTATAGACTTGCAGCTAATATTTACGGGTCCAGAGCTACTCGGATTAATATATATATATATATATATATATATATATATATATATATATATATCAATGCAAATACAGAAACCTTTATTTATCACAACAGATGTAAAACAGCAGAAAAGAAAATTCTCTGTGCCACCCTCAGCACATACAGAAAGGACAGGAGCGGGTGTATGTATGTATATCAATACCAAAATTACAAATAGTGACCGTATAAAGTGCACATCAATAACTAGGTGGGGCCGGAAATAATTGCACGCACCCTTCAAAACGTCATACTCCATGGTCAGCGGCACACATGGTCGCGCAGCGCCGGAAGTACATGGGCCTAGGCAATCCAGGGGTGGCAACACCGCAATAGCCGAGACCGGAAGTGACTATGGTGGGCATCGCGCAGTCAGCATAGAACATCAGACATGCGCAGGTTGTCCTGAGCGGCCATCTTACTAGAGACCATGCATAGGTAGAAAAGCGCGGCCATCATATTGGGGACCAAAAACTGATAATATGTGCCTGTATAGTAGCGGCCATCATGATAAAGACATATATATACATATATAATGGTGCTGCACCAGAATACCACGCCAACATCAAATGAAGGGCGTAAGTATATATGGCGCAGATTTTCCAAAATACCTGTACATATGTTGGAGCGCCCCCAGACACAGGGCCACGCGTTTCGGTACCGGACCTCTCTGGTTCGGTTCTGAGGCTGTCACGGTGGCTAGACCCGGTCCGCGACCCTGCTAAGGGGCGTCCAATGAAAGTAGTAAAGCAGTCTGTCAGGGGTTCGTGACGCCACCTGTGGTGTTCGGTCAGGGTGACCGACGCTGCTATGGTGTCCACTGGGGTGATGGAATGGCAGCTGGATGGTATACCTTCCCACAGGTGAAGTATGTCCCCAGGGCTTCTCAGTAAGGTGGATGGTGATGGTGTGAGGTACAGTCAATAATGAGGACACAAGGTTGCAGTCTCTTTACCTCTTTACTGAAGGCTTCAGGATCCTCAATCCAGAGTACGTTTAACAGGGCTCTCAGAGACCGGCCGGTCCGATGGGCACATCCAGAGTTTCCTTCGCAGATGGAAATCGTTGCCTACCAATAGCGCCTGTGTGTTGTAGTCCTATCCTGCTGAGCATTCGGAATAGTCCTCACAACTGCTGTTCTCGTTCGTTCGTTCTCTACAGCTCTCTCTCTCGTTCTTTGGTTCCAGATGTTACTAGTTTCTAACGTCCCTCAGGTATGTTATGGCTAGGACGCCACCCGTATGATGGGAAGGCTTGGAGGTCTTCCGGGACCCTAGAGACGCCCCTCTCCCAATGTTGCCCCCTATGTCTTCGTAGGTGTAGTAAGGTAGACAGCCAACCTATGACTAACTGTCCAGCGGAGTTTGAAGTAAGGCCTGAAGTCAGTTACTCCTACGGTGTTCCGGCCACCGACTACGCGCCTCAGTAAGATGTTGCCTCTGTCTCTCTCGGCGCGACTCTTACTGGCTCTCCTTTGTGCTTGATCTCGTTTACACGGTTCCACAATATCCTTCCCTTCGTGTCTCTTTCTTAGGATACCGCCGCAGGGTGTGCAGGTGCGGTTCCGTTACGTTCTGTTCTGTTCGCTAGGCACCTGCCAGGTTCCCACGCCTGACAGGGGCCCCCCTGTGCCTTCTCCCTGCAACACCCCCTGCCACGGGATGCTGCTTGAATCCAACCCAGTCAGCTTCTGACTAACTTCCTCCCCAGCCCCTAGTTTTACCAGTGTGAGGAGTGGCCCAATAAATAAAGCCTTTTTCTCCCCCTAGTGGCCGGAGTGTGAAGTGTAATGTGTTCTGGTGAAACCTGGTCAGGAGAAGTCCTTAGTGCCATCAGACGTACCGCTACTCCCTTAGCGGCAGAGTGCCATACTGCAACAACCAGGTCTCTGGGGCGCTGCACTCCCCCCCGGTTAAATCCAGTACTCCTGGACTGGGAAGAAGAACAACAATACAAAACAGCAAAAGACATACAAATTTTTGGAATGCTTAGAACAAGTAGGTGCTTCTCTTTATGGGAGGTAAGGACACTTGAACGTTGCAAACAAAAACAAGATTAAATATTTTTAAATAACATTTTTGACTATAAATAACTCTCAGTACCCAGCCGGGTATTCTACTAAGTGCAAACTCTGAACAATAAGTTAACTTTTCCTTTAAGGGCGTACACGCTGAACCCACTAAAGGCCTACCATAAAAGGCTATATAACTCAACTTCTCTTTCCATTCCAACTTCACTAATGCAGGACCGCCTAGCTCCTTGGCTGAGCCTACTGCCATTGTGCCGACCATTTTTCTACATCTCTCAGGAGGACTCTCTCTCTAACCCCTACGGGTTCACTTCAAACTTTCCTGTCCTCAATCTTTATTAACATTATCAAACTTTCTAAATTTTAACATTATTAACGTTCAACTTTTATTAGAGTCATCATGTAATCATTCCCTTTAAGAGGGACTCAAGTCTCTAGTGCAGATTCTCTCTCTGTCTGCCAGTCCACCGAAAGCAAGACCTTCTGCATCATATCTGGAAGCATCATCTTCGCAAAGTCTTCTCTTGCTTGTAAAACCAGTAGGGAGCACCTTTAAGAAGGTGCAAACTATATACAAAAACAGTTTTGAATCATTCACCGTCCATGATCCGGCAGTCTTTTAAACAATGATGAACTTGTGCAAACGTAGAAAAGAAATAGAAAACATTAGGGATCCCGGGTAAACAAAGGGATCCCTAGGAGTTAACCCTGGACGGGTTTAAAGTAGCAGCAACAGCAGGAAACAGTGAACTATATACATTTCGGTTCTCCGAGGTTTATTTCCTCGGCGTTAGTGGCTGCGACAACTCCACCGGCAGCAGTGGGCGGGGCCACCCCGCCGGGCACTCACGGGCACTCGGTGTTGTCACAGGAGACCCCGGGCTCCAGTCAGGGGTCTGTGTGACGATTGTCCTGGACCTCGCAACAACCAAGGCGCCAACCACTCCCGAGGTCGAGCTCTCCGCTACCACCGTAGTAACAGTGTCCACAGTACAAGTGGTGGTTTTCACAACAGTGCATGTAGGGGTCACCACCGTGGTCTTGGTGACAGTCGTGGTCCGGTCACAAGGGGGCACCCTCGCTATGGGGGACGGCTTCGCCGCCGCCTTGGTCGATGATGTCATGGGGGCTGGTCACTTGCGCACATTCAGGGCGAACCAACCCCTCTCCCTGAAGTGCCGGGTGTAGGTGACTTCGTCCCCCTTGTACAGATCCCGGTCCGGGTGGCCTTCCCTGACATGGGACTCCACATCCCTCCGGTTTACGAAAACCTCAGAATATAGGTCCGGCTCCTTGATGAAGCCCCATCCTCCACGGAGCCGGAACTCAACAACGGTGCCCTGCCTGCGTGGGGCCTGGTGGGTGGCACGGTCCTTGCGAGCCCGGTCTTTCACTTCAAGGTCCCGCCGGTAGTGGGCTTCCCGCTGGGCCTGGTGCTGTCTCTCCGTCTCCTCCCACTGCCGATCCAGCTGGGCCTGGTACTGCTCCCAGCTAAGGGCCTCCACCATCTCTCCCTCCTGTGTCTGCACCCCAGGGAATACCATGATGTTCGACCCTGGGTTCACCCAGCGGCACACCGTACGCTCTGCGTAGACCTCGCCTGGCATGGTAAGCGGCGAGATCGGAGCCTTGAGGAAGTGCTCCATGCCCGTGGGTTGGGCCCATTGTGGAAGGCGCTGGAGTTTATGGGTCCCAGGGAGAGGGGGTACCGCGACCGGGCCTATCAGTAGGTCTTCCGCGGCCGGGGTGGGATCGGCGGAATCACCGGTCGATGCGGCTTCCTCCGGTGTGACCGACTCCAACGGTGATGAAGGTTCCAGAGTCAGGAGTTCCTCTGCGGGTATCTCTTTGCACGAGGCCTTGGTCTCAAGCCGCCACTGGAGAAGCTGCTCCACAAGATCCTCCACCTCGCCCTGTAGGAGACCGGTCCCGGATGTGAGGCCCTGGCTGTGATGCTCATCCGGGTAGCTGGGGGAGCCCTCTGCTTCGACCCCGCAGTCTGGGTCTGAGCAGTCAACCATGGCGTCCTCCACGTGGGTCGCTTCCTGGTCTCTTTCCCGCTCTCTCCTTCGTGGGCGGTTTCGTTTCTTGTTCCTCCGTCCCCCATTGAGGATCAGGAGGCGGATCTCTGCTGCTGACGGACACGTCCTCAAGGTGCAGAAATATTTAGACTAGGCGGCCATTATCTTTCGCGCTCTCCAGCTTACTCACGCCCACTTCCACGCCCTTCTCCTTCTCCTGCGCTCCTCGTGGCGCTACAATGGTGGCGGTTTTGGCGGGAATCTCGCGGCAATTGCAGAACACATTCTTTGCAATAAATCACAGTCCAACACATTTCAATCACAGTTCCAAGGCACACATGACCCAATTCTTCAGGCTTAAGTACGATCCTGTTCGTGACGCCAAGTTGGAGCGCCCCCAGACACAGGGCCACGCGTTTCGGTACCGGGCCTCTCTGGTTCGGTTCTGAGGCTGTCACGGTGGCTAGACCCGGTCCATGACCCTGCTAAGGGGCA
The DNA here is from genome assembly GCF_032444005.1 of Ranitomeya imitator. Lineage (NCBI taxonomy): Eukaryota > Metazoa > Chordata > Amphibia > Anura > Dendrobatidae > Ranitomeya > Ranitomeya imitator. Next base: position 559,581,536 of record NC_091286.1, on the reverse strand, counting down.
TCCAATGAAAGTAGTAAAGCAGTCTGTCAGGGGTTCGTGACGCCACCTGTGGTGTTCGGTCAGGGTGACCGACGCTGCTATGGGGTCCACTGGGGTGATGGAATGGCAGCTGGATGGTATACCTTCCCACAGGTGAAGTATGTCCCCAGGGCTTCCCAGTAAGGTGGATGGTGATGGTGTGAGGAACAGTCAATAATGAGGACACAAGGTTGCAGTCTCTTTACCTCTTTACTGAAGGCTTCAGGATCCTCAATCCAGAGTACGTTTAACAGGGCTCTCAGAGACCGGCCGGTCCGATGGGCACATCCAGAGTTTCCTTCACAGATGGAAATCGTTGCCTACCAATAGCGCCTGTGTGTTGTAGTCCTATCCTGCTGAGCATTCGGAATAGTTCTCACAACTGCTGTTCTCGTTCGTTCTCTACAGCTCTCTCTCTCGTTCTTTGGTTCCAGATGTTACTAGTTTCTAACGTCCCCCCCGGTATATTATGGCTACGATGCCACCCATATGACGGGAAGGCTTGGAGGTCTTCCGGGACCCTAGAGACGCCCCTCTCCCAAAGGTAGACAGCCAACCTATGACTAACTGTCCAGCGGAGTTTGGAGTAAGGCCTGAAGTCAGTTACTCCTACGGTGTTCCGGCCACCGACTACGCGCCTCAGTAAGATGTTGCCTCTGTCTCTCTCGGCATGACTCTTACTGGCTCTCCTTTGTGCTTGATCTCGTTTACACTGTTCCACAATATCCTTTCCTTCATGTCTCTTTCTTAGGATACCGCCACAGGGTGTGCAGGCGCGGTTCCGTTACGTTCTGTTCTGTTCGCTAGGCACCTGCCAGGTTCCCACGCCTGACAGGGGCCCCCTGTGCCTTCTCCCTGCAACACCCCCTGCCACGGGATGTTGCCTGAATCCAACCCAGTCAGCTTCTGACTAACTTCCTCCCCAGCCAATAGTTTTACCAGTGTGAGGAGTGGCCCAATAAATGAAGCCTTTTTCTCCCCCTAGTGGCCGGAGTATGAAGTGTAATGTGTTCTGGTGATACCTGGTCAGGAGAACTCCTTAGTGCCATCAGATGTACCGCTACTCCCCTTAGCGGCAGAGTGTCATACTGCAATGACCAGGTCTCTGGGGTGCTGCACTATGAAAGATCATAATAAGATGGTCGATGTACGTATGGCTCAAGGCAGTACCACGAATATGCCCAAACATGATATATATAAATTCCAGCCTAATACAAATAATAACAGACTATGAACAAACATAAAAAACAATAAATGCAAACATATATCAAAGAAGACACTACATAGTTGATACAGATACCTTAATTTCAAAATGTGCGAGAACAGCAGATTACATACATAAATCGGCAATTACAAATATGTTTATGCCGTAGGAACCATGTCTAGACAACACAACACCTATAAAGGGGTTATATGTAGAACATTATGGTAACAGGTATCGTAAAATTAAACATCATAACAAGTATACTTAAAAATATCACTGGATATATGCATACCTAGCCGTATATATAATACTATATATCCCCCATCACAGTGTGTATATCCAAAATCCACTATAAGCAGATAGAAAAACGGAAAATCCAAAATATATAACTACCATGCGTATACATAGACCAATCATCATAAATATACTTGGAATTAAAGAATTACACATGTGTACATGGCCATACATATATGAGCATACATATACCCCGCATATTCAGATATGGTATTTAGGGTTCACAATGAACATCACAATATATGTAATCCGGATGTATCCCATATAGCTTGTGTGCCATCCTGTTAAGACCATTGTCGTCTTCTGAAAATCTTGACAATAGTCCATAGAAATTATGTCTTCTCACAATGTCATCAGACAAATCACCCACCTTCACGTGCTACAAATGCTGAAAAGAAATTAAAACCCATTAAAATAAAATAAAATAAAGAACATGCAGAGGTATGTACAGAGAATAAGATAGCAGCAACCAGTGGACTACAAAAATGGGGTGAAAGATATGTTTTCATTAAGGCCATCAGGCTGGACAGTTTGAAGGCGCCATATCCACTGCGTTTCAAGTCTCCTAAGCCTCTTGGATAGATGACCACCCCTAATATTGATCTTAAGAGCATCTATCCCCCTGACCCTCAGGAGTTCCTCGTTACATCCATGGAAATTCCTGAAGTGCCTGGGCAAAGTTTTGAGCATGGATCCATCCATGTGGCCTGAGGCCGCCTGTATACCCAGAACTAGGGTTGAGCGAAACGGGTCGAACATTTTCAAAAGTCGCCGACTTTTGGCTAAGTCGGGGTTTCATGAAACCCGATCCGACCCCTGTGCGGGGTCGGCCATGCGGTACGCGACTTTCGCGCCAAAGTCGCGTTTCAATGACGCGAAAAGCGCCATTTCTCAGCCAATGAAGGTAAACGCAGAGTGTGGGCAGCGTGATGACATAGGTCCTGGTCCCCACCATCTTAGAGAAGGGCATTGCAGTGATTGGCTTGCTGTCTGCGACGTCACAGGGGCTATAAAGAGGCGTTCCCGCCGACCGCCATCTTACTGCTGCTGATCTGAGCTTAGGGAGAGGTTGCTGCCGCTTTGTCAGAAGCAGGGATAGCGTTAGGCAGGGTCCATTAACCACAAAACCGCTTGTGCTGCAGCGATTTGCACTGTCCAACACCACCCTCGGTGTGCAGGGACAGTGGAAGTTTTTTTTTTTTTTTTTTTCCCCTCAGCGCTGTAGCTCATTGGGCTGCCCTAGAAGGCTCCCTGATAGCTGCATTGCTGTGTGTACGCCGCTGTGCAAACCAACTGCTTTTTTCAAAGCACAAATCCTCTTGTTCCTTCCTTTCTGCACAGCTATCTTTTTTGTTTGTCCACACTTTTTATTTCATTTGTGCATCAGTCCACTCCTTATTGCTGCCTGCCATACCTGGCTGAGATTACTGCAGGCAGGGAGATAGTAGCTGCCTGCCATACCTGGCTGAGATTACTGCAGGCAGGGAGATAGTAGCTGCCTGCCATACCTGGCTGAGATTACTGCAGGCAGGGAGATAGTAATTGTAGGACATTCCCTGTTTTTTTTTTTGTTTTTTTTTTGGTGGGAGATTAAGATTGGCAATTTGGCATTTCTGCTAGAGTGCCATCCCTGTGTGTGCCATCTCTCTCACATAGTGGGCCATAGAAAGCCTTTTCATTTTTCTGTATTTTTTTTTGTGGGGTGTATAAATTCTCCCTGATAAAAATACAGTGGGAGATTAATATTGGCCTTTGGGCTTGTGTGCCAGTCCTGAGTGTGCCATCTCTCTCACAAATAGTGGGCCATAGAAAGCCTATTTTATTTTTTTTGGGGTTTTATAAATTCTCCCTGAAAAAAAGGGAGATTAATATTGGCCTCTGGGCTTGTGTGCCAGTCCTGAGCGTGCCATCTGTGCCAGCCCTGAGCGTGCCATCTCTCTCACAAATAGTGGGCCATAGAAAGCCTATTTATTTTTTTTTTTTGTTTTATAAATTTTCCCTGAAAAAAGGGAGATTAATATTGGCCTCTGGGCTTGTGTGCCAGTTGTGAGCGTGCCATCTGTGCCAGTCCTGAGCGTGCCATCTCTCTCACAAATAGTGGGCCATAGAAAGCCTATTTATTTTTTTTTTTTGTTTTATAAATTTTCCCTGAAAAAAGGGAGATTAATATTGGCCTCTGGGCTTGTGTGCCAGTTGTGAGCGTGCCATCTGTGCCAGTCCTGAGCGTGCCATCTCTCTCACAAATAGTGGGCCATAGAAAGCCTATTTAAATTTTTTTTTGGTTTTATAAATTCTCCCAGAAAAAAAGGGAGATTAATATTGGCCTCTGGGCTTCTGTGCCAGTCCTGAGCGTGCCATCTGTGCCAGTCCTGAGCGTCCCATCTCTCTCACAAATAGTGGGCCATAGAAAGCCTATTTTATTTTTTTTGGGGGTTTTATAAATTCTCCCTGAAAAAAAGGGAGATTAATATTGGCCTCTGGGCTTGTGTGCCAGTCCTGAGCGTGCCATCTGTGCCAGCCCTGAGCGTGCCATCTCTCTCACAAATAGTGGGCCATAGAAAGCCTATTTATTTTTTTTTTTTGTTTTATAAATTTTCCCTGAAAAAAGGGAGATTAATATTGGCCTCTGGGCTTGTGTGCCAGTTGTGAGCGTGCCATCTGTGCCAGTCCTGAGCGTGCCATCTCTCTCACAAATAGTGGGCCATAGAAAGCCTATTTAAATTTTTTTTTGGTTTTATAAATTCTCCCAGAAAAAAAGGGAGATTAATATTGGCCTCTGGGCTTCTGTGCCAGTCCTGAGCGTGCCATCTGTGCCAGTCCTGAGCGTCCCATCTCTCTCACAAATAGTGGGCCATAGAAAGCCTATTTTATTTTTTTGGGGGGTTTTATAAATTCTCCCTGAAAAAAAGGGAGATTAATATTGGCCTCTGGGCTTGTGTGCCAGTCCTGAGCGTGCCATCTGTGCCAGCCCTGAGCGTGCCATCTCTCTCACAAATAGTGGGCCATAGAAAGCCTATTTATTTTTTTTTTTTGTTTTATAAATTTTCCCTGAAAAAAGGGAGATTAATATTGGCCTCTGGGCTTGTGTGCCAGTTGTGAGCGTGCCATCTGTGCCAGTCCTGAGCGTGCCATCTCTCTCACAAATAGTGGGCCATAGAAAGCCTATTTAAATTTTTTTTTGGTTTTATAAATTCTCCCAGAAAAAAAGGGAGATTAATATTGGCCTCTGGGCTTCTGTGCCAGTCCTGAGCGTGCCATCTGTGCCAGTCCTGAGCGTCCCATCTCTCTCACAAATAGTGGGCCATAGAAAGCCTATTTTATTTTTTTTGGGGGTTTTATAAATTCTCCCTGAAAAAAAGGGAGATTAATATTGGCCTCTGGGCTTGTGTGCCAGTCCTGAGCGTGCCATCTGTGCCAGCCCTGAGCGTGCCATCTCTCTCACAAATAGTGGGCCATAGAAAGCCTATTTATTTTTTTTTTTTGTTTTATAAATTTTCCCTGAAAAAAGGGAGATTAATATTGGCCTCTGGGCTTGTGTGCCAGTTGTGAGCGTGCCATCTGTGCCAGTCCTGAGCGTGCCATCTCTCTCACAAATAGTGGGCCATAGAAAGCCTATTTAAATTTTTTTTTGGTTTTATAAATTCTCCCAGAAAAAAAGGGAGATTAATATTGGCCTCTGGGCTTCTGTGCCAGTCCTGAGCGTGCCATCTGTGCCAGTCCTGAGCGTCCCATCTCTCTCACAAATAGTGGGCCATAGAAAGCCTATTTTATTTTTTTGGGGGGTTTTATAAATTCTCCCTGAAAAAAAGGGAGATTAATATTGGCCTCTGGGCTTGTGTGCCAGTCCTGAGCGTGCCATCTGTGCCAGCCCTGAGCGTGCCATCTCTCTCACAAATAGTGGGCCATAGAAAGCCTATTTATTTTTTTTTTTTGTTTTATAAATTTTCCCTGAAAAAAGGGAGATTAATATTGGCCTCTGGGCTTGTGTGCCAGTTGTGAGCGTGCCATCTGTGCCAGTCCTGAGCGTGCCATCTCTCTCACAAATAGTGGGCCATAGAAAGCCTATTTAAATTTTTTTTTGGTTTTATAAATTCTCCCAGAAAAAAAGGGAGATTAATATTGGCCTCTGGGCTTCTGTGCCAGTCCTGAGCGTGCCATCTGTGCCAGTCCTGAGCGTCCCATCTCTCTCACAAATAGTGGGCCATAGAAAGCCTATTTTATTTTTTTTGGGGGTTTTATAAATTCTCCCTGAAAAAAAGGGAGATTAATATTGGCCTCTGGGCTTGTGTGCCAGTCCTGAGCGTGCCATCTGTGCCAGCCCTGAGCGTGCCATCTCTCTCACAAATAGTGGGCCATAGAAAGCCTATTTATTTTTTTTTTTGTTTTATAAATTTTCCCTGAAAAAAGGGAGATTAATATTGGCCTCTGGGCTTGTGTGCCAGTTGTGAGCGTGCCATCTGTGCCAGTCCTGAGCGTGCCATCTCTCTCACAAATAGTGGGCCATAGAAAGCCTATTTAAATTTTTTTTGGGTTTTATAAATTCTACCAGAAAAAAAGGGAGATTAATATTGGCCTCTGGGCTTCTGTGCCAGTCCTGAGCGTGCCATCTGTGCCAGTCCTGAGCGTCCCATCTCTCTCACAAATAGTGGGCCATAGAAAGCCTATTTTTTTTTTTTTTTGGGTTTTAGAAATTCTCCCTGGAAAAAAAAAGGGAGATTAATATTGCCCTTTGGGCTTGTGTGCCAGTACTAAGCGTTCCATCTCTCTCTCTCTCTCTCTCAGTCAGTGGGCCATAGAACGCCTATTTTTGGTTTTATTTGTTTTCTAAATTCTCCCTGAAAAAATCATTTTATTTTATTTGGTTTCTAAATTCTTCCTGATAAAATCACATTTTTTTTATTATTTTTTTTTCTAAAGTCTCCCTGAAAAAAAACAAAAAAAACAGTGGGAGATTAATATTGGCCTTTCTGCTTGTGTGCCAGTCTTGACTCCTGGGTGCGTCATCTCTCAGTCAGTGGGCCATAGAACGCCTATTTTTGGTTTTATTTGTTTTATAAATTCTCCCAGAAAAAATCATTTTATTTTATTTGGTTTCTAAATTCTTCCTGATAAAATCACATTTTTTTTATTATTTTTTTTTCTAAAGTCTCCCTGAAAAAAAAAAAAAAAAACAGTGGGAGATTAATATTGGCCTTTCTGCTTGTGTGCCAGTCTTGACTCCTGGGTGCGTCATCTCTCAGTCAGTGGGCTATAGAACGCCTATTTTTGGTTTTATTTGTTTTCTAAATTCTCCCTGAAAAAATCATTTTATTTTATTTGGTTTCTAAATTCTTCCTGATAAAATCATATTTTTTTTATTATTTTTTTTTCTAAAGTCTCCCTGAAAAAAAAAAAAAAAAACAACCAAAAAAAACAGTGGGAGATTAATATTGGCCTTTCTGCTTGTGTGCCAGTCTTGACTCCTGGGTGTGCCATCTCTCTCTCTCTCTCTCTCTCTCTCTCTCTCTCTCTCTCTCTCCAATTGTGGTCCATAGAAAGCCTACATTTTTTTTCCTTGATTTGGGTTCCAAAATCTACCAGAGAAAATAACTCCATCAATCATTGGTAGAAAAATATTGGCCTCTGGGCTTGTGTGCCACTCCTGATTCCTGTGTGCGTCATCTCTCACTCAGTGGCCCATAGAAAGCATATAGTTTGTTACATTTGTTTTCTAAATTCTCCCTGCAAAAATCTTTTTTTTTTTTTGGGGGGGGTTTCTAAAGTGTTCCTGAAAAAAATAAAAATAAAAAAAAAATAATAGTGTGACATTAATATTAACATTTGTGCTTCAGTGACAGTCCTGCGTGTGGGGCATCTCTCTAATTTGCAGCCACCAAAAAAAGAGTGTGTAACATTGGGCCTGATTTTCGCTGTGGTCTCACCAACCTGTAAAGGGGTAGCTAAATCATACTGAAGTTATAGCTCACCGTGTAAGTTGTGTGACTGCAACAAATAACGTTAGTTTGGTTACGTTTTTAAAACAATGAGGAAGTCTAGTGGAAGAGGTCGTGGCCGGGGGCGTTCATTGTCAGCTGGTAATGAGGGTAGTGGTAGTGGTGGAGCATCAGGTGGTCGTGGGGGAAAAAATATTGCACCTAAGTCTGGAGCTGTGGAGCCAGGTTCGTCGTCCGGCTACACAAGGCCTCGAACGCTCCCTTTTCTGGGATTAGGAAAACCGCTTTTAAAGCCGGAGCAGCAAGAGCAAGTTTTGGCTTATCTTGCTGACTCAGCCTCTAGCTCTTTTGCCTCATCTCGTGAAACTGGTAAAAGTAAAAGCAGCGCGTCGTTAGTGGATGTTCACGGTCAGGGACAAGTCACTTCCTTGTCCTCTTCAGCAAAAACAACAACAGAGAAGAATGCAGCAGGCGACACAACGGGTTACTCCATGGAGCTCTTTACACATACCGTCCCTGGCTTAGAAAGTGAAGCAGTTAACAGTCCATGCCCATTACAAATTGAATCTGACATGGAGTGCACTGACGCACAGCCACAGCCAGACTACTATGCTGGTCCTTTGACTCAGACCACAACATTGCCCTCGCAGGGTGCTGATCAAGAATCAGACCCTGATGAGACTATGTTGCCCCATCACGAACGCTATACCACCGAACGACACGGTGACACAGACGAAGTTGCGCAGGAGGTACAAGAAGAGTTATTAGATGACCCAGTTCTTGACCCCGATTGGCAGCCATTGGGGGAACAGGGTGCAGGCGGCAGCAGTTCTGAAGCAGAGGAGGAGGAGGGGCCGCAGCAGGCATCAACATCGCCACAGGTTCCATCTGCCGGGCCCGTATCTTGCCCAAAACGTGTGGCAAAGCCAAAACCTGGTGGAGGACAGCGTGGCCATCCGGTTAAAGCTCAGTCTGCAATGCCTGAAAAGGTATCCGATGCTAGAAAGAGTGCAGTCTGGCATTTTTTTAAACAACATCCAATTGATCAGCGCAAAGTCATCTGTCAAAAATGTTCTACTTCCTTAAGCAGAGGTCAGAATCTGAAAAGTCTCAATACTAGTTGCATGCATAGACATTTAACCACCATGCATTTGAAAGCTTGGACTAACTACCAAACGTCCCTTAAGGTTGTTGCACCCTCGGCCAATGAAGCTAGTCATCAACGCAACATCCCTTCCGGCAGTGTAGGACCACCATTTAGCGCACCACCTGCTGTATCTGTGCAGGTATCTTTGCCAGGCCAAAGCAGTCAGGGTCAGGGAATCACCAGTTTCGTAGTAGGAAACACTGCATCTAGGGCACCGGCGGCAACAATACCATCTCCCACCGTCTCTCAGTCTGCCATGTCCACCGGCACCCCCGCTAGTTCCACGATCTCCAGCTCTCCAGTCCAGCTCACCCTACATGAGACTATGGTTAGAAAAAGGAAATACTTAGCCTCGCATCCGCGTACACAGGGTTTGAACGCCCACATAGCTAGACTAATCTCGTTAGAGATGATGCCCTACCGGTTAGTTGAAAGCGAAGCTTTCAAAGACCTGATGGACTACGCTGTACCACGCTACGAGCTACCCAGTCGACACTTTTTTTCCAGAAAAGCCATCCCAGCCCTCCACCAGCATGTTAAAGAGCGCATCGTCCATGCACTCAGGCAATCTGTGAGCACAAAGGTGCACCTGACAACAGATGCATGGACCAGTAGGCATGGCCAGGGACGTTACGTGTCCATCACGGCACACTGGGTAAATGTGGTGGATTCAGGGTCCACAGGGGACAGCAAGTTTGGGACAGTTCTGCCTAGCCCACGGTCTAGTAAACAGTTGTCTGTAGCCGTTCGCACCCCCTCCTCCTCCTCCTCCTCGTCCTCCTGCAGAAGCAAGAGCTCGTCCACAGACCGCAGTCGCACAAACACTCCATCCGCACCTGCCACTGTTGCACACCAGGTCTCCCATTATGGGGCAGCTACTGGCATACGTCAGCAGGCTGTATTGGCTATGAAGTGTTTGGGCGACAATAGACACACCGCGGAAGTTCTGTCCGAGTTCTTGCAGCAAGAAACGCAGTCGTGGCTGGGCACTGTAGATCTTGAGGCAGGCAAGGTAGTGAGTGATAACGGAAGGAATTTCATGGCTGCCATCTCCCTTTCCCAACTGAAACACATTCCTTGCCTGGCTCACACCTTAAACCTGGTGGTGCAGTGCTTCCTGAAAAGTTATCCGGGGTTATCCGACCTGCTCCTCAAAGTGCGTGGACTTTGCGCACATATCCGCCGTTCGCCTGTACACTCCAGCCGTATGCAGACCTATCAGCGTTCTTTGAACCTTCCCCAGCATCGCCTAATCATAGACGTTGCAACAAGGTGGAACTCAACACTGCACATGCTTCAGAGACTGTGCGAACAGAGGCGGGCTGTTATGTTTTTGTGGGAGGATACACATACACGGGCAGGCAGTAGGATGGCAGACATGGAGTTGTCAGGTGTGCAGTGGTCGAAGATTCAAGACATGTGTCAAGTCCTTCAGTGTTTTGAGGAATGCACACGGCTGGTTAGTGCAGACAACGCCATAATAAGCATGAGCATCCCCCTAATGCGTCTGCTGATGCAAAGTTTGACGCACATAAAGGATCAGGCGTCTGCACCAGAGGAAGAGGAAAGCCTTGATGACAGTCAGCGATTGTCTGGTCAGGGCAGTGTACATGACGAGGTACCGGGCGAAGAGGAGGTGGAGGATGAGGAGGATGATGGGGATGAGTATATTTTTAATGAGGAAGCTTTCCCGGGGGCACGGGAAATTGGTGGCGTGGCAAGGCCGGGTTCTGGTTTTTTGAGGGACACAAGTGACGTAGATTTGCCTGCAACTGCCCCTCAACCAAGCACAACCGCAGATTTGACAACGGGAACTTTGGCCCACATGGCGGATTATGCCTTGCGTATCCTCAAAAGGGACACACGCATTACAAAAATGATGAACGATGACGATTACTGGTTGGCCTGCCTCCTTGATCCTCGCTATAAAGGCAAATTGCAAAATATTATGCCACATGAGAACTTGGAACTAATATTAGCAACAAAACAATCAACTCTTGTTGACCGTTTGCTTCTGGCATTCCCTGCACACAGCGCCCGTGATCGTTCTCACACGAGCTCCAGGGGCCAGCAGACCAGAGGTGTTAGAGGGGCAGAAATCAGAAGTGGCGTTGGCCAGAGGGGTTTTCTGACCAGGTTGTGGAGTGATTTTGCTATGACCGCAGACAGGACAGGTACTGCAGCATCAATTCAAAGTGACAGGAGACAACATTTGTCCAGTATGGTTACAAACTATTTTTCATCCCTTATCGACGTTCTCCCTCAACCGTCATTCCCATTTGATTACTGGGCATCCAAATTAGACACCTGGCCAGAATTGGCAGAATATGCATTGCAGGAGCTTGCTTGCCCGGCAGCTAGTGTCCTATCAGAAAGAGTATTCAGTGCTGCAGGTTCAATACTAACAGAAAAAAGGACTCGTCTGGCTACCCAAAATGTAGATGATCTAACCTTCATTAAAATGAACCACAACTGGATTTCAAAATCTTTTGCCCCACCCTGCCCGGCTGACACCTAGCTTTCCTATGAAAAGGTCTTGCCTGTGGACTATTCTGAATGACTTTTCCAATCTCGTAATTTTCTTCACCTGATTGTCCAGCATACGACATGTTTCCACCTCACGAAATGGCCAAACTCCCCACACGGGGCCGTGCTATCGCCACTTTGCGCTTGGACCCTTGAGAGTGCTGTTTGTCTGAAGAGGTGGGTGTGGCCGCTTTTGGTCGACGGCACTGCCACTGGGTCCCTCATAGTACAATAAAGTGTCTCTGGCGGTGGTGGTGCGCACCCAACGTCAGACACACCGTTGTAATATGAGGGGCCCTGTGCCTGTAACGCCGGCCACAAGACAGTTCCCCCCCCCAGCTCAAACAGTGCTCTACCACTAGCAAAATTATCTCTCACAGCTTCACCAATGTGTAGTCTAGGCGCTGACATCCTTCAATGCCTGGCACTGACAATACCATTGTTTTGACATTTTTGTTATGTTAGGCCTTCGAAGCCTGTCTGCGGTCCCTTCTTTCTACAACTACTACACTGACCAGGCCACTGCTGGCCGTGTTACCCTGGAACCAATTTAAAAGTGCCTACAGTCAGCCCAATTTTGTTATGTTAGGCCTTAGAAGACTGTCTGCCGTCACTCCTTCCACTAGACTTCCACTGACCATACACTGCTGCCCATGTACCCCTGGAACCAATTTAAAGTGCCTACAGCCAGCCCAATTTTGTTATGTTAGGCCTTGGAAGCCTGTCTGCGGTCACTCCTTCCACTAGACTTCCACTGACCAGACCACTGCTGCCCGTGTACCCCTGGAACCAATTTAAAAGTGCCTACAGCCAGCCCAAGTTTGTTATGTTAGGCCTTGGAAGCCTGTCTGCGGTCACTCCTTCCACTAGGCCTCCACTGACCACACCACTGCTGTCCGTGTACCCCTGGAACCAATTTAAAATTGCCTACAGTCATGTGTTTTTATTTTAGGCCTTCGATGCCTGTCTGCGGTCCATTCTTTCAACTACTACTACACTGACCAGGGCACTGCTGGCCGTGTTACCCTGGAACCAATTTAAAAGTGCCTACAGTCAGCCCAATTTTGTTATGTTAGGCCTTCGAAGACTGTCTGCCGTCACTCCTTCCACTAGACTTCCACTGACCATACACTGCTGCCCATGTACCCCTGGAACCAATTTAAAGTGCCTACAGCCAGCCCAATTTTGTTATGTTAGGCCTTCGAAGCCTGTCTGCGGTCACTCCTTCCACTAGACTTCCACTGACCAGACCACTGCTGCCCGTGTACCCCTGGAACCAATTTAAAAGTGCCTACAGCCAGCCCAAGTTTGTTATGTTAGGCCTTGGAAGCCTGTCTGCGGTCACTCCTTCCACTAGACTTCCACTGACCAGACCACTGCTGCCCGTGTACCCCTGGAACCAATTTAAAAGTGCCTACAGCCAGCCCAATTTTTTTATTTTAGGCCTTCGATGCCTGTCTGCGGTCCATTCTTTCAACTACTACTACACTGACCAGGTCACTGCTGCCCGTGTACCCCTGGAACCAATTTAAAATTGCCTACAGCCATGTGTTATTATTTTAGGCCTTCGATGCCTGTCTGCGGTCACTCCTTCCACTAGGCCTCCACTGACCACACCACTGCTGTCCGTGTACCCCTGGAACCAATTTAAAATTGCCTACAGCCATGTGTTTTTATTTTAGGCCTTCGATGCCTGTCTGCGGTCCATTCTTTCAACTACTACTACACTGACCAGGGCACTGCTGGCCGTGTACCCCTGGAACCAACATCAGAAAATATAAAAATAAGTATTTTGCTTATAAAAAAGAAAATACTGGTGAGATATCAAATGCAGACATTTTAACATTAAAAACAAACACACAACTAAAATCTGGTACAGTACTAAAAATGGCCACCAGCTACAATTACTTTCTCCTGCAAGTAGTTAACTGAAAGTTTTTTTAAATTGAAAACACACATATGGCATCCACCGAGTGTTGTCCTGTCGCGTCTTCTTTATATTATTGCCGAGAAGATGCAAAATAATGAAAATAATAAAATCATTAATTACCAAAATAATAGAGAAAGTCAACACCACATTGCAAATAAACATTCATTCCAAATAAAGAAGCAGGGCGCGTCCGAGGGTGAGTATATACCTAATAAGAATCTAATCACCCTCGGACGCGCAATGCTTATTTCCAACAGCCTTCCTTCCTAAGAATCAGCCCTTCCGTCGTGTAGAGAGACGTTGTGTTACACTCCAAGGTGTTCCCCAGGTTGCCTTTCCTGAGCTTCGATCTTCCGGCTCTCGTTTAGTAGTTCTTGGAAACTACACTGCATTAGGCCTTCAAATTGGGTATGGGGTGTAGAGAGAGGGTGTGTTACACTCCAAGGTGTTCCCCAGGTTGCCTTTCCTGAGCTTCGATATTCCGGCTCTCGTTTAGTAGTTGTTGGAAACTACACTGCATTAGGCCTTCAAATTGGGTATGGGGTGTAGAGAGAGGGTGTGTTACACTCCAAGGTGTTCCCCAGGTTGCCTTTCCTGAGCTTCGAAATTCCGGCTCTCGTTTAGTAGTTGTTGGAAACTACACTGCATTAGGCCTACAAATTTGGTATGGGGGAAACATTGGCGCATCTGCGGTCCCTCCTTCCTCTAGGCCTCCACTGACCTGTCTACTGCTGCCCGTGTTCCCCTGGAACCAATTTTAAATTGCCTACAGGCAGCCCAATTTATTATGTTAGGGCTTCGAAGCCTGTCTGCGGTCCCTCCTTCCACTAGGCCTCCACTGACCTGTCTACTGCTGCCCGTGTACCCCTTGAACCAACATCATAAAATAAAAAAAAAAGGATTTTGCTTATAAAAAAGAAAATACTGGTGAGATATCAAATGCAGACATTTTGACATTAAAAACAAACAAACAGCTAAAATCTGGTACAGTACTAAAAATGGCCACCAGCTACAATTACTTTCTCCTGCAAGTAGTTAACTGAAAGGTTTTTTAAATTGAAAACACACATATGGCATCCACCGAGTGTTGTCCTGTCGCGTCTTCTTTATATTATTGCCGAGAAGATGCAAAATAATGAAAATAATAAAATCATTAATTACCAAAATAATAGAGAAAGTCAACACCACATTGCAAATAAACATTCATTCCAAATAAAGAAGCAGGGCGCGTCCGAGGGTGAGTATATACCTAATAAGAATCTAATCACCCTCGGACGCGCAATGCTTATTTCCAACAGCCTTCCTTCCTAAGAATCATCCCTTCCGTGGTGTAGAGAGACGTTGTGTTACACTCCAAGGTGTTCCCCAGGTTGCCTTTCCTGAGCTTCGATCTACCGGCTCTCGTTTAGTAGTTGTTGGATACTACGCTGCATTAGGCCTTCAAATTGGGTATGGGGTGTAGAGAGATGGTGTGTTCCACTCCAAGGTGTTCCCCAGGTTGCCTTTCCTGAGCTTCGATCTTCCGGCTCTCGTTTAGTAGTTCTTGGAAACTACACTGCATTAGGCCTTCAAATTGGGTATGGGGTGTAGAGAGAGGGTGTGTTACACTCCAAGGTGTTCCCCAGGTTGCCTTTCCTGAGCTTCGATATTCCGGCTCTCGTTTAGTAGTTATCGGAAACTACGCTGCATTAGGCCTACAAATTGGGTATGGGGTGTAGAGAGAGGGTGTGTTACACTCCAAGGTGTTCCCCAGGTTGCCTTTCCTGAGCTTCGATATTCCGGCTCTCGTTTAGTAGTTGTCGGAAACTACGCTGCATTAGGCCTACAAATTGGGTATGGGGTGTAGAGAGAGGGTTTGTTACACTCCAAGGTGTTCCCCAGGTTGCCTTTCCTGAGCTTCGATCTTCCGGCTCTCGTTTAGTAGTTGTTGGAAACTACGCTGCATTAGGCCTTCAAATTGGGTATGGGGTGTAGCGAGAGGGTGTGTTACACTCCAAGGTGTTCCCCAGGTTGCCTTTCCTGAGCTTCGATCTTCCGGCTCTCGTTTAGTAGTTCTTGGAAACTACACTGCATTAGACCTTCAAATTGGGTATGGGGTGTAGAGAGAGGGTGTGTTACACTCCAAGGTGTTCCCCAGGTTGCCTTTCCTGAGCTTCGAAATTCCGGCTCTCGTTTAGTAGTTGTTGGAAACTACACTGCATTAGGCCTACAAATTTGGTATGGGGGAAACATTGGCGCATCTGCGGTCCCTCCTTCCTCTAGGCCTCCACTGACCTGTCTACTGCTGCCCGTGTTCCCCTGGAACCAATTTTAAATTGCCTACAGGCAGCCCAATTTATTATGTTAGGGCTTCGAAGCCTGTCTGCGGTCCCTCCTTCCACTAGGCCTCCACTGACCTGTCTACTGCTGCCCGTGTACCCCTTGAACCAACATCATAAAATAAAAAAAAAAGGATTTTGCTTATAAAAAAGAAAATACTGGTGAGATATCAAATGCAGACATTTTGACATTAAAAACAAACAAACAGCTAAAATCTGGTACAGTACTAAAAATGGCCACCAGCTACAATTACTTTCTCCTGCAAGTAGTTAACTGAAAGGTTTTTTAAATTGAAAACACACATATGGCATCCACCGAGTGTTGTCCTGTCGCGTCTTCTTTATATTATTGCCGAGAAGATGCAAAATAATGAAAATAATAAAATCATTAATTACCAAAATAATAGAGAAAGTCAACACCACATTGCAAATAAACATTCATTCCAAATAAAGAAGCAGGGCGCGTCCGAGGGTGAGTATATACCTAGTAAGAATCTAATCACCCTCGGACGCGCAATGCTTATTTCCAACAGCCTTCCTTCCTAAGAATCAGCCCTTCCGTCGTGTAGAGAGACGTTGTGTTACACTCCAAGGTGTTCCCCAGGTTGCCTTTCCTGAGCTTCGATCTTCCGGCTCTCGTTTAGTAGTTCTTGGAAACTACACTGCATTAGGCCTTCAAATTGGGTATGGGGTGTAGAGAGAGGGTGTGTTACACTCCAAGGTGTTCCCCAGGTTGCCTTTCCTGAGCTTCGATATTCCGGCTCTCGTTTAGTAGTTGTTGGAAACTACACTGCATTAGGCCTTCAAATTGGGTATGGGGTGTAGAGAGAGGGTGTGTTACACTCCAAGGTGTTCCCCAGGTTGCCTTTCCTGAGCTTCGAAATTCCGGCTCTCGTTTAGTAGTTGTTGGAAACTACACTGCATTAGGCCTACAAATTTGGTATGGGGGAAACATTGGCGCATCTGCGGTCCCTCCTTCCTCTAGGCCTCCACTGACCTGTCTACTGCTGCCCGTGTTCCCCTGGAACCAATTTTAAATTGCCTACAGGCAGCCCAATTTATTATGTTAGGGCTTCGAAGCCTGTCTGCGGTCCCTCCTTCCACTAGGCCTCCACTGACCTGTCTACTGCTGCCCGTGTACCCCTTGAACCAACATCATAAAATAAAAAAAAAGGATTTTGCTTATAAAAAAGAAAATACTGGTGAGATATCAAATGCAGACATTTTGACATTAAAAACAAACAAACAGCTAAAATCTGGTACAGTACTAAAAATGGCCACCAGCTACAATTACTTTCTCCTGCAAGTAGTTAACTGAAAGTTTTTTTAAATTGAAAACACACATATGGCATCCACCGAGTGTTGTCCTGTCGCGTCTTCTTTATATTATTGCCGAGAAGATGCAAAATAATGAAAATAATAAAATCATTAATTACCAAAATAATAGAGAAAGTCAACACCACATTGCAAATAAACATTCATTCCAAATAAAGAAGCAGGGCGCGTCCGAGGGTGAGTATATACCTAATAAGAATCTAATCACCCTCGGACGCGCAATGCTTATTTCCAACAGCCTTCCTTCCTAAGAATCAGCCCTTCCGTCGTGTAGAGAGACGTTGTGTTACACTCCAAGGTGTTCCCCAGGTTGCCTTTCCTGAGCTTCGATCTTCCGGCTCTCGTTTAGTAGTTCTTGGAAACTACACTGCATTAGACCTTCAAATTGGGTATGGGGTGTAGAGAGAGGGTGTGTTACACTCTAAGGTGTTCCCCAGGTTTCCTTGCCATTGCTTCGGTCTTCCGACTCTCGTTTAGTAGTTGTAGAAAAGTACACTGCATTAGGCCATACAAAATGGGTATGGGGTGGAGAGAGATGGTGTGTTACACTCCAAGGTGTTCCCCAGGTTGCCTTTCCTGAGCTTCTATCTTCAGGCTCTCATTAAATTGTGGTTAAATGGAACAACTGCATTTGGCGTACTAGTTGGTTTGGGGCCTACTATCGGTGTCTGCCACTCCTTGCTGTTCTCCTCCACTGAACAAAGCTGTGCCGCCTGTTTACTACGGTTGCCAATTTTGAACTGCATTTCGACTACTTACTGATTTGGCCCTACTCTCTGTGTCAGCCTCTCATTCCAGTTGTCCTCCACTGCAATGCCCCCTGGTTATTCCTGTGTTACCAATTTTGAACTGCATTTAGCCCACTTTCTTCTTTGGGCCTATATCTGTGTTTCCACTTCATCGTGCCCATTGCCCAGCCAGTGATAGATGAGTCTGCTGGTACATTGACCCATAACGCAACATTCCCCGTGCACGCTACACAACAACATTGTGACCCTGCTGAAAGTCAGGTTGCTCTTCCCGCATACCATACCACCTTACACGGGGACAAAGAGGAAGGTGCAGATGAAAGTGCAGGTTCCTTCATCAGGTGGGGGGAGGAATACTAGTTGGCGACGTCACTGGCACAGGGCCTCTCATAGTACGCAAAAGTGTTGCTGCCGGTGGGAGGCGCCCCCGCCGTGCAAACACACCGCTGTACTTTGAGGGGCCCTGTGCCAGTGCCAATGCCAACGAGTGGGCCCCCCCTGCTTGCTCAGGATCACAGCACTTGCAAAGTTGAAATACTTACCTCTCCCTGCTCCACTGCCGTGACGTGGTCCAGATTTCCTGGGCCCACTAATTACTTGAACCAGCCCTACCCCACACAACTTTAGCCAAATGACCCCCAATTTCAAATGCCTTCCAATTATTATAAGGTAAATTACGCTTGACAAGCTTCATTAAGAAGAATGGATGGTGTTGACATTAAAATGGGCACTCTAGGTGTTTTCCTGGCCCCCACTCACTGCCGACTATGCTGCCCCATTGACTTGCATTGGGTTTCGTGTTTCGGTCGATCCCGACTTTACGTCATAATCGGCCGATTTCACTCGACCCGACTTTGGACATAGTCGGGTTTCGCAAAACCCGGCTCGACTCTAAAAAGGTCAAGGTCGCTCAACTCTACCCAGAACGTGTTCCCTAATGCAAACCTTAAGCTGGCGAGTAGTACGGCCTACATAGATAAGTCCGCAGGGACATGTGGCAAAATATGACATATCGTGTAGTACACAATTTATGTTGTCTGATAGAGAACAGCCTAGTACCCTTAGAGTTGGAAAAAGAACTACATCTTTCCACGTTTGGGCAGGCGACACAGTGGCCACACGGACTACACCCAGGCCTTGGTGTAAATCTATCCAAGAAGGTCAGGGGATGTTGATTAACATGATGACTAAGGACGAAGTGGTCCCTAAGATTTTTTCACGCCTAAATGTCACGGACAGTCGATCCGGGAGAAATTTCTTGATGATGGTATCCCCCATCAGTATAGGCCATGCTTTTTCCAATATCTGACGCACTTGATCAGATTTTGAACTAAAGGTGGTAATGAACCTCATTTTACCATTACCATCACCTTTATCCCATATATTAAGTTCTTGCGTGGGGTATACTTCGCTCTTAGATACGCTTTTTTAATAGATCTACCACTATATCCGCACTCTCTGAATCGCATCCGTAGCTCATCAGCTCTTTTTCGAAATCCCTATCGGTGAAGCATATCCGTCTGAGCCGGAGGAACTGCCCCACTGGGATAGATCCAATCATATGTCTCATATGTCGATTATATATATATATATATATATATATAATTGGCTAAGGGTTTTTCCGTCTGTCTGTCTGTCTGTCTGTCTGTCTGTCCTGGAAATCCCGGCTCTCTGATTGGTCGAGGCCGCCAGGCCTCGACCAATCAGAGACCGGCACAGCATCGACGTAGAAATCCCGCGTCTCTGATTGGTCGAGGCCGCCAGGCCTCGACCAATCAGCAACGGGCACAGCGACGATGATGTCATAAAGGATGCAGAAATCCCACGTCTGATTGGTCGAGGCCACCAGGCCTCGACCAATCAGCAACGGGCACAGCGACGATGATGTCATAATGGTTGCCATGGCGATGATGATGTCATAAAGGTCGCCTCGACCAATCAGCGACAGGCACAGTCTGCCGCGAATTCTGGAATCATCATTGTCCATATACTACGAGGACATGCATATTCTAGAATACCCGATGCGTTAGAATCGGGCCACAGTCTAGTATATATATATATATATACATATATATATATATATATAAAGAGTTTTTGGCAATGCCAGCTTACCGCTTTGAAGAAACAGGAAAACGTCCAACCTGTGGTTACAGTTCACACGGAAAACGGCTTAGGATAAATCTACACATGTAAAGAATAGTTGGATGCACATCTTCATCCACTAGTTTCTTCAGCCATATACGTGACACGAAGGCTGTGGTTACCATGATGCATGCTTTTAAGTGGGAGGCTGGTTTCACATGGTTCTCATGTGATGTAATTAGTCTGAATTCTGTATCCCTCCGTTCCCCACAATGTAGCTCTGAAATGTTTATCCTTCTATCTCAGGAAATATAGCAGTTATTCGGAGGTTTTATGTGATTTTTTACTTGAAGCAACTTAATTCCTCTTGAGTCACAATTATTGCATGTTTGACAATAGGTATTTTTTGCAGACTAGTGGTGTAAGTATGGGAGCAAAATTCTCCCCTTCACTTGCTAATATTGTAATGGCAACCTGGGAAGAGAATTTTATCTACTTATCTTCAAGTCCATTCCGAGACAATCTGGTGTGGATGGGAAGATATATTGATGATCTGGTCTTTGTGCTGAAAGATATGGAGGATGATGCCCAATCTTTTCTCGAATATTTAAACAACAATGATTATAATCTCCAATTTACTGGTTTTCCTGAGAAGTCACAGATTGATATTTTAGATGTAACATTTTTTGCTAGTATTGTGTAGAATAGGGTATTGGTACTCCCTAATCGAAAATCAACTGCTTCAAACAGAATACTGGCAGCTACATCTTGCCATCCCCCACACGTTCTTAGAAACCTACCTGTGGGTGAACTCATCAGGACTAAATACAATAGTTCTGATGATTCTATATATACACGTGAAAGTAAAAAGTTTGCAGCAGATTACAAAATCGTGGTTTCCCTAAATAGTGTTAGGAAAGAGCCCATTCCATTGACAGGAATATTATCAGCGACTCTTTACTTAAACATAAACGTAAGAAAAATAAAACTGATAACAATATTATTACTTTCACCACGGGGTACAGTCCACAATTTAGCCAGATCACTGACATCATACGGAAGTACAGACCTATTTTGCGACAAGATACAATTCTCAGAAACATCTTGGATTATCACATGGTCCGATTTGTGCCAAAAAGAGCAACTACATTAAAAAAAACTTTTGTTTCCCAGCTTATTTGAGGATGTAGAACAAGATCAAAGGAAAAACTGGCTTAGTGCCGTTAGTTTCCACAAATGTGGAGCTAACGTGTGCAAATGTTGCCAGTATGCTACAAAGGATAAAAAATTTGCCTCTTTTACAAACAAAAAAGAGTTTCCAATACGCAGTTTTATAAATTGCAATACGGACAATATTTATCTAATTCAATGCAATATTTGTCAACTTCAATATGTGGGTTGTACCATGAACCCTCTGAAAAAACGCATCCGTAAATACTTGTCCGATGCTGTTAATTTGCCTCCAGCAGGTTTCTCTGCAGTTTCATGACATTTCGCCAATAAGCATAATGGTGATCTAAAATCTTTTTCCTTCAAAGGAATAGAGATAGTGTCTAAGCCCGTTAGGGAGGGCAACTTACACAAAAAAATCCTGGCAAGGGAAAGAAGGGGATTTTTTTACTGGAAACTAGAGTGCCATGTAGTTTAAATAGCCGTATGAATTTCATAATGCAATATTAAATGGTGGCCCGATTCTAGCGCACCGGGTATTCTAGAATATGCATGTCCACATAGTATATTGCACAGCCCACATAGTATATTGCCCAGCCACGTAGTATATTGCCCAACCATGTAGTATATTGACCAGTGATGTAGTATATTGCCCAGCCATGTAGTATATTGCCCAGCCACGTAGTATATTGTCCAAACACGTAGTATATTGACCAGTGATGTAGTATATTGCCCAGCCACGTAGTATATTGCCCAACCACGTAGTATATTGACCAGTGATTTAGTATATTGCCCAGTGACGTAGTATATTGCCCAGCCATGTAGTATATTGCCCAGCCACGTAGTATATTGCCAAGCCACGTAGTATATTGCCCAGTCACGTACTATATTGCCCAGCTACGTAGTATATTGCCCAGTGACGTAGTATATTGCCCAGCCACGTAGTATATTGCCCAGCCACGTAGTATATTGCCCAGCAACGTAGTATATTGCCCAGCAATGTAGTATATTGCCCAGTCACGTAGTATATTGCCCAGTCACGCAGTATATTGCCCAGCCACATATGTAACAGGTTAAAAAAGACTTAAAATAAAAAATAAACATATACTCACCTTCCGAGGGGCCCCTTGTAGTCCTGGCGCTTGTGTGCGGTGCACGCGGCAGCTTCCGGTCCCAGGGTTGGTATGAGTGCAGGACCTGTGATGATGTCACGTGTTATGAACTGGTGGTTTAGGAGCAACATGGGACGACCTCTGAAGGAGGTGGTACCTGTACTGACCGCAGTTCCTAAGCTCAACACAACACTAGAAGTAGCCGTGGGATGTTCCTGTCACTCCCTAGACACCTCGTCACAGCCTGAGAACTAACTACCCCTAAAGATAGAAACAGGAAAGCTATCTTGCCTCAGAGAAAATCCCCAAAGAATAGATAGCCCCCCACAAATAATGACTGTGAGTGGAGAGGGAAAAGACATACGTAGAATGAAACCAGGATGTAGCAAAGGAGGCCAATCTAGCTAGATAGATAGGACAGGACAGAGTACTGTGCGGTCAGTATTAAAAACTAGAAAAATCCACATAGAGTTTACAAAAATCTCCACACCAGACTAAAGGTGTGGAGGGTAAATCTGCTTCCCAGAGCTTCCAGCTTAACTGAATAAATCCATACTGACAAGCTGGACAAAAACATAGAATGTACAGAACAATTAAGTCCACAACATGTGGACAGAAAAGAGCAAAGCAAGGACTTATCTTTGCTGAACTGGTCAGGATATCAGGGAAATCCAAGCAGAGATGTGAATCCAACCAAGGACCATTGACAAGTGGCACAAGCTGAAGGAAAGAGCCAGGCTAAATAGCCAAGCAGAATAGACAATCAGTGGAAGCAGCTGCTGACTGCTAAATCCAAGGAGCAGCCATTCCACTTAAAACTACCGGAGGGAGCCCAAGAGCAGAACTCACAAAAGTGCCACTTACAACCACCGGAGGGAGCCCAAGAGCGGAATTCACAACAGTACCCCCCCCTTGAGGAGGGGTCACCGAACCCTCACCAGAGCCCCCAGGCCGATCAGGACGAGCCAAGTGAAAAGCATGAACCAAATCGGCGGCATGGACATCGGAGGCAACAACCCAAGAATTATCCTTCTGGCCATAACCCTTCCACTTGACAAGATACTGAAGCCTCCGCCTCGAAAAACGAGAATCCAAAATTTTCTCAACCTCATATTCCAACTCTCCCTCAACCAACACCGGGGCAGGAGGATCAACCGAGGGAACAACGGGCACCACATATCTCCGTAACAAAGATCTATGGAAAACATTATGAATGGCAAAAGAGGCTAGAAGGGCCAAACGAAAAGACACCGGATTGATAATTTCAGAAATCTTATAAGGACCAATAAACCGAGGCTTAAACTTAGGGGAAGAAACCTTCATAGGAACATGACGAGAAGACAACCAAACCAAATCCCCCACACGAAGCCGCGGACCAACACACAGACGGCGGTTAGCAAAACGTTGAGCCTTTTCCTGAGACAACGTCAAATTGTCTACCACATGAGTCCAAATCTGCTGCAGCCTGTCCACCACAGAATCCACACCAGGACAATCAGAAGGCTCAAACTGCCCCGAAGAAAAACGAGGATGAAAACCAAAATTACAAAAGAAAGGTGAAACCAAAGTAGCCGAACTAGCCCTATTATTAAGGGCAAACTCGGCCAACGGCAAGAAAGACACCCAATCATCCTGATCAGCAGACACAAAGCATCTCAAATAGGTTTCCAAGGTCTGATTAGTTCGCTCAGTTTGGCCATTTGTCTGAGGATGAAACGCCGAAGAAAAAGACAAATCAATGCCCATCCTAGCACAAAAGGCCCGCCAAAACCTAGAAACAAACTGAGAACCTCTGTCAGACACAACATTCTCCGGAATGCCATGCAAATGAACCACATGCTGAAAAAACAATGGAACCAAATCTGAGGAGGGTGGAAACTTAGGCAAAGGTACCAGATGGACCATCTTAGAGAACCGATCACAAACCACCCAGATAACAGACATCTTCTGGGAAACAGGAAGATCCGAGATAAAATCCATGGAAATATGTGTCCAGGACCTCTCAGGGACTGGCAAAGGCAAAAGCAACCCACTAGCGCGGGAACAGCAAGGCTTGGCCTGGGCGCAAGTCCCACAGGACTGCACAAAAGCACGCACATCGCGCGACAAGGAAGGCCACCAAAAGGACCTAGCAACCAAATCTCTGGTACCAAAAATCCCAGGATGACCAGCCAACACTGAACAATGAACCTCAGAAATCACCTTACTTGTCCATCTATCAGGAACAAACAGCTTCCCCACTGGACAGCGGTCAGGTTTATCAGCCTGAAATTCCTGAAGCACCCGCCGTAAATCAGGGGAGATGGCAGAAAGAATCACCCCTTCCTTAAGAATGCCAACCAGCTGAAGGACTCCAGGAGAATCAGGCAAAAAACTCCTAGAGAGAGCATCAGCCTTAACATTCTTAGATCCCGGAAGATACGAGACCACAAAATCAAAACGTGAGAAAAACAGGGACCATCGAGCCTGTCTAGGGTTCAGCCACTTGGCCGACTCGAGGTAAATCCGATTCTTATGATCAGTCAAGACCACAACGCGGTGCTTGGCTCCCTCAAGCCAATGTTGCCACTCCTCAAATGCCCACTTCATAGCCAACAACTCACGATTGCCGACGTCATAATTGCGCTCCGCAGGCAAAAACTTTCTGGAAAAAAAAGCACACGGTTTCATCAAAGAACCATCAGAATTTCTCTGAGACAAGACGGCCCCTGCCCCAATCTCAGAAGCGTCAACCTCAACCTGAAAAGGAAGAGAAACATCCGGCTGACGCAACACAGGGGCAGAAGTAAATCAGCGTTTAAGCTCCTGAAAGGCCTCAACAGCCACAGAGGACCAATTCGTCACATCAGCGCCTTTCTTCGTCAAATCAGTAAGGGGCTTAACCACACTGGAAAAGTTAGCAATGAAACGGCGATAGAAATTAGCAAAGCCCAAAAATTTCTGAAGGCTCTTCACAGATGTGGGTTGAATCCAGTCATGAATGACTTGGACCTTAACAGGATCCATTTCCATAGACGAGGGAGAAAAAATAAAACTCAAAAAAGAGACTTTCTGAACTCTGAATAGGCACTTAGACCCCTTCACAAATAAAGCATTATCACGAAGGATCTGGAATACCATCCTGACCTGCTTCACATGAGACTCCCAATCATCGGAAAAAATCAAAATATCATCCAAATATTCAACCATGAATTTATCAAGATAATTGCGGAATATATCATGCATGAAGGATTGGAACACAGATGGAGCATTAGAGAGCCCGAATGGCATCACAAGGTATTCAAAATGGCCTTCGGGCGTATTAAATGCAGTTTTCCATTCGTCACCCTGTTTAATATGAACAAGATCATATGCCCCTCGAAGGTTAATCTTAGTAAACCAACTAGCCCCCTTAATCCGAGCAAACAAATCAGAAAGCAAAGGCAAGGGGTATTGGAATTTGACCGTGATCTTATTAAGAAGACGATAATCTATACAGGGTCTCAAGGAGCCATCCTTCTTAGCAACAAAAAAGAAACCCGCTCCCAATGGTGACGAAGACGGCCGAATATGCCACTTCTCCAAAGACTCCTTAACATAACTCCGCATGGCGGCATGCTCTGGCACAGACAGATTGAAAAGTCGTCCCTTAGGGAACTTGCAGCCAGAAATCAAGTCAATAGCACATTCACAGTCCCTGTGCGGTGGAAGGGAACTGGACTTGGGCTCATCAAATGCATCCTGGAAATCCGACAAAAACTCAGGGACCTCAGAAGAGGGGGAAGAGGAAATTGACATCAAAGGAACGTCACTATGTACCCCTTGACAACCCCAACTAGTCACAGACATAGTTTTCCAATCCAGCACCGGATTATGTTCCTGTAACCATGGAATACCCAGTACAACAACATCATGCAGGTTATGCAACACCAGAAAACGGCAATCTTCCTGATGTGCAGGAGCCATGTACATGGTCATCTGCGTCCAGTACTGAGGTTTATCCTTGGCCAATGGTGTAGCATCAATGCCCCTCAAAGGAATAGGGCTCTGCAAAGGCTGCATACCACAGCGCCTGGCGAATTCTAAGTCCATTAAGTTCAGGGCAGCGCCTGAATCCACAAATGCCATGACAGAAAAGGACGATAATGAGCAAATCAGGGTCACAGATAAGAGAAATTTAGGCTGTACAGTACTGATGGTAACAGACCTAGCGACCCTCTTAGTACGCTTAGGGCAATCAGAAATAACATGAGCAGAATTACCACAGTAAAAACACAGCCTATTCTGACGTCTGAATTCCTGCCGTTCTGTTCTAGTCAAAATCCTATCACATTGCATAGGCTCAGGAGTCTGCTCAGAGGACACTGCCATATGGTTACATAGTTACATAGTTACATAGTTATTAAGGTTGAAGGAAGACTATATGTCCATCTAGTTCAACCCATAGCCTAACCTAACATGCTCTAACATAGGGCACAGCTTTGCGCTCGCGCAGACGCCGATCAATCTGAATGGCTAGAGACATAGATTCGCTCAAACCAGCAGGCGTAGGGAAGCCCACCATAACATCTTTAAGGGCTTCAGAAAGACCTTTTCTGAAAATTGCAGCCAGAGCATCCTCATTCCATTTAGTGAGCACAGACCATTTTCTAAATTTCTGGCAGTATAATTCTGCCGCTTCCTGACCTTGACACAGGGCCAACAGGGTTTTTTCTGCATGATCCACGGAATTAGGTTCGTCATACAATAATCCGAGCGCTTGAAAAAATGCGTCTACATTCAGCAATGCCGGATCCCCTGATTCAAGGGAGAATGCCCAGTCCTGAGGGTCACCACGCAGCAAGGATATGATGATTTTATGCAAAAGCACAAGAAAAAGAAGCGCACTTACCCCAGGTACGGTGGTCACAGTTTTATTCGGACATATTTAAAACATCGGCAGGGAGGAAAGTGAACAGTGAACGGACTACGGCCGTTTCGTGCTATACGGCACTTCAACGGGTCCTTGATAGCAAAAGGAAGTGAGGGGTGTTCTTTTATTTCCACAGGATTTACTGCTCCTCCCCCTTCCTTTAGCTACACATCAGGTGATCAAACCACCTGTATTCGAAACATAGTGGTAAATAAACAAAGATACAAAAGTTAAAAACAATCATAATCAAACAACAAGCAAAAAAGTGGAGACAATATATAGATACACTATCAGTAAAGAAGCTATTTTGAAAAAACTTTTACAAAAAGACGGACATGTCAATTCTCTCGTTCAAACCTAATGGACCTAGAGCGCCTGCGCGGAGTATCCACCTCCCTTCTCTCTGTAATAGGAGGCGATTCCAATCCCCTCCCTGTTGCGGTGAGGCCACTCTTTTCAGTCCTGCAAATCGCAAGGTGCGTACATCACTCTCATGATGAGTCTTCACATGATTAATCAGTTTCGGCACCCCTTTTTCTGTCCTAACTGAGTTGAAATGTTCCCTAATCCTGATAAACAAAGGCCGAATAGTCTTACCAATATAGAAGAAGCCGCAAGGGCAAAAGATGATGTAAACAATATATGTGGACCTACAAGTTATAAAATCATGTACCACATGTTGAATAGGACCAATTCTAATACTATTGCCCGTGAGATGA
This sequence comes from Ranitomeya imitator, assembly GCF_032444005.1. Lineage (NCBI taxonomy): Eukaryota > Metazoa > Chordata > Amphibia > Anura > Dendrobatidae > Ranitomeya > Ranitomeya imitator. The sequence continues at coordinate 559,554,108 of NC_091286.1, read as the reverse complement.
TACGTGCAGAAATTACATTGTCCGCACTTAAAATTGCCTTTTGGCGCATTCCCACCCAGCCACATCTCCCGTTTGGAAGCAAATCTATTACGTACCAGCATGTCTCTCACGTTTTTGCTGCGACGACATGCGAACAAGGGTCCTCTATCAACCATTTCTTTTAAATCGCTGTCCTGTCCCAAAATCTGCCAGTTTTTTCTAACTGCGGACCTGATGGCCGAATCCATGGGCCCAAATTTGAAACAAAAAACAAATTTCTTTTCTTCTTTTTTGTTGTTCCTACCCGAGGAATCGCTAAGGTTCGTATTTGTAGCTCTACTGAGCGCTCTATCCAAAATAGGTTGCAGGTAACCCCGCTCCACAAACCTGCTATACATCTCATTGGATTGCTGCTCGAACCCTCTTGTGTCACTATTCACTCTTTTTACTCGTAAAAACTGGCTGAAAGGCAAAGCCTGTTTTGTGTAGAAGGGATGGACACTATTGAAGAGTAATAGAGAATTGGACGCAGACGGTTTGCGATGGATCTCAGTGTGAATGGTACCCTCATTCACCTTCAATTTGACATCTAGAAATACCAATTCATCCCCTCCGAATTGAGAAGTGAACTTCATGTTCATGGTGTTGGACCCCCCCAGGTACTCCACAAAGTCTGTAAATGCCACCTGGGGGCCGTCCCACACCAGGAACATGTCGTCCACATACCTGGCATAGAATTTGATATGCTGGAGAAAAGGATTTCTGGAAGAGTAAATGTATTCCTCCTCAAATTTGGCCAAAAATAAATTGGCCAGGGTACATGCGACGGGGGTACCCATAGCGGTACCCTCCGTCTGTCTGTACCAATTACTGTCAAATTGGAATGCGTTGTGTTCCAATGTGAATAGTAAACCATCGCAAGTAAAAGAAATAGTCTTAGCGTCAGTAGGTGTACTCTCCAAAATCTCCTTTATAGTGTCCACACCTAATCTTTGGGGAATTCTAGTATACAGGCTTTCAATGTCTATTGAAGCGAGACAAAAATTATCCTGCCAAATGAGTCCCTTTAAACTCCTCAAAAAATCCCCAGTGTCCTTAATGAAAGAAGGGACATCTAACAGGAGAGGACGTAGCAGCCAGTCCAAATAAGAGGACAACGGTTCAGTCAAAGACCCCACCCCCGATACGATCGGACGACCTGGAGGTTTTTCTAGGGACTTATGTATTTTAGGTATGTGATACCAATGCGCTTTCCTCGGGTAGTCTGGCAGAAGTTTGGATGCTTGTTTTTCTGACAGGACTTTTATTTCTACATGACATCTCAGCAACGAGCGGAGACCATTTTTAAAGTTAACTGTCGGGTCTCCCTTTTACTTTACATAGGTGTCACTATCTGATAATTGTCTCAGAGCTTCATTTTTGTAATATTCACGAGACAGGAGGACAATATTGCCTCCTTTGTCCGCGGCCCGTACTATGGTATCCGTCCACCCCTGTATTTCCTTCAAGGCCCGCAATTCCTCAGATGCCAAATTATTAGGGAATTTTTTGTATAATATAGCCTCAATATCTTTTAAAACCTGGGCTTCAAAGATATCGATGACATTGCCGGGAGAGACCGGGGGCATATACGTGGATTTTACTCCGGTGAACGGTAACACCGGGACATGTGCTCTGGTGTTCACAATGGGAACAGGATCAGTGAGACTGAGGAGCAAACATGCATCCTCCCAAATATCTCCTGTAGGGTCTTCCGTGATCCTGAAACCCAAGGGACCAACCCGACAAGGTATTTCTCCAGGAAACACCTCTGGTGAAGTAGATTTGGACGTGGCAGATTTATTAGTAGGCAGACAGGATTTAAACAAATGCATCTTTCTCACTGCTTTGTACAAGTCAATCTTGAAGTCCACTATACTGAATTTTTCTGGTAAGCAATAATTTAGTCCTATAGATAATACCGAGAGATGCGAGTCTTTCAGGACATGATCTGTCAGATTAATGACTGTAGTGGAACGATTCTCTGCTACATTGGTCTCCAAGTTACTTGTTTTCTTTTTCGGGGATTTCTGTCCACCATTTCGCCTACCCCCACGGCGCGTCCTGCGTCCAAAGGGGATGCAGTTTGTCCTGTAGCCTGGGGTAAATTTGATGGACCAGCTGTGCCACTCAGATCATCAGTGGCACTAGAGTCGGAGTCTGTAGTTAGATACGGTAATCTTTTTTGCTCTTTTTCCACGCAGATCCTTTTTGGTTATATCTCTTGGGCATTTTTCGAAAGCTTCGTGATTGACCACCTTTATTCCATGTGAAGATTTTACCGGTGTCGAAATCAGACTTGTCCCGGATAAATTTGTCACGTTTCCTTTGTTTTATTTCATTCTGCAAAATCACTAATTTTGTATCTAATTTTTTGTCAATGACTGACCTTTGTGAGTCAGATAATCTAGCTTTTAATTCATCTTTCGTTTTAATTAATTCTAATTTAGTTGCTTCATAATTAGTAATATTCTGCTTTAGTACGAGCTGCAGCAAATCTTGTGAGCAACGTAAAAGGATATTCTCCCATTCTTTTACAAACGCCTCGTTATCCTTAAATTGAGCCATTTCCTTCATGACCCTAAGGCCACGTGGCACACGTCCGCAATCAACATAGGATTTTAACGAGTTGTTAGTCCAAAACAGATTTACTTCTCTTTCCGCAACTGAAAATAATTTGTACTCCAGACTTTTTGTGCTGAGTGAAAAGATATCTTCGTGTAACTCACATTCCGAAAAATATGAATCCACATTTTCTCTCCCTGCCAAAAGTCCGTGTGACAAGGGAACGGCATCAGATTCCATAGTAACAGAACGCAGCAGGTTACTGATACCTGCTAATGAGGGTACACTAATTAGAAGTCTGGCACAGCATGCTCGTGACAAAAAACAAATCTAATAAACAGTCCAACCAAGAGCAAAAGAAAAATGTCACTGCACCGCTGCTCTATGTCTGACCCAAAAGTCTTCAACCCAGATAGTGTGAACAGGGTTCAATGCCTACTCAGAACGTTCCCTCTGATACCATTGAGGGTGCAGCTTCAAGAAAAATCCAAACAATCCATGTCATGCCAAAACACAAGAAAAAGAAGCGCACTTACCCCAGGTACGGTGGTCACAGTTTTATTCGGACATATTTAAAACATCGGCAGGGAGGAAAGTGAACAGTGAACGGACTACGGCCGTTTCGTGCTATACGGCACTTCAACGGGTCCTTGACAGCAAAAGGAAGTGAGGGGTGTTCTTTTATTTCCACAGGATTTACTGCTCCTCCCCCTTCCTTTAGCTACACATCAGGTGATCAAACCACCTGTATTCGAAACATAGTGGTAAATAAACAAAGATACAAAAGTTAATAACAATCATAATCAAACAACAAGCAAAAAAGTGGAGACAATATATAGATACACTATCAGTAAAGAAGCTATTTTGAAAAAACTTTTACAAAAAGACGGACATGTCAATTCTCTCGTTCAAACCTAATGGACCTAGAGCGCCTGCGCGGAGTATCCACCTCCCTTCTCTCAGTAATAGGAGGCGATTCCAATCACCTCCCTGTTGCGGTGAGGCCACTCTTTTCAGTCCTGCAAATCGCAAGGTGAGTACATCACTCTCATGATGAGTCTTCACATGATTAATCAGTTTCGGCACCCCTTTTTCTGTCCTAACTGAGTTGAAATGTTCCCTAATCCTGATAAACAAAGGCCGAATAGTCTTACCAATATAGAAGAAGCCGCAAGGGCAAAAGATGATGTAAACAATATATGTGGACCTACAAGTTATAAAATCATGTACCACATGTTGAATAGGACCAATTCTAATACTATTGCCCGTGAGATGATACGTGCAGAAATTACATTGTCCGCACTTAAAATTGCCTTTTGGCGCATTCCCACCCAGCCACGTCTCCCGTTTGGAAGCAAATCTATTACGTACCAGCATGTCTCTCACGTTTTTGCTGCGACGACATGCGAACAAGGGTCCTCTATCAACCATTTCTTTTAAATCGCTGTCCTGTCCTTTCAGCCAGTTTTTACGAGTAAAAAGAGTGAATAGTGACACAAGAGGGTTCGAGCAGCAATCCAATGAGATGTATAGCAGGTTTGTGGAGCGGGGTTACCCGTAACCTATTTTGGATAGAGCGCTCAGTAGAGCTACAAATACGAACCTTAGCGATTCCTCGGGTAGGAACAACAAAAAAGAAGAAAAGAAATTTGTTTTTTGTTTCAAATTTGGGCCCATGGATTCGGCCATCAGGTCCGCAGTTAGAAAAAACTGGCAGATTTTGGGACAGGACAGCGATTTAAAAGAAATGGTTGATAGAGGACCCTTGTTCGCATGTCGTCGCAGCAAAAACGTGAGAGACATACTGGTACGTAATAGATTTGCTTCCAAACGGGAGACGTGGCTGGGTGGGAATGCGCCAAAAGGCAATTTTAAGTGCGGACAATGTAATTTCTGCACGTATCATCTCACGGGCAATAGTATTAGAATTGGTCCTATTCAACATGTGGTACATGATTTTATAACTTGTAGGTCCACATATATTGTTTACATCATCTTTTGCCCTTGCGGCTTCTCCTATATTGGTAAGACTATTCGGCCTTTGTTTATCAGGATTAGGGAACATTTCAACTCAGTTAGGACAGAAAAAGGGGTCCCGAAACTGATTAATCATGTGAAGACTCATCATGAGAGTGATGTACGCACCTTGCGATTTGCAGGACTGGAAAGAGTGGCCTCGCCGCAACAGGGAGGTGATTGGAATCGCCTCCTATTACAGAGAGAAGGGAGGTGGATACTCCGCGCAGGCGCTCTAGGTCCATTAGGTTTGAATGAGAGAATTGACATGTCCGTCTTTTTGTAAAAGTTTTTTCAAAATAGCTTCTTTACTGATAGTGTATCTATATATTGTCTCCACTTTTTTTGCTTGTTGTTTGATTATGATTGTTTTTAACTTTTGTATCTTTGTTTATTTACCACAATGTTTCGAATACAGGTGATTTGATCACCTGATGTGTAGCTAAAGGAAGGGGGAGGAGCAGTAAATCCTGTGGAAATAAAAGAACACCCCTCACTTCCTTTTGCTATCAAGGACCCGTTGAAGTGCCATATAGCACGAAACGGCCGTAGTCCGTTCACTGTTCACTTTCCTCCCTGCCGATGTTTTAAATATGTCCGAATAAAACTGTGACCACCGTACCTGGGGTAAGTGCGCTTCTTTTTCTTGTGCTTTTGCATGACATGGATTGTTTGGATTTTTCTTGAAGCTGCACCCCCTATGGTATCAGAGGGAACGTTCTGAGTAGGCATTGAACGCTGTTCACACTATCTGGGTTGAAGACTTTAGGGTCAGGCATAGAGCAGCGGTGCGGTGACATTTTTCTTTTGCTCTTGGTTGGGCTGTTTATATGATGATTTTAACTTGCTGAATGGGATCACCAGAAGAACGGGGTTTCAAAGCAAAAAACAATTTGCAGTTATTTTTAAAGTTCAAAAACTTGGATCTGTCCCCAAAAAACAAATCAGGAGTAGGAATCCTAGGCTCCAAAGCCGGAGTCTGGACAACATAATCTTGGATACTCTGTACTCTTGCAGCAAGTTGATCCACACGAGAAAACAAACCCTGAACATCCATGCCAGCGCCAAAATCCTGAACCACCCAGAGATTAAGAGGAAAAAAAAGACAAAACAGAGTGCAGAAAAAAAATGGCTGAGAATTTTTTTTCCCTTCTTTTGAGATGCATTTAATTCATTTTTGGCCACTTGTACTGTTATGAACTGGTGGTTTAGGAGCAACATGGGATGAGCTCTGAAGGAGGTGGTACCTGTACTGACCGCAGTTCCTTATCTCAACACAACACTAGAAGTAGCCGTGGGATGTTCCTGTCACTCCCTAGACACCTCGTCACAGCCTGAGAACTAACTACCCCTAAAGATAGAAACAGGAAAGCTATCTTGCCTCAGAGAAAATCCCCAAAGAATAGATAGCCCCCCACAAATAATGACTGTGAGTGGAGAGGGAAAAGACATACGTAGAATGAAACCAGGATGTAGCAAAGGAGGCCAGTCTAGCTAGATAGATAGGACAGGACAGAGTACTGTGCGGTCAGTATTAAAAACTAGAAAAATCCACACAGAGTTTACAAAAATCTCCACACCTGACTAAAGGTGTGGAGGGTAAATCTGCTTCCCAGAGCTTCCAGCTTAACTGAATAAATCCATACTGACAAGCTGGACAAAAACATAGAATGTACAGAACAATTAAGTCCACAACATGTGGACAGAAAAGAGCAAAGCAAGGACTTATCTTTGCTGAACTGGTCAGGATATCAGGGAAATCCAAGCAGAGATGTGAATCCAACCAGGAACCATTGACAAGTGGCACAAGCTGAAGGAAAGAGCCAGGCTAAATAGCCGAGCAGAATAGACAATCAGTGGAAGCAGCTGCTGACTGCTAAATCCAAGGAGCAGCCATTCCACTTAAAACCACCGGAGGGAGCCCAAGAGCAGAACTCACAAAAGTGCCACTTACAACCACCGGAGGGAGCCCAAGAGCGGAATTCACAACAGTCGCGGTCTCATGACCATGACGTCATGGAAGGTCCTTCTCGCATAGCATCCTTGGCACCGGAGCCTGCTGCTTGCACTGCCGAGGACACCACGCACGTCGGAGGGTGAGAATAACGTTTTTATTATTATTATTATTTTTTGTAACATTAGATCTTTTTACTATTGATGCTGCATACACAGCATCAATAGTAAAAACTTGGTCACAGGGTTAATAGCAGCGTTAATGGAATGCGTTACACCACTGCTTAACGCGGTCCATTAACGCTGCCATTAACCCTGTGTGAGGGCTGACTGGAGGGGAGTATGGAGCGGGCGCTGACTGCCGGGAGTAAGGAGGGACTAATCGGACTGTGGCCGTCGCTGATTGGTCACGGCAGCCATGACAGGCAGCTGGCGAGACCAATCAGCGACTTGCATTTCCATGACAGACAGAGGCCGCGACCAATGAATATCCATGCCAGACAGACAGACAGACAGAAAGACAGACGGAAGTGACCCTTAGCCAATTATATAGTAGATATATTGAGATGTTATAATAGAAGCTCTATAATCACAATAATTTATTTAGTATGAAATAATTCCACTATTAACCATTTTTTTGTGCTGTGAATATCTGAATATTTAATATAATTTTTTTTGTATCCTATAAATATGGTTGATTTTAATTTTGATTTAATGTGGATTTTAATAATTCGTTTTTTTTTATGTTGTTGAAATCCTTGGGGAAGGATCAATACCACAAGAGGTTACTGTTGGCTATGGGGTTAACCGGGTTAAATCAAATCTATTGGAATTCCCTATACACACCTTTGACACCCAGTAACTCATATGGGCCTTTTTTTTCCCCCCTTCCTTATAATATATATGCGGTAGTGATTCAGTACTCATTTGGACCTGGAGGAAGACACATGTGGTGTCGAAACATGTCATCCATAAGGGATTGAATGTATGCAATACTGTTAATGAAGAAATCTGGAACTTTTTAATGGATAAACAAAAGGTATATTTTACTCTACCATTGGACTGATCGCTGGAGAAGCAAAAAGTTTTTTATACATATATATATATATATATATATATATATATATATATATATATATATATATATATACAATTTCAAGTGTAAACAATATAAACAATATTATTAGACAACACAATTTCAATGGAAGGTCTCTTCTGCCACCTTGTGGTCAGCTGGGATATTGCAGTACAATGTACAATCATTTCCAACACCTTCATGAAGAGTGGTACAGTGGCATGTAAAAGTTTGTGCATTCCTGGTCAAAATTATTGTCATTGTGAACAGTTAACCAAGTTGAAGATGAAATGATCTATAAAAGGACTAAAGTTAAAGATGTTGTATTTTTTGGGGGGCAAAAAATATATATTTATTTTCATCTTTTACATTTTAAAAATTACTAAAAGGAAAATGGGCAAATGCAAAAGTTTGGGCCCGCTGCATAGTTAGTACCTAGTAGCACCCCCTTTTGTAAGTTACACAGCTTGTAAACGCTTTTTGCAGCCAGAGAAGTGTATTTCAATTCTTGTTTGGAAAGTTATCACACTACTGTAAGATTCCGGGGTCGTCTTGCATCCTCTGCTTTTTTGAAGTCTAGCCACAGATTTTCAATGATGCTCAGATTAGGGGACTGTGAGGACCATTGTAAAACCTTCAGCTTGCAGATTTTGAATGTCATCACAGAGCGGATTTAAATTCAATTCACCGCACGAAGAGATCCATACAATATTAAAAAAACATTTTTATTGAAATTACAGTATAAAAACATATACAACAGACAGGATTCGATATACACCAAACAAAGTGTCCTATGGGGGGAGAGACTACAACCACATCCACCACTGGATATAACACACTGTAATCAATACATGTATGAGTACATACAACTCTGACCACCCTAGAGGCTGCTGAAATGTAACAGAGAGGAAGGGATGGGCAAACAAATGTAAATGCCTAGAATAAAGTGCAGGAAGGAAAAATCCAAGGAGGAGCTAAATATGCTCCCACACACCAGCGAAATGTCCTTGTCCAGATACCTAGCACTATGTTACATCCCCAAATATCCTAACTATATAGAAAGCAGCAAACCAACTATACAGTGGAATGAGTATATTACCTGATGGTGCGGTGTGTCTCGATTCCCCCAAGCGCCCCGACGCGCGTTTCGCCCAAGCTTCTTCCGGGGGCGTGGTTAGTGTGAGGACGTAACTGGCCTTATAAAATGCCCACCACCAATGGCAGCACGGAAGGATAAATAGGGGGTGTGACCACTCCCGACGCGCCGACGTCCCCCTTAAGCAACGGCGCATGCGGCCCTGGTCCACTCCGGATACAGAAACAGGCATTTCCGGGTCAGCGCTCACTGGAACGCAAGCTGAATCGCAAGCGTCTCCAGAGTAGAGCGCACCCGGAATGCGCAGAGTGATAACCATAGGGCGCATGCGCACAGCCCCGGGGAACGAGGCAAACTACTAGCGGAGAAGCACAGCGTTTATATGGCTCCATGGAGTGAACGGAGCCATGACAGAAACAATAGCCTACCTGTTACTACATAGGAGTCATAACAATGGAGTAATAGAAACGGGCTCCTAATGACCAACTATGCAAAGGGACATTAATTCCAATAAAATATAATATAAAAAAGAATCATGTATTTTACAATGTAGGACATAAATAAATAATAACCATGTATTTCACAATGTAGGACATAAATAAATAAATATGGTAGCAACTATATTATGGTGAGGGCCAATAGGGAAAGACTGCCATAAAGGAAACAGATCAATATAGAAAAGAAGTGGTGGCAATACTGTCACAGTGATTAAGCTCTAACAGAGAACTATATTGAAGATAAAGTGCATATAGGCAACAGGTGTATCGCTAAGGATAATACCGTGATAAAAGTGATAAAAAGATAGTATGAGCCATTTAAGCTCACTATAGTGGACAAATACATGATGTATAGTTTAATATAAAGTGACGTGAGAATTCATTTTTATGCCACTATCTCAATTTATATAGAATTAAAAACCGTGAAGACGTACCAAAAATAGATACCAACTAAAAGTGAACCAGTTAAAACAAGGAGTGTGCATTAATAATAAAGTGATGTCTAAAAGGTGAATTGTACAAAATATATTTTATTATATAAAAGGGTGATGCATGAAAATCCTGTATAAAGTGCCAACGTGCATACATTTAGAAAAGTCATAGAATTATCCTAGAGTAAGGTTCTAATTCAGACTAAAGCCCTCATATCCCAAATAGATAGTTACTAAAAAATAGATATACCCCAAAGATCACAGTAACCATCAATGTCCTAATGCACATACTTAATAACAACATGTGGACTATAGATAAATCCTAACATCTCCACTGTGAGAATACCACTTCCCTACAGACGAGACCTGAAGAAACCCTCCAAAGTATATTAATACAGGGTTTCTTCAGGTCTCGTCTGTAGGGAAGTGGTATTCTCACAGTGGAGACCTGTTAGGATTTATCTATATTCCACATGTTGTTATTAAGTATGTGCATTAGGACATTGATGGTTACTGTGATCTTTGGGGTATATCTATTTTTTAGTAACTATCTATTTGGGATATGAGGGCTTTAGTCTGAATTAGAACCTTACTCTAGGATAATTCTATGACTTTTCTAAATGTATGCACGTTGGCACTTTATATAGGATTTTCATGCATCACCCTTTTATATAATAAAATATATTTTGTACAATTCACCTTTTAGACATCACTTTATTATTAATGCACACTCCTTGTTTTAACTGGTTCACTTTTAGTTGGTATCTATTTTTGGTACGTCTTCACGGTTTTTAATTCTATATAAATTGAGATAGTGGCATAAAAATGAATTCTCACGTCACTTTATATTAAGCTATACATCATGTATTTGTCCACTATAGTGAGCTTAAATTGCTCATATGATCTTTTTATCACTTTTATCACGGTATTATCCTTAGCGATACACCTGTTACCTATATGCACTTTATCTTCAATATAGTTCTCTGTTAGAGCTTAATCACTGTGACAGTATTGCCACCACTTCTTTTCTATATTGATCTGTTTCCTTTATGGCAGTCTTTCCCTATTGGCCCTCACCATAATATAGTTGCTACCATATTTATTTATTTATGTCCTACATTGTGAAATACATGGTTATTATTTATTTATGTCCTACATTGTAAAATACATGATTCTTTTTTATATTATATTTTATTGGAATTAATGTCCCTTTGCATAGTTGGTCGTTAGGAGCCCGTTTCTATTACTCCATTGTTATGACTCCTATGTAGTAACAGGTAGGCTATTGTTTCTGTCATGGCTCCGTTCACTCCATGGAGCCATATAAACGCTATGCTTCTCCGCTAGTAGTTTGCCTCGTTCCCCGGGGCTGTGCGCATGCGCCCTATGGTTTTCACTCTGCGCATTCCGGGTGCGCTCTACTCTGGAGACGCTTGCGATTCAGCTTGCGTTCCAGTAAGCGCTGACCCGGAAATGCCTGTTTCTGTATCCGGAGTGGACCAGGGCCGCATGCGCCGTTGCTTAAGGGGGACGTCGGCGCGTCGGGAGTGGTCACACCCCCTATTTATCCTTCCGTGCTGCCATTGGTGGTGGGCATTTTATAAGGCCAGTTACGTCCTCACACTAACCACGCCCCCGGAAGAAGCTTGGGCGAAACGCGCGTCGGGGCGCTTGGGGGGATCGAGACACACCGCACCATCAGGTAATATACTCATTCCACTGTATAGTTGGTTTGCTGCTTTCTATATAGTTAGGATATTTGGGGATGTAACATAGTGCTAGGTATCTGGACAAGGACATTTCGCTGGTGTGTGGGAGCATATTTAGCTCCTCCTTGGATTTTTCCTTCCTGCACTTTATTCTAGGCATTTACACTTGTTTGCCCATCCCTTCCTCTCTGTTACATTTCAGCAGCCTCTAGGGTGGTCAGAGTTGTATGTACTCATACATGTATTGATTACAGTGTGTTATATCCAGTGGTGGATGTGGTTGTAGTCTCTCCCCCCGTAGGACACTTTGTTTGGTGTATATCGAATCCTATCTGTTGTATATGTTTTTATACTGTAATTTCAATAAAAATGTTTTTTTAATATTGTATGGATCTCTTCGTGCGGTGATTTGAATTTAAATCCGCTCTGTGATGACATAGCTAGTTGAAGTGCCATATATAGCTCATTTTTTTTTACATTTGTTGATAAGTATTGCAGATTTTGAAGTAGTCTATTGTGAATTCATCATGGATGCTGGTACAAATGCAGGTGTCATGCACAGGTCCTGGTTCAAGTTCAGGTTCAGGTAACGCAGCTGTGACTTCCAGATGAAGCACTTCCAGAACGGTTTCAGTTTCAGGTACCGCTGGAGTTGTTTCAAGTTCAGGTACCGCTTGAGCGGCTTGAGACTCAGATACCGCTGGATCAGTTTCAGACTGAAGTAATGTAGGTGTGGCTTCCGGATCATTTACCACTGGAGCGGCTTTCTGATTAGGTGGTTTCAGGCTCAGGTACCGCCGGAGCAGTTTCAGGTTCAGGTATCACCTGAGCAGCTGGAGTCTCTGGTACCACCAGAACGGTTTTAGGTTCAGGTACCACAGGTGCGGTTTCAGGTTTAGGGGCTGATTCAGGCAAGGCTGGTACTAATACAGAGATACTGGACAGGTACAGGGACTTAACAATAGACTAGCAGCCTGCAGGCTGACTAAGACAATTGTTACTTGGGCTGGTGGAGGTAGCTGAAGTACTAAGTGCCTCCCAGCTATTGGCTGGGGACGCATTAGGAGTGTGCGTGCTGTCTCTTTAAGAGGCACTCTCTAAGTGCAGTGAGATCTGTGTGGCGTGTGCAGAACCTTGGACATGGGGGCTGGTGCAAGGGATGCTGCAGGGCAGCATGGGAGGTAAGTAAGTTCTTGGTGGGAAGGAGGAGTGGAGTCATGCTGGTACTCTGATGTTACAGTACCCACCTCCCTCTTCTTTGAGCCTGCAAGGAATTTCTCTAGAAGAAGTGGGGCATGAATATTCTCCTTGGGTTCCCACAAATCTCTTGCTGGGACAGAACTTCTTCCAATTCACTAGAAAAAAGAGTTTTTCCTCTCACCTTCCTCATAGCCAAGATGCTCTCTATCTCAAAGATGTCCTCAAAGCTGACAGGCGCAAAAGTGGTATCTGGATCCTCGAAGAAGGGACTTAAAACAACTGTCTTGAGGAGAGATATGTGGAAAAAGTTAAGCATGCATAATGAAGCTGGGAACTTCAATTTGTAGGCTACTGCGTTAATCTGCTTGAGGACCTTGAAAAGACTAATGAAGCGTGAATTAAACTTGTAAGACGGCATCTTCAGGTGGATGTATTTAGAAGGGAGCCACATCTTATTTCCTGACTGGAAGGTTTCTAGGTCCAGGCATTTCTTGTCGGCATGCCTTTTCATCCGTTTGTAGGACTTCTCAAGAGTGGCTTTGGAATCCCTCCAGATCTTGGAGAATTCTTTACTGAGTGCATCATCTGCAGGGATGCCATAAGAGTCCAACACCGAAAGAGGAATACTAGGCTGGTGACCTTAAACTATGAAGAATGGTGATTTCAGGGAGGCATCACTTACATAATTATTATAAGAGAACGCGACCCAAGGCAGCAGCTTGACCCAGTCATCAAGTTGGAGTGAGGATGGTTTGCAGACAAATAGTTCAAGACCACATTCAACAGTTTGTAAGTAGCTCTTCAGAATCTGGATGTGAACTGGACGCCCCTCTCGGACACAATATGAAGTGGAAACCCATGAATGTGGAAGATGTGCTGTATAAACCTCTCAGCGAGCTCAACAGCAGACAGAAAACCATGCAATGGAGTAAAGTGAGCCATTTTCAAAAAGCAGTCTACCATGATCCAGATGACAGAGCAACCAGAGGACACATGGAGGTCCGTAATAAATTTCATTGTGATGTGCCGCCAGAGAGCAGAAGGAATAGGAAGCAGTAGAAGAAACCGAATGGAAAATGCTTAAGGGTCTCATTTCGAGCACAGGAAGGACAGGTAGAAACTTGTTCCAAAATATCCTTTTTCCGCGTAGGCCACCAGTAATGATGAGAAATGAGTTGCATAGTCTTCCTCTGCCCGGCAAGACCAGCCAACTTAGAGGAGTGCCCTTACTGCAGAACTTGCTTCTCATCAGTTTTTTACACAAAAGTCTTCCCGGGCCTAATTTGAGACAAGTTAATTGGAGCAACAGTCACCATCCAGGAGGGTTCAATAATATGCTGGAGTTCTTCCTCTTGGTCTAGGCGTAGAAAGTACCTAGAGAGCGCATTTGACTTGATGTTTTTGTTGGTTGGATGAAAATGAAGGATGAAGTCAAAGTAGGCAAAGAACGGTGATTACATAGCTTGGCGCAGATTCAGCCTTTGCGCAGGCTGTAGATAGGTCAAGTTTTTATGGTCAGTGTATATGACAACTGATGGACTACTTGTCATGCTGGGTGAGGTAGAAGCTAGGTGCACAACAACGGGAAGAGGGTGGGGGAGCCCAAACACTAGGAAAGGGAGGAGTGGGGACTCCTAGGCTGATCTGACAACACCCCGTCTGCACTTATATCCCTAAATAGGTTTTGCACCTATCGTCGAGCAGGAACCTAATCTCTGACTGCCCCAGCAATAGGCCTAGATAGTGAGGGGACAGGGTGACCTAGTCAGCCCCCACTACAACTAAAGACAAAGCAGGAAGACAAATGAGGGAATACATTTAGCCCCTGACGAAACGGAAGTGAAACACGCGTTGGAGGGGTGTGCAAGTGACAGCAGAGTATCAGATTAATTGGTATGTGACCTTCAATATATTCAAAACAAACAAATGGGCGGGCACCATCCACTAGCAATATTATATAATGTAATTTCAATACATATGATGGGGATCACCTAATGCATGTCAACAACATGAACTATTTGATTGCTTTACTAGGGAGTTGAATGCTAATTGTTGGAATATTAAGTTAACATCTTCATATTCCAACAGCTCGGTCGATTTTCTTGACCTGAAATTATTGCTTCATGGCAATCAAATCACTACCACTTTGTACCGCAAGGAGACTGCCACTAATAATTTAATTTACCATATTTTTCGGACTACAAGACGCACTTTTTCCCCAAAAAAAGGGGGGAAAATTGGGGGTGCGTCTAATAGTCGCAATGCAGGCTTACCATGGCGGCAGAGGTGCGGGGATGAGGAGGCGCAGTAAGCGGGGTCCCTTTCTCCGGTGAGGTGATGCAGCAGCCCGGTAAGCAGCAGAGCCGGGTGAATCCTGTTGTTATCGGTGGGGGCGGCCATCTTCCTGAAGCCGCGCGTGTGCAGATGAAGCGCTCTGCTTCCCGGGGCTTCAGGAAAATGGCCGCCGCGATCTCCATCTGCGCACGCGCGGCCTCCCGCGGCCATTTTCCTGAAGCCCCGGGAAGCAGAGCGCTTCATCTGCGCACGCACGGCTTCAGGAAGATGGCCGCCCCCACCGATAAAAACAGGATTCACTCGGCTCTGCTGCTTACTGGGCTGCTGCATCACCTCACCGGGGAAGGGGACCCCTCTCACAGCACCTCCTCAGCCCGGGACCCCTCTCACAGCACCTCCTCAGCCCAGCACCTCCTCAGCCCAGCACCTCCTCAGCCCAGGACCCCTCTCACAGCACCTCCTCAGCCCAGCACCTCCTCAGCCCAGCACCTCCTCAGCCCAGCACCTCTGCCGGTAATCACTGCTGCAACCCTCCCATGGACACCAGGCCATGGCATCGCCCACCTAAGCAGGAAGGGACCCTGCTCAGGTGCACGCCACACCGCATCACCCCACCTCTGCCAACACCATGCCTCCTGTGACCCTGCTCTGCCACCGCCATCCCTCAGGTAAGATACTGTACATTCGGACAATAAGACAGACCCCCATCTTATAAAAAAATCTTTTTTTCTGCAACTTTCACCCCAAATTTGGGGTGCGTCTTATGGTCCGGTGCGTCTTATAGTCCGAAAAATACGGTAATTTCGCCAAGACACAGCTGGTATGTCTCATGATTATCTTGACCTTTATTTAAAGCACCGTATAGGGGATTAGAGCACATTCGCCTTGAGAAAGACACCATGTCGGAACGCGTGGGTCCGGGTATCCCAGAGGCTGGACTTTTAACTGGGGCGACCTTCTGACTATATTTGAGTCAGATGCAAGTATTGAGTATTGCCTTACCTGAATGGATCCCTGGGTGCTCACAGTCAGGTTGTATTGATTGTTATCTTTTTAGAACTATTGGGTAGGTCTCATTGTCCACACACATAGGTTCAGTAGGGACAACAACCATCTATTGTCCATATATCTTTAATATAGATTGCTGCTTTCATGTTGTGATTCGGTGTTCAGCAAAAACTCCTGCTGTATATGTGTGCTTTCTTGCTCTAAAACTGTAAATTTGTTATATTTGTCATTTCCAGCCTAGGGATACCTTTTTGGGGTATTTTACCCTTTATTTATGGATCTATATTGACGTGTACTATCCTTTAAAGATTTTTAATTGTTTTTATGTGTGCGCCTTTCGTTCTGTAATAAAGCTTTTTTGATATCTTGATTGGTTTGGGTGATCCCTGTTTTGTACATGTACTTTTTTCTTTATATTCTTTACCTTCAATATATTCCCCATTGTGTTTACTTTAGATATCTCTTTATTATCTTTTTAGATATTTTGGCCACATGGCCATCTAAATATGCTTACTTCAGCAACTCCTTATTCATTGCACTGCCTCACTTTATATTTATATTTATGTTTATGATTGATTTCATTTTTTATATTAATTTTACTTCATGAATTCTAATCATGGTTGTGGGTGTACGTGTTTGATTACAATAGTCCCCTTATAGTGTTTTTTAATTATTATATATTGTGACACTATATTTTTTATCAAGTGGTGGTCACTTTTTTGGAGTTGTTATTGATATTATGTTCATTATTTAACCTCATAATATTCTAGTGAGACTTTCTCTGATATTTGGTCCATCTGACATTCTTTGTCCCCTGTCACACTTTGTTATCTATAGTGCCTAATATGATATTTATTTTTAATAAAGGTTTTATTACATCAATTTCCATTTAATATCATGTGTTTTAAATGGTTTGTATATAATCATGTATTATGAATTTTTAACTCCTAATAAAATCAAATATTTTTTATAAAAATATTTTTTCATTGAATACTTTTTTTGGGTGATACATGCCCCTAGCAATAGGTCCTGGATAGTGAGGGGTCAGGGTAAAACTAGTCAGCCCCCACTACAACTAAAGAAAAAGCAGGAAGACAAATGAGGGAATACATTTAGCTCGAGATGACGCAAGAGAGCTCATGCCACCAATCCTCCAAGATGCTCCAAGAAGAAACTTTTAGCACTTCCAACAGACAGAGGTAAATAGAGCTATCACTGGCACCTTGCTGAAGTGAGTAAAGGTATTTAAGCCTGCAGCACGGGTGCGTTAATCAGCAGCAGATCACCGCTAGGTCCCAGAGGGAGAAGGATATCACTCCACAGGAGAGATGCAAGATCCAGAGTGTGTCTGCAGAGCCAGGGGCAGTGACCTACTACAGCCAGATCCAGAATGACTGTCTGTCACACTTGACACACCCTAGACACTACCCCCCTTCTCCATGTGGCCTCCGGACACTCAGGACTCGGTTTCTCAGGGTGAGAGGCAAGGAACAAACAAACCTGCCTAGGGGCATTCTCCTCTGATGCAGAAACCCACATCCTCTCTTCTGGACCATAACCCCTCCAGTGCACCAAGTACTGCAGGGAACGATGCTGAAGATGAGAATCAACAATCCTCGAAATCTGGACCTCCAAATTACCATCAACGATGATTAAGGGCAGCGGCAGCGGAGAGGACTCAAGAGATTCAACATATTTTTTGAGCAGAAACCTGTGGAATACATTGTGGATCTTAAGAGCCTGAGGTAATTGAAAATGAAAAGCTGCAGGGTTAATGACGGCGGTTATTTTTTACAGGCCAATAAACCTAGGTTCCAGCTTCCAGGAAGGGATGTTCAAGTTGATGTTCCTGGTAGACAACCACACATAATCAATCACACTTAGGTCCTGAACCTGCCAAGCATTTCATGTCAGTCATACGTTTGTACCTGTCTCCCATGTTCTTCAAATTACTCTGAACCCCCTGCCACACAGAAGAGAGCATCTAAGAAAAGTGTTCCTCCTCAGGTACACCCGGAGCCCCTCCCCCACTAAAAGTACCAAACTGTGGATGGAAACCGTATCCACCAAAGAATGGAGACCTGCCGGTAGATTGTTGGTGATGATTATTAATAAGAAACTTGGCCAACGGTAAGTACATTGTCCTGAGGCAATTATACCTCTCAGTCCTGATATTTGATAATGGGCTTTTGACTGCTTTGCACTACCCTATACCCTTGATACACTATGTATCTAATATATAATTGCCTAGAATACTACTTCCTGCAATTTGTGCCAACTTCCTGTCCGGAGCTAATGTCCGGAGCTAATGTCCGGAGATAAGTGACGTCAACAGTGTCCAGTGTCTGATTGGTTGCCGCCTGCTGCGAGCGACCAATCAGAAACGTGCCGTACTGTGACACACTCCGCCCACCATTTTGGTGTGATTTTTGAATTTTTACCTCACAGCAAGTTTCTACTGCGTGGAGGCGGGCCCAGTGACGTTGCTCTTCAAGCTCCTGCCGAATTTCGTCAAAAAAATGATAATACCATTTACCAAAACTATATATATTTAGTTGTGAAGTGGTTCAGTGACATTTTCACACCAATTTTGAACTTTTGTTTGGTGTTTTCTCCATATACTGCCTATTATTCACTGACTGTTATACTGAGAGACTGCCGTTTATTAACCTCTTCTTTGCCACATTGGGTATATTGCTCTATTATTTGCCACATAAGGACATTGTCCATTATTGCCCAGCAATTTCTTAAATAACAAGAATTGTCAAGAGCTGGTAAGTGCAGCCATTTTTTGTTCTTTCTTACTATTATTTATTAATTGTATTATTCTTACATTTGAATAAATAAAGTATATATGGATTCTAGACTCCCGATTCTTTAGAATCGGGCTGCCATCTAGTATATCTATAATTATGTCGCTACGTTGCAGGGCTTAGTGCAATATGATGTGTCTTTACATAGAATCTGAGAATTCTATTTTTCTTATTATGATTGCTACCATGTTGTGTACATGGGACTGATCCAGTATTTATACTGAAAATATCTATGGTAATACTTTTCTGTATGTGTGGTTTCTACCAGGACTATTTACTTTTTTATTCTGGGTGTACCCACCTTGTGTCATGTATTTGTGCCGTTGTATCTGACTCTTTTATTTATTGCTTTTTATCTGAATTTACAATACTTTTTTATTCAGGGTGTACCCACCTTGTGTTATGTATTTGTGATGTTGTATCTGACTCTTTTATTTATTGCTTTTTATCTGAATTTACAATAAATTGAATATTTAACTGTTTACGCTAGCCGGTGTTAAAGCAATTTTCTTTTGAGTTCTATTGGTGTTTTGCTTTCTGGCTGTATATGTAGGATAACGTTTGTGTATCAGCGATAAGTAAGATGCCCATTTCTGTTTTTTTGAGACAAAACACATGAGGTAAGTCTCTAAATTCTGATTAATTCGCTCGGTCTGTCCATTCTACTGAGGATGAAAAGCAGAGGAAAAGGACAGCCGCACCCACGGTGAAGAACAGTAAGATTTCCAGAACTTAGAAACAAAATGGGTCCCCCGATCTGACACCACATCGGAGGGAACCCCGTGAAGCTTCAAGATCTCATTAATAAAAACCTATGCAAGAGTCTCGGCGTTCGGAAGTGTCGGAAATGTGACGAAGTGCACCATTTTACTGAACCTATCTACGAGCACCAGAACCACCATCTTGCCTGCCGAAACCGGTAGGTTAGTAATAAAATCCATGGACAGGTGTGTCCATGGTCTGCTAGGAATGGACAGTGGAATAAGAAGACTAGATGGACGGGTATGCGATACTTTAGAAAAGGCGTAAACACTGCAAGCAGATACCTGTTTAACCACATCCCAATACAACCCCAGCCAACAAAAGCGACGAGAAAGGTCCGAGGGGTTTCACCATTACCATTACCGAATAATTTTTAATAAACTTCTGGTAAAAAATTAGTAAAACCCAGAAAACACTGTAATGCCTTCAGGTTCTTTGGACGGTCCCAATCCAGTACAGCACGAACCTTCTACGGATCCATCCGAAAACTCAGACGGCAACAGGTACCCCAAAAACTGTACCTCCTGGACGGCGAAATCACATTTCTCTAGTTTGGCATTAAGCTTATTATCCCTTAATATCTGAACCACCTATTTAACATCCCCCCAATGTGTCTCCAAATCAGGTAAATAAACGCAAATATCATCCAGATAGACCACCACAAACCTGCACACCAAATGATGGAAACTATCATTTATGAAATGCTGGAACAATGCATTGGTCAGTTCGAAAGGCATAACCAGACTCTTGAAATGTCCCTCAGGGGTTTGGAACACCTTTTTCCATTCATCCCCTTCCCTTCCCTGACTTTAACCATGTTATAGGCACCCCTTAAATCCAACATAGAGAAAAGCTTAGCTAACACAACCTGGTTGAATAAATATGGAATCAGAGGAAGAGGATATGGATCTCGGATAGTAATTAGATTTAATTTTCGTAAATCTAAACAGGCAGGGAGAACGCCATCTTTCTTCTTCATGAAAAAGAACCCTGCCGATACGGTCGAAGATGAAGGTCAGATGTGTCCCGTCTCCAGACTCTCAGCAATAAAATCTTTCATGACTTGTCTCTCAGAACCGGAAAGATTGTACAGTCTGGACTTGGGTAATTTAGCTCCGGTAGTCACGTTAATAGCACAGTCATATGCACGATTGGGAGGCAAATCCTGACACCGCTTCTCAGAAAATACGTCCTGAAAACCTGACAAAAACACAGGTAAGGTGGATATTGTAGAAAGGGAAATGTTTAAGCAGTTTTCATGGCAGTTATCTCCCCATTTCTATAATTTATCTGGATTGCCAAACCACTATAGGATAATGTTTCACTAACCAGGATAAACCCAGTACAATTGGAGTGGGGAGACCCTCCAGGACATAACAAGAAATTACTACATTGCAAAGACCCCGCCTTCACTCTTACATTATGAACCATCTGCGTCAAAGCTCTCTGAGCAAGTGGTGCTGAGGCCATGGCGTAAATGGGAATGGGCTTAGCTAAGGTGGAGCAAGCAAGCCCATGAGTTCGAGCAAACTTAGCATCAACCATGCTGACTCCAGCTCCACTGTCTACAAACATAGAAATTCTCTCAGTCCTACTCTCTAGAACCACCTCTGCTGTCAGGACAAACTGAGAATTACAGGTTGACAACGAGCATAACCCTTGATTATCCAACTCCAGACTCCCAAGGGTTAATTGAGTCTTCTTTTGCTTAGGAATTAAAGGACAGGCCCCAATAAAATGTCCCTTTCTCCCACAAAAGAAACACACACCCGTTTTCTTGCGAATCTCAGGGGAGACATATGATGCAGAAGCACCTCCTAACTGCATGGGTCCCTGTAACTCCACAAGTACTGGTTCACCCCCCAAACCATCCCCCTGGAACAGGAGTATTGTCCCAGAAAGGGGGCTTAGGATAAGGTGGTCTTACCCATCTATGCCGCAGGTGTCTATCCACACGTGTAGCCAATGACATGGCAGCCTCCAAGGACTGGGGTTTCGTACACTGCCAAACCAGCTTTCAACCTTTCTGTATGGCCATGACAAAATTGGCTCCTAAGAGCCGGATCATTCCATTTGGTATTGGTTGCCCACCTGCAGAATTCAGAGCTATAAGTCACCACTGAACGGTTTCCCTGATGAAGGTGTAACACCCTAGGTTCCTGGTTGTTACAGTGGCATTGCTTTCCTCATGGGGGGAGTGATGTCATTCTTGGAAGCTAGGAAGGATTCCTTTTATCAGGTATTCATATGCAACTCCAGGCCAGAAGGGGGAGCTCTGATCCTGTTTGTGGGTGGCTCCCCTATATATATATATATATATATATATATATATATATACTAGCTGAAGAGCCCGGCGTTGCCTGGGCATAGTAAAGATCTGTGGTTAGTTATAGCACCTCACTTGTCTTATTTTCCCATCACGCCTCTCATTTTCCCAATCACATCTTTCATTTTCCCCCTCACACCTCTCATTCCCCCCTAACACCTCTCATTTCAACCTCACATCTGTCATTTTCTGATCACTCCACTATTTTTCCTCACTCCTCTCATTTTGCACTCACACCTTTTCATTTTCACCTCACACCTCTCATTTTCACCTCATCACCTCAGTATATACATGTTTTTCATCTCCCTTATATATAGTATACATATATATGTCATCTCCTGTATATAGTATATACCTGTATGTCATCTCCCCTGTATATAGTATATACCTGCTGTGTGTCATCTCCCCTATATATAGTATATACCTGAATGTCATCTCCTTCTATATATAGTATATACCTGTATGTCATCTCTTCCTGTATATAGTATATACCTATGTGTCATCTCCCCTGTATATAGTATATATCTGTGTGTCATCTCCTCCTATATATAGTATATACAGGTCCTTCTCAAAAAATTAGCATATAGTGTTAAATTTCATTATTTACCATAATGTAATGATTACAATTAAACTTTCATATATTATAGATTCATTATCCACCAACTGAAATTTGTCATGACATAGGGTATACGTGAGTTCCGTGACCTGGAAAAAATTACCCCAACCCCCTTAAACAGATCTCTTAACAATCTAAAGAATAAACTTCTAACGTACTCAAAACAGCAGACGGAGACATATGTTGGATTTAATTGGCCACAGCAGCCATTTTATTAAATAAAAGATAACAGAACTTTTATGACAACCCAGAATAGGAGGGGCGGTCCTCGAAGCCCCAAAGTTATAAAAAACTCAGTATCCCAAAAACTCCACAATGTTCAGCCCAGGATGAGTCTTACCCCCAGCCGTAAAGCACCAGCTCAGGGATAGATAACAACCAATCCTGGTCCACCGAACCCACCCCCATGCCAGGGGTCCATAAATCCACCTCACGCGGAATAACCGTACCGCGCCTTGTTAAATTCTCTCATGGGGTGTCCAGGACCTCTCAAGATCCCCACCCCATTGAACCACGATTTACCATTTCCACCGACTTCGAGGACCTCCACCCCCGCCAACTGCCGTGACAATACCCTGACAGCATTCACATAACAAAATAAATACATTTAGACGCCTCTTAAAACAATACTCCAAAAGCCCACATATGCCGACTTCACCCCCCCCATTACCCTAACCAAAAAAGGGAGGGTGGGCGGGAGATTCCTCACTTGTCACGCAGGCACCTAAAATGGATGCCTGCGTGAGGAGCGTGCCCCTTTTTATGTGCCCCCTCCCCACAGTCCCCTAGTTCCACCCCTTATTTTCAAAAAATGCCCCTAAAGCCACCCCTCAAGTTCCCAGTTAACCCCTTACCACCGTATCCCTTCTAACTGCTCCAGCTCCCCAGGTCCCACGTAACCCCGTCATGGCGGCCTCCCTTTACGTGCCGTGGGCCCCCAGTACGGCCTTTCTTGACATAGGGTATACGTGAGTTCCGTGACCTGGAAAAAATTACCCCAACCCCCTTAAACAGATCTCTTAACAATCTAAAGAATAAACTTCTAACGTACTCAAAACAGCAGACGGAGACATATGTTGGATTTAATTGGCCACAGCAGCCATTTTATTAAATAAAAGATAACAGAACTTTTATGACAACCCAGAATAGGAGGGGCGGTCCTCGAAGCCCCAAAGTTATAAAAAACTCAGTATCCCAAAAACTCCACAATGTTCAGCCCAGGATGAGTCTTACCCCCAGCCGTAAAGCACCAGCTCAGGGATAGATAACAACCAATCCTGGTCCACCGAACCCACCCCCATGCCAGGGGTCCATAAATCCACCTCACGCGGAATAACCGTACCGCGCCTTGTTAAATTCTCTCATGGGGTGTCCAGGACCTCTCAAGATCCCCACCCCATTGAACCACGATTTACCATTTCCACCGACTTCGAGGACCTCCACCCCCGCCACGAACACGAATGGCCTGACACCTTAGCCATTCATGTCCCTCCACACCTTCAAGCTTAATTCAATGCCACTACGGATAGCCAAACACCACATATCATTACCCACCGCGTTCAGGTACACGCCATCAGCTCTCCAGTAAGCTCCTTGACCCGATTCCAAGTCCACATGTCTCACGGCCAACGCGCCATTCCTCACCATAAACCGAGATATGGCCCTGTTTATTTTAATCCGGGCCCTGTTCACCCCCTCGTGTGATCTAGCACCTCTCCATCTTTTACGGGGAATGATGTCGGACCACACCAACAACACTTTTGGAAACATGACCCAGAACCTCAGGATATCGAATTTGATATCCTTAATCAGCTCCCTACAAGACCGTTTAGCCAAATCATTCCCCCCTAAATGTATCACCACGATCTCCGGCACTCTATCCAGTCTAACAAAACGATGAAATTCAGGTAACCATTCCTTCCACACCATCCCCCTTTTACCGATCCATCGTAAAGTCACTGTCTCTCGAGAAAGACCCAACTGACGACCGTCCGGACGAACCGCAGCACGCAACGCAGCCCATACAACATACGAATGCCCCATGATCCAGACGAGCATCGGATCAGGCCCTGCAACACAGAAAGAAAGGCAACAAACAATTAACTTAACACAGCTTCTAACTCACAATAGGTTTGGGCGAACATACGACTGGAATCTTGAAGATTCCCACCTCCCAATTCTCCGAACCACATCCTCACCAAGGCCCCACCTAGCGGCCTCAGTCGCTGCCCCGATCCTGAAGGAGTGACCACTATATTGTGTTGCAGGTAAGCCCGCTGCCGCCAAACATTTCCTAAAAACAGAAATAAACTGAAAACGGGACAAGAAAGACCCATTTTCGTGCACCAAGAATGGCTCGTCTAACACCCCGCCCTTTGCCATGTACTTCTTCACGGATGCCACCGGGCACACCGGGGATCCTTCAACATTGAACAACACCACTTTGCACCCTTTCCCATACACGTCCGTTTTGGAAGCCTTAATAAACACTACCACCTTATTCCCTTCGACATCCACGTTTTCTCTTAACAAAATACCTTTTTTACTAACGGACGGGCTAACCAACTCACCTAACCGAAATGCCCCAAAGAAGGCCAAAGAAAAGGCTGCACAGAACAGAACCACTTCCCATTCGGAAAAATACACCTCTTGCAACTTCCGCTCAATGGCTGAGAGCACCTCATAAGATACGGGTCGGCGACCGTCCGAAGCCTTCCAGCCTTTCTTCCAACCCCGAACAACTTGCCGAACCAAGAAGGATTTCGTTATATCCTTACCCCCCCTCCATTTAAGGTTGAAGGCTAGCCCCGCCAGAAACTTATTCAAACGTGTCACAGACCAACCTGCCTCCCAATGATGACCTAAGAACAACAACAAACCATACTCCTCCTCCATATCCTGGTCCATACTTGACATCCAGGATTCCCACAAGCTCCAAGCCTGATTATAATGAGACCAAGATGAATCCGCGAGCGATTTGGTAAATAACTCTGTTACGGCCCTCGCGGCAGGTTCCACAACTCCACTGGACAATCCCGGCCCGCGCTCTCCGCCTGTGGTGCCAAATCCCGGAAAAGCTGCCACTGAAATTGAGAAAGAGCAACAACTATTGGATCAGGCGCTGACAAGCTAACTTCAGATACAATCCATAAGTTAAACTTAAGACCCAGGAAAACCAAGTGCTGCAAGACCTTCACTACTGCAGGCGTAGCCGCTGACAACGAGTTTACCGCCGTCACCGTTCCAACATGCTCACAATGAAAAGAAATCTTCAAATTCCTCAATTTGTCACCCCACAGGGCCAACGCAACTACCCTGGGGAACAAATGCAACAGTAGCCGGTTGTTTGTTAACCCCTCCTCCTTCCATTCTTCCGGCCAAGCCGCTGCTGACCAGCTACCATGAAAGAAAAGACCAAAGCCACTCATTTCAACGACATGCACCAAAATGCCCAAGGAGGTAGCATCTGCCACCGGCTGAATCCACAGAGATCTGCCATTGCACTCGTCCAGAAAATCCGCCCACATCTTCAAATCGTCCCGAAACTCTTTCTTTATCCTGATGAAATGCAAAGGGGACTTTACCCCTACTGTTGCCAAGGATAGGCGGCGGCAGAACGCTCGACCCATCGGCATGATCCTACATGCAAAGTTCAGTTTCCCTAACAACGATTGCAAACTGCGCAAATTTATCTTCTTCAAACCAATCGTATTAACCACATCTTGGCGCAACGCGGTAACCTTGTCTGCAGGTAGCCTACATTCCATTGCTACCGTGTCGATTTCAATGCCTAGGAAGCTCAACACTGTCACCGGACCAACTGTTTTATCCTCCGCCAAAGGCACCCCGAAGTTTTTTGTCACACTCTCCATTGTATGCAACAAAATCGAACAATCTGCTGATTCCGCTGGCCCTATAAACAGAAAGTCATCCAGATAGTGCGAACATGAGCATATCCCAGACACATCTTTCACCACCCATTCTAGGAACGTGCTGAAGGCCTCAAAGTAAGCACATGAAATCGAGCAACCCATGGGAAGACAACGATCAACAAAGAAGCCGCCATCCCAAAAACAACCCAATAAATGCAAACTGTCAGGATGAACTGGCAACAAACGAAAGGCCGCTTCGATGTCGGTCTTAGCCAGCTTAGCCCCCTTTCCACATGCTCTAACCCACTCCATCGCTGAATCGAATGATAAGTACGACACCGAACTCAACTCGGGATCAATACCATCATTAACCGAAGATCCCTTCGGAAATGACAGGTGATGGATTAACCTAAATTTATTAGGTTCTTTCTTAGGGACCACGCCAAGAGGTGACACCCTCAGATTTGCAATCGGAGGGGCGACAAACGGGCCTGCCATTCTTCCCAGAGCAACTTCCTTATTCAACTTCTCCGACACGACCTCCGGGAATTGTAACGCCGATTTCAAATTTTTTCTTTTTAAACTAACATCCTGCTCAACATAAGGGATTTTGAACCCTCCTTAAAACCGTCGCGCAATAAAACTGCAGCTGACCTATCAGGGTATCTACTTAGAAAGGCCTCCATCACGACCCACTGCACCGGAGTCACCCCTTTTGTCAGCTGAATCTCCAACTTTTTGCCTGTTACCCCTGAAACATTTTGAAGCGCTATGCACCCCCCCGCAGGTTGAACACTCGTGCCTATATTTACACTTGCTCCCGAATCTGCATATGCCATCATTGAAGGCGAAACACAGTCCCTTCTGCAAAGCCGCCGAGTGTCCTGACTGCCCTGAACTCCCGGCGCCCCCGTGAAAAGGCTGGCTAGTCTGACCTAAACCGGACGGGACCATAACTCTCATCCACAACGCTATGTCCTTGTGATCCCACCTGATACTTGGCCTAAAAGCCTTACGCTGACGAAACTGTTCGTCATAGCGTAACCAACCCTGTCCCACATAGGTCCTGTAAGCCTCCCCTATGGCATCTAAGTAACAAAATAATGCCGAGCAATTTTCCGGGGCCTTCTCCCCGATTACGCTAGCCATAATAGCGAAAGCTTGCAGCCAATTTGAAAATGATCTGGGAATCAGCCTATATCTCCGTTTCTCCTCATCTTCTTTTTTAGAGTCCTCCCTTCTAGGTCTATCCAAATTAAATCTCTCTAGGGGTAAAAGAGAAAATATTTCTATGTACTCCCCTTTCCAGATTTTTTCCCTAACCTCTTGTTTTAAATGTGCCCCTAACGGGCCCTCGAAGCAGACATAGACCTCCCCCCTAGCCGCATCGTCTAGTTGCGGTACATCCTCCTTTTCCTTATCCTGCAAAGCTCCCTCACCTGGTGCATCAATTCCTGACCCAGGCCCTGGTGCTGTTCCGTCCTTCTCCCTTGATGAGCTCCCCGTGTCTGCCGCAGGACCCGCACTGCTGGATGTACCCAAAACTTCAGACAACTGTCTAGACCCCTCAAACGACCCCGTATTTCCCAACCAAGCAGCTGACGGCAAAGACCCCCTGCTAAGACCGGACCCCCACAAGCCCGCTAGCTCCCCTAAACCTCTAAGGATTAAACCCATACCCCCGCTAGCAACTCCCGAAGTAATGTCACTATTCCTAGCTTCAGGGGAAACTATGCCTGGCAAATTAAAGATAGGGAAAATGTTCTCACCTAGCTGCCTGGGTGCTGTGAGCCCAGCAGCCGAAGATCCAGCTCCCAGCCGAAGGTGTCCTGCATCCTGACCGGCTTGATCCGTGATGTTGCCCGCCGAACTCCTGGCGGCCGTATCCGTGTCCTGGCGACTCGATGATGCCGTCGACTGCCCTGGTGCTGCGGAAAGGGAAAAGGCCGAGCCAGCATCCTGCCGCCCGATGGAAGATGTGCGGCTCCTTGCCACGGATACGTCCCCGGCACTGCGTACCGAAGCGACGGAATGTCGCCTGCCGGAATCTGGAAAATTTCCGCCACCACCAGCAGAGGACGCAGATCCAGGAAAGTTCCGGCCATCACCAGCAGAGGGCGCAGATCCAGGAAAATCCCGGCCATCACCAGCAGAGGGCGCAGCTGCAGGAAAATCCCGGCCAACACCAGCAGAGGGCGCAGAACTTGCAATATCCAGGCCACCACCAGCAGAGGGCGCTGCTGCGTTGAAGACTCCAGAGCTGTGCACTGCAGAAGGCCGCACGCTGATGCCAGGGCCAGCCGACTGCCGCCCGCATAATCCTCGGCGCTGAGGGGCCACCGCACCTGACCCCCGTCTCCTCGGCTGTCGCTGCCTCCCACGCTGAGCGGCGCCAGCGGGCATGCTGGCGGCCGCCGTACCGGCTCCTGCTCCTGCCGCCCCACGTCGCCCGGACACTGAAGGAGGGGAGGAAGGATCCACCCCCCGTTGTAGGCCCCGCCGCACTGGAGGATTCCTCCCGGCGCCGCGCTGTGAGGTGGAGGGAACAGCGCTGCTTACCGGAGGGTCCGCAGAGGGGCTCCTATTTCGGCGCCGGGCCCTGGGGATGATGTCCGGGCTTAGGCGCGCCGGAGGCCTAGTCCTCCGCGGCCGGCGCCCGTCCTGCGGTGCCTGCGATGGTGCTCCCGATGTCCCCTGGAGAAGGCTGTTAACGGATGCATTCAGCCAATCTGTCCCATGGGAGCTGGCTGCCGTCCGGAGACGCTGGAGGATCGCTTCAACGTCCATTCTGGTAAGTGTGACAGAGATTCCTCACTTGTCACGCAGGCACCTAAAATGGATGCCTGCGTGAGGAGCGTGCCCCTTTTTATGTGCCCCCTCCCCACAGTCCCCTAGTTCCACCCCTTATTTTCAAAAAATGCCCCTAAAGCCACCCCTCAAGTTCCCAGTTAACCCCTTACCACCGTATCCCTTCTAACTGCTCCAGCTCCCCAGGTCCCACGTAACCCCGTCATGGCGGCCTCCCTTTACGTGCCGTGGGCCCCCAGTACGGCCTTTCTGGTCTTTTATTGTTTTAATACTGATGACTTTGGCATACAACTCCTGATAACCCAAAAAACCTGTCTCAATAAATTAGCATATTTCACCCATCCAATAAAATAAAAGTGTTTTTTAATAACAAACAAAAAAACCAACAAATAATAATGTTCAGTTATGCACTCAATACTTGGTCGGGAATCCTTTGGCAGAAATGACTGCTTCAATGCGGCGTGGCATGGAGGCAATCAGCCTGTGACACTGCTGAGATGTTATGGAGGCCCAGGATGCTTCAATAGCGGCCTTAAGCTCATCCAGAGTGTTGGGTCTTGCGTCTCTCAACTTTCTCTTCACAATATCCCACAGATTCTCTATGGGGTTCAGGTCAGGAGAGTTGGCAGGCCAATTGAGCACAGTAATACCATGGTCAGTAAACCATTTACCAGTGGTTTTGGCACTGTGAGCAGGTGCCAGGTCGTGCTGAAAAATGAAATCTTCATCTCCATAAAGCATTTCAGCCAATGGAAGCATGAAGTGCTCCAAAATCTCCTGATAGCTAGCTGCATTGACCCTGCCCTTGATGAAACACAGTGGACCAACACCAGCAGCTGACATGGCACCCCACACCATCACTGACTGTCGGTACTTGACACTGGACTTCAGGCATTTTGGCATTTCCTTCTCCCCAGTCTTCCTCCAGACTCTGGCACCTTGATTTCCGAATGACATGCAAAATTTGCTTTCATCAGAAAAAAGTACTTGGGACCACTTAGCAACAGTCCAGTGCTGCTTCTCTGTAGCTCAAAAGTGGCTTTACCTGGGGAATGCGGCACCTGTAGCCCATTTCCTGCACACGCCTGTGCACGGTGGCTCTGGATGTTTCCACACCAGACTCAGTCCACTGCTTCCTCAGGTTCCCCAAGGTCTGGAATCGGTCCTTCTCCACAATCTTCCTCAGGGTCCGGTCTCCTCTTCTCGTTGTACAGCGTTTTCTGCCACATTGTTTCCTTCCAACAGACTTACCATTGAGGTGCCTTGATACAGCACTCTGGGAACAGCCTATTTGTTGAGAAATTTCTTTCTGGGTCTTACCCTCTTGCTTGAGGGTGTCAATGATGGCCTTCTTGACATCTGTCAGGTCGCTAGTCTTACCCATGATGGGGGTTTTGAGTAATGAACCAGGCAGGGAGTTTATAAAAGCCTCAGGTATCTTTTGCATGTGTTTAGAGTTAATTAGTTGATTCAGAAGATTAGGGTAATAGGTCGTTTAGAGAACCTTTTCTTGATATGCTAATTTATTGAGACAGGTTTTTTGGGTTATCAGGAGTTGTATGCCAAAATCATCAGTATTAAAACAATAAAAGACCTGACAAATTTCAGTTGGTGGATAATGAATCTATAATATATGAAAGTTTAATTGTAATCATTACATTATGGTAAATAATGAAATTTAACACTATATGCTAATTTTTTGAGAAGGACCTGTACATAGTAACATAGTAACATAGTAACATAGTTAGTAAGGCCGAAAAAAGACATTTGTCCATCCAGTTCAGCCTATATTCCATCATAATAAATTCCCAGATCTACGTCCTTCTACAGAACCTAATTGTATGATACAATATTGTTCTGCTCCAGGAAGACATCCAGGCCTCTCTTGAACCCCTCGACTGAGTTCGCCATCACCACCTCCTCAGGCAAGCAATTCCAGATTCTCACTGCCCTAACAGTAAAGAATCCTCTTCTATGTTGGTGGAAAAACCTTCTCTCCTCCAGACGCAAAGAATGCCCCCTTGTGCCCGTCACCTTCCTTGGTATAAACAGATCCTCAGCGAGATATTTGTATTGTCCCCTTATATACTTATACATGGTTATTAGATCGCCCCTCAGTCGTCTTTTTTCTAGACTAAATAATCCTAATTTCGCTAATCTATCTGGGTATTGTAGTTCTCCCATCCCCTTTATTAATTTTGTTGCCCTCCTTTGTACTCTCTCTAGTTCCATTATATCCTTCCTGAGCACCGGTGCCCAAAACTGGACACAGTACTCCATGTGCGGTCTAACTAGGGATTTGTACAGAGGCAGTATAATGCTCTCATCATGTGTATCCAGACCTCTTTTAATGCACCCCATGATCCTGTTTGCCTTGGCAGCTGCTGCCTGGCACTGGCTGCTCCAGGTAAGTTTATCATTAACTAGGATCCCCAAGTCCTTCTCCCTGTCAGATTTACCCAGTGGTTTCCCATTCAGTGTGTAATGGTGACATTGATTCCTTCTTCCCATGTGTATAACCTTACATTTATCATTGTTAAACCTCATCTGCCACCTTTCAGCCCAAGTTTCCAACTTATCCAGATCCATCTGTAGCAGAATACTATCTTCTCTTGTATTAACTGCTTTACATAGTTTTGTATCATCTGCAAATATCGATATTTTACTGTGTAAACCTTCTACCAGATCATTAATGAATATGTTGAAGAGAACAGGTCCCAATACTGACCCCTGCGGTACCCCACTGGTCACAGCGACCCAGTTAGAGACTATACCATTTATAACCACCCTCTGCTTTCTATCACTAAGCCAGTTACTAACCCATTTACACACAATTTCCCCCAGACCAAGCATTCTCATTTTGTGTACCAACCTCTTGTGCGGCACGGTATCAAACGCTTTGGAAAAATCGAGATATACCACGTCCAATGACTCACCGTGGTCCAGCCTATAGCTTACCTCTTCATAAAAACTGATTAGATTGGTTTGACAGGAGCGATTTCTCATAAACCCATGCTGATATGGAGTTAAACAGTTATTCTCATTGAGATAATCCAGAATAACATCCCTCAGAAACCCTTCAAATATTTTACCAACAATAGAGGTTAGACTTACTGGCCTATAATTTCCAGGTTCACTTTTAGAGCCCTTTTTGAATATTGGCACCACATTTGCTATGCGCCAATCCTGCGGAACAGACCCTGTCGCTATAGAGTCCCTAAAAATAAGAAATAATGGTTTATCTATTACATTACTTAGTTCTCTTAGTACTCGTGGGTGTATGCCATCCGGACCCGGAGATTTATCTATTTTAATCTTATTTAGCCGGTTTCGCACCTCTTCTTGGGTTAGATTGGTGACCCTTAATATAGGGTTTTCATTGTTTCTTGGGATTTCACCTAGCATTTCATTTTCCACCGTGAATACCGTGGAGAAGAAGGTGTTTAATATGTTAGCTTTTTCCTCGTCATCTACAACCATTCTTTCCTCACTATTTTTTAAGGGGCCTACATTTTCAGTTTTTATTCTTTTACTATTGATATAGTTGAAGAACAGTTTGGGATTAGTTTTACTCTCCTTAGCAATGTGCTTCTCTGTTTCCTTTTTGGCAGCTTTAATTAGTTTTTTAGATAAAGTATTTTTCTCCCTATAGTTTTTTAGAGCTTCAATGGTGCCATCCTGCTTTAGTAGTGCAAATGCTTTCTTTTTACTGTTAATTGCCTGTCTTACTTCTTTGTTTAGCCACATTGGGTTTTTCCTATTTCTAGTCCTTTTATTCCCACAAGGTATAAACCGCTTACACTGCCTATTTAGGATGTTCTTAAACATTTCCCATTTATTATCTGTATTCTTATTTCTGAGGATATTGTCCCAGTCTACCAGATTAAGGGCATCTCTAAGCTGGTCAAACTTTGCCTTCCTAAAGTTCAGTGTTTTTGTGACTCCCTGCATGTCATCTTCTATATATAGCATATACCTGTATGGCATCTCCTCCTGTATATAGTATATACCTGTAGGTCATCTGCTCCTGCATAAAGTATATACCTGTGTGTCATCTCCTCCTGTATATAGTATATACCTGTATGTCATCTCCTCCTGTATATATATGTACCTGTATGTCATCTCCTCCTCTATATAGTATATACCTGTGTGTCATCTCTTCTGTATATAGTATATATCTGTGTGTCATCTCCCCTGTATATAGTATATACCTGTGTGTCATCTCCTCCTGTATTAGACCTCGTTCACACGTTATTTGCTCAGTATTTTTTTGCCTCAGTATTTGTAAGCTAAATTGGCAGCCTGATAAATCCCCAGCCAACAGGAAGCCCTCCCCCTGGCAGTATATATTAGCTCACACATACACATAATAGACAGGTCATGTGACTGACAGCTGCCGTATTTCCTATATGGTACATTTGTTGTAGTTTGTCTGCTTATTAATCAGATTTTTATTTTTGAAGCATAATACCAGACTTGTGTGTGTTTTAGGGCGAGTTTCGTTTGTCAAGTTGTGTGTGTTGAGTTGCGTGTGGCGACATGCATGTAGCGACTTTTGTGAGATAAGTTTTGTGTGGCAACATGCGTGTAGCAACTTTTTGTGTGTCGAGTTCCATGTGACAGGTTAGTGTAGCAAGTTGTGTGCAGCAAGTTTTGCGCATGGCGAGGTTTGCGCGTGGCGAGTTTTATGTGTGGTGCCTTTTGAGTATGTGAAAGTTTTGTGTGAGGCAACTTTTGCATGTGTTGCAACTTTTGTGCATGTGACAATTTTTCCGCGTGTGCAAGTTTTGCGTGTGGCGAGTTTTCCATGAGGTGAGTTTTGCACTTGTGGCGAGTTTTGCAAGAGCCAATTTTTTGCATGTGGCGAGTTCTGCGCGTGGCGAGTTTTGAGTGGCGACTTTTGTGTTTCGACTTTTATGTGGCGAGGTTGGTGTATTTGTGGTGAAATGTGTGCTGAGGGTAATATGTGTTCAAGCATGTGGTAGTGTGTGGCGCATTTTGTGTGTGTGTTCATATCCCCGTGTGTGGTGAGTATCCCATGTCGGGGCCCCACCTTAGCAACTGTACGGTATATACTCTTTGGCGCCATCGCTCTCATTCTTTAAGTCCCCCTTGTTCACATCTGGCAGCTGTCAATTTGCCTCCTACACTTTTCCTTTCATTTTTTCGCATTATGTAGATAGGAGCAAAATTGTTTGGTGAATTGGAAAGCGCGGGGTTAAAATTTCACCTCACAACATAGCCTATGATGCTCTCGGGGTCCAGACATGTGACTGTGCAAAATTTTGTGGCTGTAGCTGCGACGCCTCCAACACTTTTCCTTTCACTTTTTCCCCATTATGTAGATAGGGGCAAAATTGTTTGGTGAATCGGAAAGCACGGGGTTAAAATTTCACCTCACAACATAGCCTATGATGCTCTCAGGGTCCAGACGTGTGACTGTGCAAAATTTTGTAGCTGTAGCTGGGACGCCTCCAACACTTTTCCTTTCACTTTTTCCCTCATTATGTAGATAGGGGCAAAATTGTTTGGTGAATTGGAACACGCGGGGTTAAAATTTCACCTCACAACATAGCCTATGACGCTCTCGGGGTCCAGACGTGTGACTGTGCAAAATTTTGTGGCTGTAGCTGCGACGCCTCCAACACTTTTCCTTTCACTTTTTCCCCATTATGTAGATAGGGGCAAAATTGTTTGGTGAATTGGAAAGCACGGGGTTAAAATTTCACCTCACAACATAGCCCATGATGCTCTCAGGGTCCAGACGTGTGACTGTGCAAAATTTTGTGGCTGTTGCTGCGACGCCTCCAACACTTTTCCTTTCACTTTTTTCCCCATTATGTAGATAGGGGCAAAATTGTTTTGTGAATTGGAACGCGCGGGGTTAAAATTTCGCCTCACAACATAGCCTATGACGCTCTCGGGGTCCAGACGTGTGACTGTGCAAAATTTTGTGGCTGTAGCTGCGACGGTGCAGATGCCAATCCCACACATACACACACACATGCACACACACACACATTCAGCTTTATATATTTTATATATATATATATATATATATATATATATATATATATATATATATATATATATATTCTGGTTGGAGGGAGAGTAGTCAGTCAGTTTGTGAGAGAGACAGAGGAAAGGGGCCGTGCAGATGAGAAGATCTGCAGCTCCTGTGAGGAAAGTGTGGGACCGTGCATGCAGCCACGAGAGGTGCAGCAGCTCCTGGAAAGGAGAGAGAAAAGGACAGAACAAGCTTTAGAGAGCGTGAAGGAGGAAAAGGAGCAATGGAGAGTTGAGAGCAGGAGAGAGAAGTTGCGACTGAGCTTCCTCCACGCTGAGCGCAGATACCGGTAGCCGGAAGACCGAGGTTGTGGGGATAACTCTATGCCTCATGGCAGAAACCGGCTGACAGCAGATTGCAAGTTACCTGTCCACCATTAACACCCAAAGACACAGTAGCAGATAGAGCCCGGGTCGTGATAGAGATCCATTAAAAGGCTTGCGTCGGCTGTCATGCAGGCAGTGTCCTACCTAAAGTGGGACAGAGAAAATGTGAGGACCTTGTGTGAGGCTGAAGGCAACTAGGGACTACAACACCGTGCTAGAAGGAAGGCTTCTAACCCCACCTGGTTAGGAGGATTCCGGACTCGCTTCCAAGCTGGCCGGACCATACCAGCACCTGTGATCTGGTACCCTGCACTGTGGCTGTCTACCATGAGTAAACCAGGTAAAGAGACTGCAACCCTGTATCCTCCGTTTATTTTCTGGCACCGCCCTATCCTTGCAAACACGCCAGGAGCCCAGGGGACCCAGCTTCACTTGCGGGAAGCCATACCATCCCTGCTGCCATAACATCAACCCAGAGGACCCCTTTATGCAGCGTTGGTCACCCCTGACCGAGTACCACAGGTGGCGTCACAAACTTTTATTATTTCACAAACCCCTTTAAAGACCGTCCCTTTTACTTGTGAACCCAGGGCCACGGACTGGGTCTCCACTGCCGTGACTTATTCCTTCAAGTACCGAACCCGGTACCGAGTACCCCACGACCCTGGCGGGTGTTCCAAAGGTGATGCAGCCTGGATTCAGCCAAGGAAACTCTGTCAGGATCATCTTAGATAAGGGCTAAAGCCCCCCAAAATCTTTCAACTGACTGGAGACAAATAGAACCCTGTGGCAAAGAAAAAGTCTAGGATTGAGGATCCCCTTGCAACGGTGAAATCACAATTCCCACTTGTTGCTCCTCATCTCCAGAAGAGTAAGGACGAAGTCTAAAATGCTTCTTTGAATACAAAAAACTTGTCCTTACCTCCCGAAAAACTCTGTCAGTAGGATCAACCTCCCCTAAGACATCAATATGGGCATGTAGATCATAGGAAGCTGAATAAAATGATACCCTGATATATGTGATCTAATATTTTATTCCATAGAAATCCACATTTTTCTTAATATGCAAATGAGCTGTTAAGATCTGTGGGTCAGGATGGACAACTGCAAATAAAATTTGTAATGAGACAAAGTTCACTTCTGCTGTACTGTGTTAGTTCTGATCTCACTGCAGAGCTGTGAGGTGAGGAGAGCAGAGTGTCCGTCAATAAATTTCTCACACAGGTAATGCCCCTTTCATTTAAGAGAAGCTCTGGAGGCAGATTCTCAGGGTGATCAGTGTTCGGCCCACAGCTTGGTGCAGATCAGTGTTCGGCCCATACCTTGTGAGGTAAAACATTTCCCTCCTGTTTTTAAACAATGTTTTACTTCAAAGAATCATTTGCGATCCCATGCTGTAATGTCTGTGCAATTTTTTTTTCTCCCTACCCGTGGTATGATCAGACCATGTTCCTGTATGGTCAGACACAGTCATTACACAGTACACAGCAGGGGCATAGTTATAAGATTATCTCAGCACAGGAACATTTTATTTCATCACATCCAAATGTGGAAATTATAATTATTCTAAGATCTATTGATTAAAATGAACTTTTGTTCACGGGAAAACCTTAATTTTTTAGATCACAATAAATTCTCCTAAAAAGTGCTCATATCATATACACTCCCTGACAGAACTTATGTCACTTATCCATGTTACATAAATAAAAGCATATAACCTTACATTAAATTCATCCATTGGTTGTACAAATTATTCTTTTGAAAGCTGAAACCCTCCAAAATGTGGTTTAGATTAAGAAGATAAATTGGCATCAATGCAGAAATATTGATCAGTTAATGGACACAGAATGGGCAGATTTTGGCAAGACAAAAGTTTTGTCGCCAGGTCACATAATACACCCAATCCCAGTTAACATCCTCACCTGTGCTCAGTAAATGATCGCTTAAGTAGTGTGTATGTGTATAAAATGAAACCCAGCACCCCAGAAATTCACTTGAACTGCAACTTGAGCTATGACAAAATGCAAAAAATCCACCCTGCAACTAAAGCCTGGATTATCAAGAGGCTGAAGACCAGATCCACTGCAGAGGTGGCTGGTACCTTTAATGTGTTTCAACATCAAGTACAAAGAAGTAAAAAAAGATTTGAAGAGACTGAAAATGTGTTTGACAAGCCCAGGTCCGGCAGACCCCGCAAGACAACTGCTCAGGAGGAATGTTTGTAGGTTAGAAAATCCAAAGCAGCCCCTCTTCCACTGCAGCAGAGCTCCAACAAGCCATCTCAACCACCTCAAGTCCTCAAGTCCCTTTGTCATATAGAACAATTTGTAGGATTCTGTCTCTAAATGGCCTCCATGGTCGAATCAGTGCCCAGAAGCCAGCACTAAACAAAAGGCAAATAAAAAACCGTGTGGCATTTGCAAAGTCCCACAGCCTGCTAAACAGATGGAGGCTGGAAAAGTGGCAGAAGGTGGATTTCTCTGATGAATCTTCAGTAGAATTATACCACAGCCACCTCAAATACTGCTGGAGACCTACTGGAGAATGTATGGATACAAAATACACCCAGAAAACAGTTAACAGTTGGTGGTGGAAAGATCATGGTCTGGGGTTACATTCAGTATGGGGGTATGCGAAACATTTGCAAGGTGGAAGGCAATATCAATAGTCTAAAATATCAAGAAGTATTAGCTACCTCTTATATTCCAAATCATAAAAGGGGTCAAATTCTGCAGCAGGATAGTGCT
The DNA here is from genome assembly GCF_032444005.1 of Ranitomeya imitator. Taxonomy (NCBI): domain Eukaryota; kingdom Metazoa; phylum Chordata; class Amphibia; order Anura; family Dendrobatidae; genus Ranitomeya; species Ranitomeya imitator. Next base: position 559,515,908 of record NC_091286.1, on the reverse strand, counting down.
CCATCTCATACATCCATCTCTACAACAAAGTTCCTCCAGGCAAAAAAGATCAAGGTGCTCAAGGACTGGCCAGCCCAGTCACCAGAAATGAACATCATTGAGCATGTTTGGGGAAGGATGAAAGAGGAAGCTTGGAAGACAAAACCAAGGAATATAGATGAACTCTGGGAGGCATGTAAGACTGCATTTTTTGCTGTTCTCGATGACTTTATTAATAAATTGTATGAATCATTGTTGAACCGCATGGACGCAGTCCTTCAAGCTCATGGAAGTCACACAAAATATTAAATATGACTCTAATAGCACCACAACTTAATTCACCAATATTATGCAACATATATTTGTATTTTAAGTTAATTATTTGTTTGAATATCACATTACTTTCTGTGGGCGACAAAACTTTTGCCTTGCCAAAATCTGACCATTCTGTGTCCATTAACTGATCAATATTTCTGCATTGATGGCAATTTATTTTCTTAACCTAAACCACATTTCAGAGGGTTTCAGCTTTCAAAAGAATAATTTATACAACCAATGGATGAATTTAAAGTCCGGTTATAAGCTTTTATTTCCAAAACATGGATAAGCGACATAACTTCTCTCAGGGAGTGTACTGAGCTACAGATACATGCAGTATTACTTACTGTACAATCCTTATCATTCATTATGGTTTTCAGTGTGTAAGTAAATTTGTTGCAGATGATTTTTGGAAAGTTGCCAGAAAAAAAGGAAAATTCAGGTTAGCCACCCTGTATCATTCGCTACATTTGCGTTTTGAATCTTTTTAGAGTAGAAAAATAATAAGGTGCTGCATTTTGTCTGTCTTTCCCCCGATGACTTGTCATATCCACATACGGCTTTGTACAGCTTTTGAGACCAGTTTTTTCTTTGGTGGATAGTCAATTATTCCAATTTGGCTTTACTTAAGTGCCCTCTTTTCTCCTTTGATTGCACATGACAAAAGCAAAATTCTGTTCATAATCAGGAAAATACAGGCCTTGCCTGAGCTCTATTAGAGGTTCTTTAATGTAACCAGACGTCTGCAACATTAAAACAAACAAGCCACTGTTCTTCTGTTATTAAACATTGAACCTTAAATGACCATGTGCTAGGGATAAGATCGCCTGCTCACTGCTCGGAAACTTCATGGTAAACTGCACTTTCTGTTTATGTGGGAGCAGAATGGACCAAGCTGGATTTCTTTTTTTTTAAATCTTCAACGGAAAACCCACCTCCAAACTGTCCCAGGTTTCACTCCCTATCCTAACATCCCAATAGGTCTGTGCATGTCTTTCTATTAGGGCAGGCACAGACAAGAGTGTTTCCGGTCCGAGTGTGATCCAACAAAACATGTATTTGGTCAATGCATTCCCGAGATTGATCTGATATACGGATCACAGTCTGCCATACAAGTCAATGAGTGCATAGGAAACATCAGACTGCACTTGGATGACATCTGAGTGCAGTTTGATTTCCACAGCCTCACAGATTGGAGAAGGAGACATTTTTTCTCGATCTTCTTATCAGAGAGAATCAGATCACACTATGCTCATACTCTGATCAAACTCTGATCAGAGTGTAATCAGAATGTGATTAGCATAATCAACCCAATTATCTCAGATGCGAGTGTGGTGCTCCAGGGTCCTGGTCATCACAGTGGTATTGCTTTCCTCCTGGGGAGAGTGATGCTACGTTCAGAGGCAAGGAAGGATAACTGCATCCAGGTATCACAAACATACAACACATTCATACTCCAGGCCACCAGGGAGAGCTTTTGATCCGATTTATTAGGTGACTCCCCATATATACGAGGGGCGATCCAAAAGTAATGATAATCGGTTATTTCTATTGCACACAGAAATTAAAATAAAATGTTTTCTTCTCTCTTAGGTACCCACTAGTCCAGGAAAAAAAAATTACTTAAATAGACCACGATTCCCGGGAGCTACATTCATTTGAATATGAACTGCCGAGGAGTTAACATCAAAATGGAAAAAAACGAGCTCAGAGCTGTCATCAAATACCTCTGCTTGAAAAAAATGACTACCAAAGACATACACAGCGACGTGGTGGGAAACATTGGGGGACTCTTCTCCTCCATATTCCACAGTTGCAAGCTGGGCCAAGGAATTTAAGCTGGGAAGAACATCGACGGAAAATGAACATCGTGAAGGACACCCATCCACGTCCCTCAATGAAGAAAACGTGAAAAAAGTTGAAGAAGTTGTATTGGCAGATCGAAGAGTGACTATCAGGCATGTAGCTGAGGTCCCAGGGATCTCATATGGCAGTATTCAACGAATCCTTGCAAAAGAATTGCATATGAGAAAGGTCTCCGCGCGTTGGGTGCCAAAAATGTTAACCGATGAGCAAAAGAAGAACCGAGTTGACATTTCAATAGCAAATCTCGAAAAGTTCCAAGCAGACAAGGAAAATTTTTTGTCACGTTTTTTGACCATGGACAAGACCTGGATCCACCACTTTGATCCCGAAACTAAACAACAATCGATGACATGGAAACGAGCCGACGAACCGACGCCGAAGAAATTCAAAGTGTCAAGCTCAGCAGGGAAGGTTATGGCGTCCGTTTTTTGGGACGATGAAGGAATTATTATGGTGGACTATTTGGAGAAGGGAGCCACTATTACGGGCTCCTACTACGCAGAACAAATAAGAAGATTGCGGGAGGCTATCAAGTAGAAAAGGCGCGGCAAACTGCGGGCTGGAGTGTTGTTTCACCAAGATATAGCGCCGGCTCACAAAGCTGCTGTTGCCATGGCTACCATTCAAGAAGCGGGCTTTGAACTGGTGGAACACCCCCCCTATTCACCAGATCTAGCCCCCAGTGACTTCTTTCTCTTTCCTCGGCTCAAGGAACACCTCCGGGGCAAGAAATTTGATGACAATAGCGACGTGATAACCGCTGTTGGGGATTTTTTTGAGGGTCAAGATCAAGAATTTTTTTCGAAGGGAATTCTAAGTTTAGAAAAGAGATGGACTAAATGTATAGACTTGTTAGGAGACTATGTAGAAAAATAAATTTATTTTTTGACTATATTCATTGTGTTTAGTATTGATTATCATTACTTTTGGATCGCCCCTCGTATATAACTGGTAGTCTGTAGGGAAAGTTAGTTAGTTCCAGACATGAGTCTGAGGAGGACAGAGGGTCCAGGGAGCTGTGCATGCCCTAAGAGCTGCAGCTCCCAGAAAGAGACATTTTGAAGGCAGAACTGTATTGCAGCGAGCGTGAAGGAAGGCAAAGCAAAGGAGAGGATACCAGAAGGGGACCAGCTCCGAACAGGCTGCCTCCTTCTGAGGTGCAGAACACCGGTAGCCGGAACACTGAGGTAGTAAGGACCTCTACGCCTTACTTCAGAGCCCAGCAGGACAGCTAATTGCATGTTACCTGTCTGCACCTACACCCAGGAGGCACGGTGACACCCCACAGAGCCGGGTTATCTAAGAGACCCTATAAACAGGCTCAAGTCACCAGTCATATGGGTTTTGTCCTATCCTATACGGGGGACAGAGAGAGAGACACTACATCTGTGAGGACCTTATTTGAAGCTTATGCAGTAAACCAATACAGTGCAAGGGAAGGCTATTGGTTTCCACCTGGACAAGGGGACTCTGGACTTGCCTCTGAACCGGCCGGACTCTGCCTGCCCTGTGGTCTGGTGCCCTGGACTGTGGATGCTGAAGTCTTCAGTAAATGTAAGGAGACTGAAACCTTGTGTCTTCGTTCTTCACTGCGCCATTCACCATTCACCATCTACATACTGGGAAGCCCTGGGGATATACTTCACCTGTGGGAAGGTATACCATCTAGCTGCCATAACATCACCCCAGTGGACCCCTTAAAGCAGCGTCGGTCACCCTGACCAAATACCACAGGTGGTGTCACGAACATAGACTTTTCCCCTTTGAAGACCGTTCTTTTTTATACAGACTTCCCAGGGCCACGGACCGGGTCAGCCACCGTGACATCCCCCTTTTGAGCCGACCGCACCCGTTACTGAGTAACCCCTTGCCCTGACGGGGCGCTCCACCAGCATCTACGGTTGGGTTTAACTGTCCCTAGAACTGAAGGCTTGGCTGCTCCCTCCTGGATGCATGTTAGAATTTCATGATCATAGGCCAGTGCTAAAAAGTAGCGCGGTTCTAGTTTTAGAAGTATCACGACCATGGTTCAGCACAGCTCTGAGTACATTACCAGATTGTCACGTCACGTGAAGGTGGAGGCCCTGGGTAGGTGTGCGGACCTGTGCTGTAGAGGTGGTACTCTTGTGCAGGCCACATTTAACCCATGATGCTGGTTTCGTAGTTCAATAAGGGGACCACCATTAAATATTAAACCTTTAACTGAACGGAACATGGTAAGGAATATATACAGGAGATCGCGGGTAAACAACCTTATGAACATTTCCTTGATAATTCGGAGCATTTTCCTCACAGTTTCACTTCCTTACTCTTACTATCTTTTCTTGTCCTCTGTATCTACAGTTTATCACTACTTCACCACATCCCAGCTAGACACTATAGTTCAGTTTAGCAAGAGTCCTTTAATCAACTCGAAAAGAAACAACCAAGCAAAAATAGAATCGGAGCATATAACTAGTAACAACCAAAAAAGACAAAAAAATGCCCCTAAAATATAACTTTTATTAATTAAGGTAAAAATGACCTAATAGGGTCAGGAGACAGTATTACTTAACCATATAACTTAATACTAAAAAGGATAGAGGTATCTAGGTGAGGGGGTGCTCTCTCCCTAACTCACCCTACCTTACCGCGGAGGTTGGCACCCTAAAGTCGACATGGCGCCCCCACTCAACGACGGCTCTCCCTTAAGACCCTAATGGGGACTACCAAAAAAATCACCACCACCAACACCAACACCAACAATAATTAAAGTGCTAATGTGCTAAAGTGCTTAAATAACACCTGCAAGGTATATCAGTGTTTGTCATATACCAAATAATTTTATTCCAAGATTCTTTTAGTATGAATCCTGATGCCTGATAACTAGGGTGCAATCTGTGAGCAGAGATTAAGGTAGCGTTATACTCTATGTCTGATATTTAAGATATAGATTCATACATCAAGGCTAATATGTCTTGTCTCATAGATATTTCAAGAGAAAAAAAAAATACTCGATGCAGGGCGATAGTATTGTTGCCGATTACATTAGCATGTGGTATTCCCAAACATAGATAAATGCCAATATATTCACACCCAGTAGGGGCACTGTCACGTTCACAAATATTTATGAAATATATTCAAACTCCCCAGTATCGTAGGCAACGATATAGCCACAGTAATAGAGCCTGCTCACAAATGCTCAATATAGGATAACGATAAATGCCCAGTTACATAGCACACTGCAGGATTTGGATGATCCATAGTTAAAACATGGTCATAGAAAAATAGTACAAGTGGTACTCATCGTTTTGCTGCCCGTCCCGACGCGTTTCCCCCCGGGTTATGGACCGGGGTTCATCACGGGACCAAAAAAGGGGCTTGTTTCCCGAACCGGGGGCTGCTACAGTGCGCTGCACCTCGTCCTGACCGCTCACTATGAAGGGTTACCTGTCCCTCGGCATCCTGTTTAAATAACGTCCGCCGCCATAATCGGCGTTTCCTTCTACCGGATATGACGTATCGCTAATGCCGGCGTTGCGATGGAGAATGCTGAGGTGTGCCTGCCATGGGGAAAGTATTCCATGTGACACGCAGTAATGGAACGCATTGCGCACCACCTTGCGCAGGCGCATTAAATATGCATGGCATATCGCTAATGCATAAAGTCTGCCGCCATAATCGGCGTTTCCTCCTACTGGATATGACGTATCTCTAATGCCGGCCTTGCGATGGAGAATGCTGAGGCTTGCCTGCCGTGGGGAAAGCATTCCATGTGACACGCAGTGACAGAACGCACTGCGCACCACCTTGCGCAGACGCATTAAATATGCATGACGTATCGATAATGCCGATGAGTCTGCCAAGGAAGATACTTAGCAGAGGGACGCTGTGCGTTCCGTAATGCATTACTGCAATGAAAAGAAAGGGGGGGGGGATTCAAAGTTTGTATCAAGACTGATGACTCACATTGATGATTAATAAACCTGCGATCTCGCGGATAAGACACCAAAAATAGTTTACTTTATAGATTTGGACAGGATTTGGGGAGGATTGGCAACCCTTCCATAGCGGTCATATCAAAAGACATTTTCCTAACCACCACTAGGTGAGTGGGGTCAGCTCTGGATGGTCCATATAATATTGTTTCGCTAGTTAGGCGAAAACTACTTATGTGGTCATAGACCTATACATTCTCAGTTTACTGTCACTACAAACCTTGTGAATACAACAAAAATACTTAAATAAAACTTGTGAAATTGAGCTGCTCATTCAGACCTGAAGGAGACATAGAGTCCAAAAGGTAAATCCACCTTGTCTCTCGCTGGAGCATTTTTCTATCCCAGTCACCCATCCTGACAGGCATAGGGATGGTCTCTATAACCTGGAACGAGAACGAGTCAAGATCACCCCCATGTTTTCAACCATATGACGTGCCAACGGAGTATCACGTTTGTGTTTAACATCCCCCACATGTTCGCCTATCCTGGTTCTCAGCTGTCTTTTTGTTTTCCCGACATAATTTAACGGGCAGCTACATGTACAGAGATTGACTACTCCCATTGTTCTGCAACTGGCAAAATCCCTATTCTTGAAGGTACGTCCTGTGGCTACACTGTAAAACGTATTAGATTGATTAATCAATTTACAGTTTTTACAGCCTCTGCATTTGAATGTACCTACATTCCTGCATTCTAACCATGTACCTCCCGCTTTTTGGGAATCCAAGTGACTATAGACCAGGTGTTCACGTATAGATTTCCCTCTTCTATAGGTAACTGAGGGAAATTTGGGGATACACAATACCAAATCCGGATCGGCTCTCAAGATGCCCCAATAGCGTCTCAGAATGCCTATCACCTTCTGATTTTGGTCATCAAAAGTACCAATAAGTCTGGTAAGATTATCATTTTGCTCTTTTGATTTAACATTTAATAGGTGATTTCTGTTCGCTCCGCGTGCCGTCTCATACCCGGCATTGATCACATGGTCTGGATATCCTCTATCTCTGAAACGTTGTTTCAGTTTACCTGCTTGATGTTCAAAGTCTGACAGGGAGGAGCAGTTCATACGTAGTCTGAAGAACTGCCCTTTTGGTATCCCTCTTTTTAGATTGGTGAGGTGGTAGCTTTCCCATCTCAGAAGGCTATTCGTCGCTGTCTCTTTACGATAAATGGAGCTACTCAGTGTCCCCTCTCTGTTCTTCCAGAGAAGGACGTCCAAAAAGGAGATCTTATCCCCCCATTTTGCAGGTAAACCTTAAATTTAAGTTATTATCATTCAAGTGGTCCACAAATCTCCTGAACGAAGCAGCGCCTCCTGACCACAGGACGAGGACGTCATCGATATAGCGCCCCCAGAATACAATCTGGGGGCACCATGTTACGTCCTCATCCCTAAAGACTAGTGTCTCCTCCCACCAGCCCAGGAGCAGGTTTGTGTACGTGGGGGCACATGGGGTCCCCATCGCAGTACCCCTGAGCTGGTGGAAGAATTCCCCGTTAAACAGGAAAAAATTATGGGTCAATACATATTGGAGTAACTTAACCAAAAAGCTATTATGTGGGAGGCAATTGTTTCCTCGTGCCTTCAGATAATATTCTACCGCCTCTACGCCCTTGTCGTGTGGTATGCTACTGTAGAGGGTTTCCACATCTATTGATGCCAGGATGGTATCTGGCTCAAGTTGGATCCCTTCAATTTTGGTGAGCAAATCTGAAGTATCTCTGATATACGAGGGTAGAGAATATACAAATGGGCGCAGGATCTGGTCAAGGTAAACACTTGAGTTTTGGCAGAGTGCATCTATACCGGCCACAATCGGACGTCCTTTTAATGGGTTGTAACCTTTATGAACTTTTGGTAGGGAATAAAAAGTTGCCAGCACAGGATACTTGGGGTACATGTAATTGAACTCGTTCCTGGATATGAGACCATCCCCTAATGCTTCCGATAGTGTAGCTCTCAATTCAGTTTGATAGGGCAATGTGGGGTCCTTTTTTAAAATCTCATAAGTTGTGGAGTCGGATAGAATATTCCTACACATTGTGAGATACTGTGCCCCTACATGGTGTGAATATATTGGCATTTATCTATGTTTGGGAATACCACATGCTAATGTAATCGGCAACAATACTATCGCCCTGCATCGAGTATTTTTTTTTCTCTTGAAATATCTGAGACAAGACATATTAGCCTTGATGTATGAATCTATATCTTAAATATCAGACATAGAGTATAACGCTACCTTAATCTCTGCTCACAGATTGCACCCTAGTTATCAGGCATCAGGATTCATACTAAAAAAATCTTGGAATAAAATTATTTGGTATATGACAAACACTGATATACCTTGCAGGTGTTATTTAAGCACTTTAGCACATTAGCACTTTAATTATTGTTGGTGTTGGTGGTGGTGTTTTCTTTGGTAGTCCCCATTAGGGTCTTAAGGGAGAGCAGTCGTTGAGTGGGGGCGCCATGTCGACTTTAGGGTGCCAACCTCCGCGGTAAGGTTGGGTGAGTTAGGGAGAGAGCACCCCCTCACCTAGATACCTCTATCCTTTTTAGTATTAAGTTATATGGTTAAGTAATACTGTCTCCTGACCCTATTAGGTCATTTTCACCTTAATTAATAAAAGTTATATTTTAGGGGCATTTTTTTGTCCTTTACTCAACTCGCAGTTCCGCATCTTCTCTCCCCTAAGAGGAGCTATGGTGCCAGTGTGGCTGGTACTTATATTCTCTAGTTCTGACGTTTTGGAACTTCCTCCTGAGACACTTTATTCATCTTATGCACGCAGTCCTGTCCAGACCCTTAACCTTTATGAGCCACAAACTCTGGCTTTACATTTGCGTCTCTGTGCGCAGCGTATTATCTGCACAGATCCGCATGCATCATGTGCACCTATTTTTAACATGGCGTACGCAGGGACATGCGTTTGTCTGCGTTCACATGCGTCTGCATACGCATGCGTCGTTTCTTGGTGTGTGGCGGGTTCCGGCGAACTCAACATGTTGCATTTTTCGGGGCATTAATTATGCGCAGTCATCCACATGCGGATGGTTCAGCAGTTGTCTCCTGGTGCAACAGTTATCTCCTGGTGCAGCGGTTCTCTCCTGGTGCTGCGGGTGTCTCCTGGTGCTGCTGGCTGTTCTGGTGAGGACAACACAGTCTATGTAAGTATAGAACATTAGAAAATGTCTGTCTCTCTCACTGCTTTTTCTGTTCATTGTAGACTGGTTGACTCTGCGGGTGCTGCGGTTATCACCTGGTGCAGCGGTTGTCTCCTGGTGCAGCGGTTGTCTCCTGGTGCAGCGGTTGTCTCCGGGTGCAGCGGTTCTCTCCTGGTGTAGTGGTTGTCTCCTGGTGCAGCGGTTCTCTCCTGGTGTTGCGGGTGTCTCCTGTTCTGCTGGCTTTCCTGGTGAGGACAACACAGTCTATGTAAGTATAGAACATTAGAAAATGTCTGTCTCTCTCACTGCTTTTTCTGTTCCTTGTAGACTAGTCGACTCTTCTGGTGCTGCTGTCAGCCCCAGTGTCTCTCGTCAGCGGCAGAGGGCCTGGGAGAGGATAGGTCTTCAAGGATGGGTTTAGGGTGCTTGTTGATAGATTGAAGAGTGGGTTCACCCATGTGAACACGCTTTTACAGGATGTCAACAAACATCTTGACTGCCTGGAAGCTGACCTTGAGAGACCAGTGTGACTTTTTTTCAGCCTTCAGCAGCAGCAGTCCCAGCAGCAGTACCAAAGCTTTCATCCACAGGCCGGAGGATATTACCCCTAGAACGCATACCTGGGGCCTCGCAGGCACGCTAGGTTAATTGATTTCCATTTTCTGCAAGATTATTTAGTTAGAATTCTCAAACTCTAGGTATTCCTCAGGTATATAGTTGTTAGTAATTTCCAGTTGTTCATATATTTTTTATGTTACAGGCATTTCGGTATAACAACTCTTTTTTGGTAATACCCCATATTCACATACCTGGGGCCTTATAGGCCCATACTAGGTTTACATGTGATTACAAGAGATGTTTTCTGTACATTTTTTTTCAAATGATATTGTAGATGAGGTAGTTTTGTGTACTAACTTAGAAGGAAAACGTATCACTTCAGTAAGATAAAAAAACATGTAGAAATATAACAAAAGAGGAACTGTATGCTTATATTGCCCTTATAGTGAAACTCATCCAGAATTCCATGCCAACAGGAAGGACAAGAGACGTCTATTCTTGATGGAAATTTGCTATGAACTTTTAATGCGTACCATGATGGAGCGAAGCAACACAAAATGCTTGCAAAGGCAAACTACAGAAGCTATGATCCGATGTGGTATACATTTTCAGGAACATCCAGAGCCAAGAGAAAAATAAAGAAAGCGTTGTTATATTTGTCCAGGAAAGGAAATCTGAGCGTATCTGTAGGCTCCTTAGCAGGGGTCACCAGGAGGTCAGATCCATTACGGATCCCCTCCTGGCGGACCCCAGCGCCGCTAGTGGGAATGCATCCTTAATTTGCAATTTCAAATAAACTTTGAAAAATATTTTTATTTGAGTTATTCCATGTTATTTGCACACAGGCCTTTAGGCCCCAGGTATGTGAAAGTATAGATATTTATGGTCATGCATTCTAGGGTTAACATCAGCCAATCATCTTTCCAGCTTCCACAGCACCGGACTATCCTCTTCCACCACCACCGTTTCCAGTTCACCAATCGACCAGCCCTTCCCACTTCAGCACCCCTGCCCACTCCAGCACCATGGCCAATGACTTCGACAGGTGCAACCACTCCCAAAATAGAGGACCAAAACGCATCATGTTAGGACCAGGATGAAGACCTGGAGCCAGAAATCCCTAACAAAATTGGACCCACCACCTCCACCCTCACCTACAAATGTTTCACTATCTTGCTTCCCCAATGTGTCCACTCCCATCCCTCATCTAATCCTTCAATTTGTTTCCCCTTCCCCTGTAACCCCTTCCTCAACTACCATCCAATCCTCACAGCTCCACACCCCCAAGGTCCACCCCATTTCACCCTCTGATACACACTGACCCTAAACCCAATCACCACCCTGAACCTTACCACCCTTTTTTTGCTATTATTGTAAATAAAATTTGTATTTTGTTCCACAATATCTTGTGTTTTCTTTGATTTTTGGGCCACCGCCGCAAACACATACATGTGTCTATTGTATTTTTGAGGGAACTTGTAAGTTTTAATGGAACTTTTTAATACAACAGGTACATTTTAATATAACAGGTACATTTTAAAATTATAGGTACATTTTAGCATAACACGCACATTTTAATATAACGCATACATTTTAACATAACATGTACACTTTAAAATTACAGATACATTTTAAAATTACAGGTACATTTTAATTAGCTGCTTAAAGGGAACCTGTCACCCCGAAAATCGCGGGTGAGGTAATCCCACCGGCATCAGGGGCTTATCTGCAGCATTCTGTAATGCTGTAGATAAGCCCCCGATGTTACCTGAAAAAGGAGAAAAAGACGTTAGATTATACTCACCCAGGGGCGGTCCCGCTGCTGGTCAGGTCGGATGGGCGTCTCCGGTCCGCTGCGGCGCCTCCTGTTGTGGATTCTGTTTTTGGGCTCCCTCTGGTGGTTACAGATGGTACTGGGTGACTTGTGTTCTCTGCGGTCTCTGGTGTCCACCTGTTCTATCAGGATATGGGAGTTTCCTATTTAACCTGGCTTTCTTGTCATTTCCTCGCCGGCGATCAATGTAATCAGTGTGTCTTGCTACCTCTGCTTTCCGCTTCAGTAATCTTCAGGACAAGCTAAGTTTTTGATTTTCCTGTTCCACGTTTTGCTTTATTTTTGTTTTAGTCCAGCTTGCAGTTATGTGATTCCTTGTTGCTGGTTGCTCTAGTGGGCTGATATTACTCCTCATGTTCCATGAGTTGGCACATGAGTTCAGGTAATTTCAGGATGGTTTTTTGTAGGGTTTTTCGCTGACCGCGCAGTTCACTTTTGTATCCTCTGCTATCTAGTTTTAGCGGGCCTCATTTTGCTGAATCTGTTTTCATTACTACGTATGTGCTTTCCTCTCATTTCACCGTCATTACATGTGGGGGGCTGCTATTTCTGTGGGGTGTTTCTCTGGAGGCAAGAGAGGTCTTTGTTTCTTCTAATAGGGGAAGCTAGTCCTTCGGCTGGCGCGAGACGTCTAGAATCATCGTAGGCACGTTCCCCGGCTACTGCTAGTGTTGTGAATTAGGTTCAGGATCGCGGTCAGCTCAGTTTCCATCACCCTAGAGCTTGTTCTGTTTTTTGTGTGCTTGTCCTTTTGTGATCCCCTGCCATTGGGATCATGACAGTATCGCCGGCCCAAAAAGTGGTAATCATATTGGCTGAAGTAGGAGGAAAAGTAGTCTGAGGAAGTTTTTTTTTTTTTTTTTTTTCCCTTCCCTCAGAGTTTGCTGCGTCTTACCTCCTCTTAATCCTTGAATGGCTCTGACCTCAGCTGTTTATCATGGACGTCCAGAGTTTGGCTTCCAGCCTGAATAATCTTGCTGCTAAGGTTCAAAATATACAAGATTTTGTTGTACATGCTCCTATGTCTGAACCTAGAATTCCTATCCCAGAGTTTTTTTCTGGAGATAGATCTAGTTTTCTGAATTTTAGGAACAATTGCAAGTTGTTTCTTTCTTTGAAATCTCGCTCCTCTGGAGACCCTGCTCAGCAAGTCAAGATTGTAATATCTTTCCTGCGGGGTGACCCTCAGAATTGGGCATTTGCATTGGCACCAGGGGATCCTGCGTTGCTCAATATGGATGCGTTTTTTCTGGCATTGGGTTTGCTCTATGAGGAACCTAACCTAGAGATTCAGGCTGAAAAAGCTTTATTGGCTCTCTCTCAGGGGCAAGATGAAGCAGAATTATATTGTCAGAAATTTCGGAAATGGTCGGTGCTTACTCAGTGGAATGAGTGCGCCCTGGCTGCAAGATTCAGAGATGGCCTTTCTGAGGCCATTAAAGATGTTATGGTGGGGTTCCCTGCGCCTACAGGTCTGAATGAGTCTATGACTATGGCTATTCAGATTGATCGGCGTTTACGGGAGCGCAAACCTGTGCACCATTTGGCGGTGTCTTCTGAACAGGCACCTGAGACAATGCAATGTGATAGAATTCAGTCCAGAAGTGAACGGCAAAACTATAGGCGGAAAAATGGGTTGTGTTTTTATTGTGGTGATTCAGCTCATGTTATATCAGCATGCTCTAAACGCACAAAAAAGGTTGATAAGTCTGTTGCCATTAGTACTTTACAGTCTAAGTTCATTCTGTCTGTGACTCTGATTTGTTCATTATCAGCCATTTCCGTCGATGCCTATGTGGATTCAGGCGCTGCCCTGAGTCTTATGGATTGGTCATTTGCCAACCGCTGTGGGTTTAGTCTGGAGCCTCTGGAAGTCCCTATTCCTTTGAAAGGAATTGACTCTACACCTTTGGCTATGAATAAACCTCAGTACTGGACACACGTGACCATGCGTATGACTCCCGTTCATCAGGAGGTGATTCGCTTCCTGGTACTGTATAATTTACATGATGTCTTAGTGCTTGGTCTGCCATGGTTACAAACTCATAACCCAGTCTTGGACTGGAAAACGATGTCTGTGTTAAGCTGGGGATGTCAGGGGGTTCATGATGATGCACCTCCGATTTCTATCGCTTCATCTACTCCTTCTGAGGTTCCTGTATTTTTGTCTGATTATCGGGATGTTTTTGAGGAGCCTAAGCTCAATTCGCTTCCTCCTCACAGGGATGGCGATTGTGCTATAGATTTGATTCCTGGCAGTAAATTTCCTAAAGGTCGTTTGTTCAATCTGTCAGTGCCAGAGCATACTGCTATGCGGGATTATGTTAAGGAGTCCTTGGAAAAGGGACATATCCGTCCATCTTCGTCTCCTTTGGGAGCAGGTATTTTTTTCGTGGCCAAAAAAGATGGTTCCTTGAGGCCTTGTATAGATTACCGTCTTTTGAATAAGATTACGGTCAAATATCAGTATCCTTTGCCATTGTTGACTGATTTGTTCGCTCGCATTAAGGGGGCTAAATGGTTCACTAAGATTGATCTTCGGGGTGCGTATAATCTTGTGCGGATAAAGCAGGGTGATGAGTGGAAAACCGCATTTAATACGCCTGAGGGCCATTTTGAGTATTTGGTGATGCCTTTTGGACTTTCTAATGCTCCTTCTGTCTTCCAGTCCTTTATGCACGATATTTTCCGTGAATATCTGGATAAATTTATGATTGTGTATTTGGATGATGTTTTGGTTTTTTCTGATGACTGGGAGTCCCATGTTCAGCAGGTCAGGAAGGTGTTTCAGGTCCTGCGGGCCAATTCTTTGTTTGTAAAAGGTTCAAAGTGTCTCTTTGGAGTCCAGAAGATTTCTTTTTTGGGGTATATTTTTTCCCCTTCTACTATTGAGATGGATCCCGTCAAGGTTCAAGCTATTTGTGACTGGACGCAGCCTACATCTCTTAAGAGTCTACAGAAGTTCTTGGGCTTTGCCAATTTCTATCGTCGTTTCATAACTAATTTTTCTAGTGTTGTTAAGCCTTTGACGGATCTGACTAAGAAGGGTGCTGATGTTGCTGATTGGTCTCCTGCGGCTGTGGAGGCCTTTCAGGAACTTAAGCGCCGGTTTTCTTCTGCTCCTGTGTTGCGTCAGCCAGATGTTTCGCTTCCTTTTCAGGTTGAGGTTGATGCTTCTGAGATTGGAGCGGGGGCGGTTTTGTCACAGAGAAGCTCCGATTGCTCGGTGATGAAGCCATGTGCGTTCTTTTCTAGAAAGTTTTCGCCCACTGAGCGGAATTATGATGTTGGTAATCGGGAGCTTTTGGCCATGAAGTGGGCATTTGAGGAGTGGCGTCATTGGCTTGAGGGTGCTAGACATCGTGTGGTGGTCTTGACTGATCACAAAAATCTGATTTACCTTGAGTCTGCCAAGCGTCTGAATCCTAGACAGGCTCGTTGGTCACTGTTTTTCCCCCTTTTCGATTTTGTGGTTTCATACCTGCCAGGTTCAAAGAATGTGAAGGCGGATGCTCTTTCTAGGAGTTTTGTGCCTGATTCCCCTGGAAATTCTGAGCCCACTGGTATCCTTAGGGATGGGGTGATTTTGTCGGCTGTCTTCCCAGACTTGCGACGTGCTTTGCAGGAGTTTCAGGCGGATAAACCTGATCGTTGTCCGCCTGAAAGACTGTTTGTTCCGGATAATTGGACCAGTAGAGTCATCTCCGAGGTCCATTCTTCTGCGTTGGCAGGTCATCCTGGAATATTTGGTACTAGAGACTTGGTGGCCAGGTCTTTTTGATGGCCTTCCTTGTCGAGGGATGTGCGTTCTTTTGTGCAGTCTTGTGAAGTTTGCGCTCGGGCTAAGCCTTGCTGTTCTCGGGCCAGTGGATTGTTGTCACCTTTGCCTATCCCGAAGAGGCCTTGGACGCACATTTCCATGGACTTTATTTCGGATCTCCCTGTCTCTCAAAAAATGTCCGTCATCTGGGTTGTGTGTGACCGCTTTTCTAAGATGGTTCATCTGGTACCCTTGCCTAAGTTACCTTCCTCCTCTGAGTTGGTCCCTCTGTTTTTTCAGAACGTGGTTCGTTTGCATGGGATTCCGGAGAACATTGTTTCTGACAGGGGATCCCAGTTTGTGTCTAGATTTTGGCGGACGTTCTGTGCTAAGATGGGCATTGATTTGTCCTTTTCGTCTGCATTCCATCCTCAGACGAATGGCCAGACGGAACGAACTAATCAGACCTTGGAAACTTATTTAAGGTGTTTTGTTTCTGCTGATCAAGATGACTGGGTTACCTTTTTGCCGCTTGCCGAATTTGCCCTTAATAATCGGGCTAGTTCTGCTACCTTGGTTTCTCCTTTCTTTTGTAATTCGGGGTTTCATCCTCGTTTTTCCTCTGGTCAGGTGGAGCCTTCTGATTGTCCTGGAGTGGACATGGTGGTGGATAGGTTGCATCAGATTTGGAGTCATGTGGTGGACAATTTGAAGTTGTCCCAGGAGAGGGCTCAGCAGTTTGCTAATCGCCGTCGCCGCGTGGGTCCTCGACTTCGTGTTGGGGACTTGGTGTGGTTGTCTTCTCGTTTTGTTCCTATGAAGGTCTCTTCTCCTAAGTTCAAGCCTCGGTTCATCGGTCCCTATAGGATCTTGGAAATTCTTAACCCTGTGTCGTTTCGTTTGGATCTCCCGGCATCGTTTGCTATTCATAATGTGTTCCATCGGTCGTTGTTGCGGAAGTATGAGGTACCTGTTGTTCCTTCGCTTGAGCCTCCTGCTCCGGTGCTGGTGGAGGGAGAATTGGAGTATGTTGTGGAGAAGATCTTGGATTCTCGTGTTTCCAGACGGAAACTTCAGTATTTGGTCAAGTGGAAGGGTTATGGTCAGGAGGATAATTCTTGGGTGGTTGCCTCTGATGTTCATGCTGCTGATTTGGTCCGTGCAATTCATAGGGCTCATCCTGGTCGCCCTGGTGGTTCTCGTGAGGGTTCGGTGACCCCTCCTCAAGGGGGGGGGGTACTGTTGTGGATTCTGTTTTTGGGCTCCCTCTGGTGGTTACAGATGGTACTGGGTGACTTGTGTTCTCTGCGGTCTCTGGTGTCCACCTGTTCTATCAGGATATGGGAGTTTCCTATTTAACCTGGCTTTCTTGTCATTTCCTCGCCGGCGATCAATGTAATCAGTGTGTCTTGCTACCTCTGCTTTCCGCTTCAGTAATCTTCAGGACAAGCTAAGTTTTTGATTTTCCTGTTCCACGTTTTGCTTTATTTTTGTTTTAGTCCAGCTTGCAGTTATGTGATTCCTTGTTGCTGGTTGCTCTAGTGGGCTGATATTACTCCTCATGTTCCATGAGTTGGCACATGAGTTCAGGTAATTTCAGGATGGTTTTTTGTAGGGTTTTTCGCTGACCGCGCAGTTCACTTTTGTATCCTCTGCTATCTAGTTTTAGCGGGCCTCATTTTGCTGAATCTGTTTTCATTACTACGTATGTGCTTTCCTCTCATTTCACCGTCATTACATGTGGGGGGTTGCTATTTCTGTGGGGTGTTTCTCTGGAGGCAAGAGAGGTCTTTGTTTCTTCTAATAGGGGAAGCTAGTCCTTCGGCTGGCGCGAGACGTCTAGAATCATCGTAGTCACGTTCCCCGGCTACTGCTAGTGTTGTGAATTAGGTTCAGGATCGCGGTCAGCTCAGTTTCCATCACCCTAGAGCTTGTTCTGTTTTTTGTGTGCTTGTCCTTTTGTGATCCCCTGCCATTGGGATCATGACAGCCTCCCATCTTCTTTCCATGACGTCCTCTTCTGATCTTCAGCCACGGCTCCGGCGCAGGCGTACTTTGCTCTGCCGTCTTGAGGGCAGACAAAGTACTGCAGTGCGCAGGCGCCGGGCCTCTGACCTTTCCGGCGCCTGCGCACTGCAGTACTATCCTCTGCCCTCAAGAGGGCAGAGCAAAGTACGCCTGCGCTGGAGCCGTGGCTTAAGATCAGAAGAGGACGTCATGGAAGGAAGATGGGAGGCGCCGCAGCGGACCGGAGACGCCCATCCGACCTGACCAGCAGCGGGACCGCCCCTGGGTGAGTATAATCTAACGTCTTTTTCTCCTTTTTCAGGAAACATCGGGGGCTTATCTACAGCATTACAGAATGCTGCAGATAAGCCCCTGATGCCGGTGGGATTACCTCACCCGCGATTTTCGAGGGGGCCGGTTCCCTTTAAACTATTTGGTCTTGCCATTCCACACATTCATTATCAGAGACAAAGTAAGCAGCAAACTTATCTCTAATCTGGGCAACTTCCACAGTAGTCCGCAGAGGGTGACTTTGGTAATCATGCAATGTAACAGGGTCCTCAGTTTCTAACTTGGGCCGCTCTTCTGCCATAATGTAGCTGTGTAGAAGAGCACATGCTTTCACAACCTCATCAATAGTTTCAATTTTTAGATTAAAAGATGTTCCCAAAATGCGCCATTTACATACCAGCAATCCAAAGGCACACTCCACAGTTCTTTGTGTCCTTGTCAGTCGGTAGTTGTAAAATGTTTTTGTGTGATTTAAGTCCCGACTTGAAAACAGTTTTAGGAGGTTGGCACACATTTGGAAGGCCTTATCCTCAACCACAACAAACGGCATTGGTGGTCCTCAGTGTTGGAAAGAGGTTGTGACTGTGGGAAATTAAAATCATTACCATACAATCGCTGGCCCATGTCCGAGTTTTTGAAAGTTTGTGAGCTATTTCCTCGTACAAATGAGCCAATGTCTACAGAAACAAATCTACACTCAGTATCAGCAATAGCCATTAGAACAATGGAATAGTATTTTTTATAATTGAAGTACTCAGTTCCACTACTGGAAGGTTTCATAATCCTAATGTGTTTGCCGTCCACAGCCCCCAAGCAGTTAGGAAAATTTCACATTTCCTGGAACTTGGCAGCATTTTACAACCAGATTTCAGTTGTGGGTTGGGGGAGGAATTCTGGATGCAGAACTTCACCTAAAGTACGGCAGGTGTCTCCAATAATCTCAGACAGTGTGGAGACTCCAATCCTGAATTGAAAATGGAGGGATGATAATGTCTCTCCAGTAGCCAGGAATCTGTGGAACAAAAGTCAGTACATCGATTTTTGAAAAAAAAAGGGAAAAAAAGCAAGGCTTTTAGAAAAGAAGGGAAAAAAATCAGTACATGGCTTTTATTACAATAATAGCAATGACAGGTGTTTGCTTTTAAAAATTACGTATCTCAGGGTGACCAACAGCCGTTCCTCAGTAGGAATTGCTCGACGGAGCTGTCTGTCCTGCCAGGCGATTGATCCTTGGACACGTGCAACAAGTGATCAAAGCTCTGTTCTGTCATCCTCATATAGTCTAAAAACATCTCCGGGTTTTGCTGCAGCTCTCTGTGCAAGGAGTGGTGTGCTCCACGGCTCTCTCGGAATTCAAGGATGGGGTGTTGTGAGGATGACATCTTCTCCGTCTTTATCTTCTTTTTTGTTCTTGACAAGCAAAAGGAAAGGCAGCAGCTAATTTCAATTGTAAATCCAGATCTTCATAGAAGCTGTCCATGTCAAGATCCATCTTGCAGCTTGATACAGCAGCCAAAGACTATGGTTTTGCAGCGCCCCAGAGATCTGGTCGTTGCAGTAACGTCGCTCTGCCACTAAGGGGAGTGATGGTACGTCTGATGGCACTAAAGGAGTTCATCTGACCAGGTATCACCAGCACACATTACACTTCACACTCCGGCCACTAGGGGGAGCAAAAGGTTTTATTTATTAGGCCACTCCTCACACTGGTAAAACTAGGGGTTGGATAGGAAGTTAGTCAGAAGCTGACTGGGTTGGATTCAGGCAACATCCCATGGCAGGGGGTGTTGCAGGGGGAAGATTCAGGGGGGTCCCTGTCAGGTGTGGGAACCTGGCAGGTACCTAGCGACAAGAACAGAAAGTTACGGAACCGCACCTGCACTACCCGCGGTGGTATCCTAAGAAAGAGACACGAAGCGAAGGATATTGTGGACAGTGAGAAACGAGATCAAGCACAAAGGAGAGCCAGTAGGAGTTGTGCCCGGAGAATGGCAACATCCTACTGAGGCGCGTACCCGGTGGCCGGAACACCGAGGAAGTAACTGACTCTATGCCTTACTTCAAACTCCGCAGGACAGTTAATTATAGGTTGGCTGTCTACCTTACATCACCTAAGCAGACATAGGGGGCAAGACGTGGAGAGGGGCGTCTCTAGGGTCCCGGAAGAACTCCGGGCCTACCCGTCAAACGGGTGCGTCCTAGCCATAACATACCTGGGGGACGGAGAACTAGAAAGAACTGGAACGAATTAGAACGAATGAGAATAGAAGTTGTGAGGACTATCCCGAATGCTCAGCAGGGAAGCACTACAACACACAGGCGCTAGTGGTAGGCAATGATTTCCACCTGCAAAGGGAACTCTGGATGTGCCTTTGGACCGGCCGGTCTCAGACAGCCCTGTTGACTGTGCTCTGGATTGAGGATCCTGAAGTCTTCAGTAAAGAGGTAAAGAGACTGCAAGCCTGTGTCCTCGTTATTGTCTGCACCCCACACCATCACCATCCATCATACTGGGAAGCCCTGGGGACATACTTCACCTGTGGGAAGGTTTACCATCTAGCTGCCATCACATCACCCCAGTGGACCCCAAGCAGCGTCGGTCACCCTGACCGAATACCACAGGTGGCGTCACTAAACCTTGACAGACTCGTATCACCTTTCATTGGGCGCCCCTTAGCAGGATCACGGACCGGGTCCAGCCACCGTGACATCCCCAGAACTAAGCCAGCAGAGGACCGGTACCGAGTAACCCGTGGCCCTGCATCTGGGGGCTCTCCAACTTGGCGTCACGAACAGGATCTACTTAAGCCTGAGAAGCAGGTCATGTGTGCCTTGGAACTGTGATTGCATTGTGCTTGAACTGCGATTTATTGCAAAGACTGTGTGTTGCTAACTGCCGCAAGATTCCCGCCAAAACCGCCGCCATTATAGCGCCACGAGAAGTGCAGGAGAAGAAGAAGGGCGTGGAGTTGCGGGCGTGGAAGAACTGAGAAGCGCGAACAGCCATAACCGCCCAGTCTAAATATTTCTGTACCTTGAGGACGTGTCCGTCAGTGGCCAAGATCCGCCTCCTGATTCTCAATGGAAGGCAGAGACAGAGAAAACGGAACTGCCCACAAAGGAGAGAGCAGGAAAGAGACCCGGAAGCGACCCACGTGGGAGACACCATGGCCAGCCGACTGGGATCAGAGCGTGTGGTCGGAGCAGAGGACTCCCCCAGCTACCCAGACAGATACCGCGGCTGAGCGTCACCTGTTGGTCCCGACTTCCTGCAGGCCGGAGTGGACGAGCTCAGCGATCAACTCCGGCGGACGCAGCTGAGCACTGAGGCCGGGTGGAAGGAGACCGTCATCGGGGGCCTCACCAGACATCTGTCGGCAGCCTCATTTGGTCCGGAGCAGGAAAGAAGTTCCAGTGCTCCGAAGCCAGAAAGCAAGGCCCTGCCGGAAAGCGAGATGCTGCAAACAGAGATGACAGCGCCACAGTGCAGGGCCACGCAGTCGGCGTTCCAGAGCCCGCCGTCGGCAGAGTCGGCCGACCCTGAGGACACCGTGGTGGCAGGTAAGGACGCCGACCCTGCCCCAGTGACAGAAGACCCACTGGTAGGCCCCATAGCAGCGCCACCTGCTGCCATGACTAAGACTAACTCTGAACTGACAAATCCTAATACTACTACCACAGTGGGCATTATTGCCGCTACTGAACCTACTACCGAAATTGATATTCGAATCCAGATTATACCTGAAAAACCAATTAGTGACATTGATACCGCATCGGATGAGAGGTCGAGCGCAGATCTTCCCAGCCCAGGAAGTGTTCGCTGCCAACTGATGCCTTGCAACCTACCGTCGCGAGAATAAACCTCGAAACCCCGACAAATGTAAATAGTTAACTGTTTGTTTCCTGCTCTTTTGCCTAAACCCGTAGGGGTTAGAGAATCCTCCTGAGAACCATAGGAAGCTGGTTTGTTGCTGATAGAAAAACAATGACAGTAGGCCCAGCCAAGGAGCTAGGTGGTACTGCATTGGTGAAGTTAGAAAATAGAGAAAAAGTTGAGTTGTATTAAAGTACTTTATAGTAAGCCTTTTTGGGTTCAGTCTATACGCCCTTAAAGGAAAAGTTAAATTATTGTTCAGAATTTGCACTTAGTAGAATACCCGGCAGGGTACCAGAAGTTATTTATAGTTAGAATGTTATTTATATTTAACCTTGTTTTTGTTTGTAACGTTCAAGTGTCCTCACCTCCCATAAAGGGAAGCATTGTTATATTTACTTGTTTCAAGCATTCCAAAATTTTGTATGTCTTTTGCTGACATGTATTGTTGTTCTTCTTCCTAGTCCAGGAGTATTGGATTTAACTGGGGGGGAGTGCAGAGCCCCAGAGATCTGGTCATTGCAGTAACATCGCTCTGACACTAAGGGGAGTGATTGTACGTCTGATGGCACTAAAGGAGTTCATCTGACCAGGTATCACCAGCACACATTACACTTCACACTCCGGCCACTAGGGGGAGCAAAAGGTTTTATTTATTAGACCACTCCTCACACTGGTAAAACTAGGGGTTGGATAGGAGGTTAGTCAGAAGCTGACTGGGTTGGATTCAGGCAACATCCCGTGGCAGGGGGTGTTGCAGGGGGAAGATTCAGGGGGGTCCCTGTCAGGCGTGGGAACCTGGCAGGTACCTAGCAACAAGAACAGAACGTTACGGAACCGCACCTGCACTAACCGCGGCGGTATCCCAAGTAAGAGACACGGAGTGAAGGATATTGTGGACAGTGAGAAACGAGATCAAGCACAAAGGAGAGCCTGTAGGAGTCGTGCCCGGAGAACGGCAACATCCTACTGAGGCGCATAGCCGGTGGCCGGAACTTCAAACTCCGCAGGACAGTTAATTATAGGTTGGCTGTCTACCTTACATCACCTAAGCAGACATAGGGGGCAACGTGTGGAGAGGGGTGTCTCTAGGGTCCCGAAAGATCTCCGAGCCTACCCGTCAAACGGGTGCGTCCTAGCCATAACATACCTGGGGGACGGAGAACTAGAAAGAACTGGAACGAATTAGAATGAATGAGAATAGAAGTTGTGAGGACTATCCCGAATGCTCAGCAGGGAAGCACTACAACACACAGGCGCTAGTGGTAGGCAATGATTTCCACCTGCAAAGGGAACTCTGGATGTGCCTTTGGACCGGCCGGTCTTAGACAGCCCTGTTAACTGTGCTCTGGATTGAGGATCCTGAAGTCTTCAGTAAAGAGGTAAAGAGACTGCAACCCTGTGTCCTCATTATTGTCTGCACCCCACACCATCACCATCCATCATACTGGGAAGCCCTGGGGACATACTTCACCTGTGGGAAGGTTTACCATCTAGCTGCCATCACATCACCCCAGTGGACCCCAAGCAGCGTCGGTCACCCTGACCGAATACCACAGGTGGCGTCACTAAACCTTGACAGACTCGTATCACCTTTCATTGGGCGCCCCTTAGCAGGGTCACGGACCGGGTCCAGCCACCGTGACATCCCCAGAACTAAGCCAGCAGAGGACCGATACCGAGTAACCCACGGCCCTGTGTCTGGGGGCGCTCCAGTTTCATCAGTGTAGTGTGTCTATATATATATGCAGCGCCCCAGAGTCATGGTCGTTGCAGTAATGTCGCTCTGCCACTAAGGGGAGTGATGTTATGTCTGATTGCACTAAAGGAGTTCACCTGACCAGGTATCACAGTCACACATTACACATCACACTCCAGCCACCAGGGGGAGCAAAAGGCACTATGTATTGGGCCACTCCTCACACTGGTAAAACTGGGGGTTGGATAGGAAGTTAGTCAGAACGCAGCCTGGGAGAGCTCCAGGGAGGACCTGTCAGGGGTGGGTTCCTGGCAGGTAACTAGCAGAAGGACAGAACGTGACGGAGCCGCACCTGCACTACCTTGCGGTGGCATCCTAAGAAAGGACACGAAGCGAAGGATATTGTGGAGAAGTGAGAAACGAGATCAAAGCACAAAGGAGAGCCAGTAGGAGTCGTGCCCCGAGATCGGCAACATCCTACTGAGGTGCGTAGCTGGTGGCCGGAATGCCGAGGAAGTAACTGACTCCAAGCATTACTTCAAACAGAGGCAGGACAGTTGATTATAGGTTGGCTGTCTACCATACATCACCTAAGAAGACATAGGGGGCAAACGTGGAGAGGGGCGTCGCTAGGGTCCCAGAATAGCTCCGAGCCTTCCCGTCAAACGGGTGCATCCTATCGAGATAAACTTGGGGGACGGAGAGAGAGAGAGAAAGAACTGATACAAAAGTTGTGAGGACGATCCCGAATGCTTAGCAGGGAAGAACTACAACACACAGGCGCTAGTTGGTAGGCACTGATTTCCACCTGCAAAGGGAACTCTGGATGTGCCTTCGGACCGGCCGGTCTCAGCCAGCCCTGTTAGCAGTGCTCTGGATTGCGAATCCCGAAGTCTTCAGTAAAAAGGTAAAGAGACTGCAACCCTGTGTCCTCGTTATTAACCGTGCCTCACATCATCGCCACCTACACTACTGGGAAGCCCTGGGGATATACTTCACCTGTGGGAAGGTATTCCATCTAGCTGCCATAACATCACCCCAGTGGGCCCCAGCAGCGTCGGCCATCCTGACCGAACACCACAGGTGGCGTCACGAAACCTCGACAGACTTGTATCACCTTTCATTGGATGCCCCTTAGCAGGGTCACGGACCGGGTGCAGCCACCGTGACAACCCTAGTACCGAGACCGAGAGGACCGGTACCGAGTAACCTGTGGCCCTGTGTCTGGGGGTGCTCCATATATATATAAATCCCATGAGACATGCCCATTGGGTGTCTGATGTCAACAAAAAGCTACTGGAAAACATTGGAAATATGGAACTGCAGCGCCCCAGAGATCTGGTCGTTGCAGTATGACACTCTGCCACTAAGGGGAGTGATGGTACGTCTGATGGCACTGAAGGAATTCCACTGACCAGGTATCACCAGCACACATTGAACTTCACACTCTGGCCACTAGGGGGAGCAAAAGGCTTTATTTATTGGGCCCCTCCTCACACTGGTAAAACTAGGGGTTGGATAGAAAGTTAGTCAGAAGCTGACTGGGTTGGATTCAGGCAACATCCCGTGGCAGGGGGTGTTGCAGGGAGAAGACACAGGGGGGTCCCTGTCAGGCGTGGGAACCTGGCAGGTACCTAGCGACTAGAATCGAACGTTACGGAACCGCGCCTGCACACTCCGCGGCGGTATCCTAAGAAAGAGACATAAAGCGAAGGATATTGTGAGACAGTGAGAAACGAGATCAAGCACAAAGGAAAACCAGTAGGAGTCGTGCCGTGAGACCGAGGCAACATCCTACTGAGGCGCGTAGCCAGTGGCAGGAACACCGAGGGAGTAACTGACTCTACGCCTTACTTCAAACTCCGCAGGACAGTTAATTATAGGTTGGCTGTCTAACCTAAACACCTACGAAGACATAGGGGGCAACAGTGGGAGAGGGGCGACTCTCATATGGGTGCGTCCTAGCCATAACATACCTGGGGGACGTTGAACTAGAAACATCTGGAACTAAAGAAAGAGAGAGCTGTAAAGAACGAACGAATGAGAACAGCAGTTGTGAGGACTATTCCGAATGCTCAGCAGGGTAGCACTACAACACACAGGCGCTATTGGTAGACAACGATTTCCACCTGCAAAGGGAATTCTGGAAGTACCCATCGGACCGGCCGGTCTCAGATAGCCCTGTTAAGTGTGCTCTGGATTGCGGATCTGAAGTCTTCAGTAAAGAGGTAAAGAGACTGCAACCCTGTGTCCTCTTTATTACCTGCACCTCACACCATCACCATCCACCTTACTGGGAAGCCCTGGGGACATACTTCACCTATGGGAAGGTATACCATCCAGCTGCCATTCCATCACCCCAGCGGATCCCACAGCAGCGTCGGTTGCCCTGACTGAACACCACAGGTGGCGTCACGAACCCCTGACAGACTGTACCACCTTTATTGGACGCCCCTTAGCGGGGTCGCGGACCGGGTCTAGCCACCGTGACAGCCTCAGAACCGAACCAGAGAGGCCCGGTACCGAGAACGCGTGGCCCTGTGTTTGGGGGCGCTCCAACTTGGCGTCACAGGATCGTACTTAAGCCTGAGAAGCAGGTCATGTGTGCCTTGGAATTGTGATTGAAACGTGTTTGAACTGTGATTTATTGCAAAGACTGTGTACTGCTCTCTGCCGCAAGATTCCCGCCAAAACTGCCGCCATTCCCACGCCACGAGGAGTGCAGGAGAAGAAGAAGGGCGTGGAAGTGGGCGTGAGTAAGCTGAAGAGCGCGAAAAGTAATGGCCGCCCAGTCTAAATATTTCTGTACCTTGAGGACGTGTCCGTCAGCAGCTGAGATCCGCCTCCTGATCCTCAATGGAGGGCGGAGAAACAAGAAATGAAACCGCCCATGAAGGAGAGAGCGGGAAAGAGATCAGGGAGTGACCCACGTGGAGGACGCCATGGCCGGCCGCTCAGATCCAGACTGTGGGGTTGAAGCAGAGGGCTTCCCCAGCTACCCGGATGAGCACAGCAGCCAGATCCTCACCTCTGGGACCGGTCTCCTGCAGGGTGAGATGGAGGACCTTGTGGATCAGCTTCTCCAGTGGTGGCTGGAGACCAAGGCCTTGTGCCAGGAGGCACCAGCGGAGGAACTCCCGACCCCGGATCCCTCACCATCCTTGGAGTCGGCTGCAGCGGAGGAAGTCGAGTCGGTCGGTGAGTCTGCTGACCCCGTCCCGCCAGCGGAGGATCTGCTGATAGGCCCCGTTGCGGCGCCCCCTTCCCCCGGGCCCCATTCTCACAAGCCTCTTCTACATTGGGACCGGGCCACCGGTACTTAGCATTTCTATAAGGCCCCGATCTCGCCGACCGTCATGCCAGGCGAGGTCTACGCTGAGCGCACCATATGTCGCTGGGTGAACCCGGAATCCAATATTATGGGGTTCCCTGGGGTGAAGCTGCGAGAAGGGGAGATGGTGGAGGACCTTAGCTGGGAAGAGTACCAGTCCCAGCTGGATCGGCAGTGGGAGGAGCAGGAGAAACAGCACCAGGCCCAGCGAGAAGACCACTACCAGCGGGACCTCGAGGTGAAGGATCGGGCCCGCAAGGACCGCACCACCCACCAGGCCCCACGCAGGCAGGGCACCGTTGTGGACTTCAAGCTCCGTGGGGGATGGGGCTTCATTAAGGAGCCGGATCTGTATTCCGAGGTTTTCGTAAACCGGAGGGATGTGGAGTCCCATCTCAAGGAAGGCCACCCGGACCGGGATCTATACAAGGGGGACGAAGTCACCTACACCCGGCATTTTGGGGAGAGGGGGTGGTTCACCCTGAATGTGCGCAAGTGACCAGTCCCCATGACATCACCAGTCAAAGCGGCGGAGAAGCCGTCCCCCATAGCGAGGGTGCCCCCTTGTGACCGGACCACGACCGTCACCAAGACCACGGTGGTGACCCCCACATGCACCATTGTGAAAACCACCACTTGCACCGTGGACACTGCTACTACGGTGGTGGCGGAGAGCTCAACCTCAGGAGTGGTTGGCACCTCGGTTGCTGCGAGGTCCAGGACAATTGCCACACAGACCCCTGACTGGAGCCCGGGATCTCCTGTGACCACACCGAGTGCCCGCGAGTACCCGGCGGGGTGGCCCCGCCCATTGCTGCTGGTGGAGTTGTCACGACCACTAACGCCGAGGAAATAAACCTCGGAAGCCCGCAATTGTACATAGTTAACTGTTTCCTGTTTGCTGCTTTAAACACGTCCAGGGTTAACTCCTAGGGATCCCTTTGTTTACCCGGGATCCCTCTTCTTTTTGTTTGTTTATCATTGTTTCCAAAGACTGCCGGATCATGAACAGTGAATCAATCCAAAACTGCTTTGTATATAGTTTGCACCTTCTTAAAGGTGCTCCCTACTGGTTTTACACAGAAAGAAGACTTTGCGAAGATAATGCTTCTGGACATGACGCAGAAGGTCTTGCTTTCATTGGACTTGCAGACAGAGAGAATCTGCACTACTTCAGAGAGACTTGGTTCCCTCTTAAAGGGAATGTTCACATGTTGCACTGAAGTTATAATGTTGCCTTAAGAAAAGTTGGAATGTTAATAATGTTGAAATTTAGAATAGTTTGATAATGTTGATAGAGATTGAGGACAGGAAAGATTGAAAGTGAACCCGTAGGGGTTAGAGAGAGAGTCCTCCTGAGAACTGTAGAACGACAGTTGGTTGCTGAAAGAGAGACAATGACAGTAGGCCCGGCCCAGGAGCTAGGCGGTTCTGCATTGGTGAAGCTAGAAAGGAAAGACAAGTTGAGTTATTTTATAGTATTTTATCTTAGGCCTTTAGTGGGTTCAGCTTGTACGCCCTTAAAGGAGAAGTTAACTTATTGTTCAGAATTTGCACTGAGTAGAATACCCGGTTGGGTGAAAAGAGTTATTTATAGTCATAATGTTATTTAAAAATATTTAATCTTGTTTTGTTTGTAACGTTCAAGTGTCCTCACCTCCCATAAAGGGAAGCATTGTTCTATTTACTTATTTTAAGCATTTCAAAATTTTGTATGTCTTTTGCTGAATTGTATTGTTGTTCTTCTTCCCAGTCCAGGAGTACTGGATTTAACCGGGGGGAGTGCAGCGCCCCAGAGATCTGGTCGTTGCAGTATGACACTCTGCCACTAAGGGGAGTGATGGTACGTCTGATGGCACTCAAGGAATTCCACTGACCAGGTATCACCAGCACACATTAAACTTCACACTCCGGCCACTAGGGGGAGCAAAAGGCTTTATTTATTGAGCCCCTCCTCACACTGGTAAAACTAGGGGTTGGATAGAAAGTTAGTCAGAAGCTGACTGGGTTGGATTCAGGCAACATCCCGTGGCAGGGGGTGTTGCAGGGAGAAGAGACAAGGGGGTCCCTGTCAGGCGTGGGAACCTGGCAGGCACCTAGCGACTAGAATAGAACGTTACGGAACCGCGCCTGCACACCCCGCGGCGGTATCCTAAGAAAGAGACAAAGCGAAGGATATTGTGAGACAGTGAGAAACGAGATCAAGCACAAAGGAGAACCAGTAGGAGTCGTGTCGTGAGACCGAGGCAACATCCTACTGAGGCGTGTAGCCGGTGGCCAGAACACCGAGGGAGTAACTGACTCTACGCCTTACTTCAAACTCTGCAGGACAGTTAATTATAGGTTGGCTGTCTAACCTAAACACATACGAAGACATAGGGGGCAACAGTGGGAGAGGGGCGACTCTAGGGTCCCGGAAGACCTTCAGGCCTTCCCATCATAGGGGTGCGTCCTAGCCATAACATACCTGGGGGACGTTGAACTAGAAACATCTGGAACTAAAGAAAGAGAGAGCTGTAAAGAACGAACGAATGAGAACAGCAGTTGTGAGGACTATTCCGAATGCTCAGCAGGGTAGCACTACAACACACAGGCGCAATTGGTAGGCAACGATTTCCACCTGCAAAGGGAATTCTGGAAGTGCCCATCGGACCGGCCGGTCTCAGATAGCCCTGTTAAGCATGCTCTGGATTGCGGATCTTGAAGTCTTCAGTAAAGAGGTAAAGAGACTGCAACCCTGTGTCCTCGTTATTACCTGCACCTCACACCATCACCATCCACCTTACTGGGAAGCCCTGGGGACATACTTCACCTGTGGGAAGGTATACCATCCAGCTGCCATTCCATCACCCCAGCGGACCCCACAGCAGCGTCGGTCAACCTGACCGAACACCACAGGTGGCATCACGAACCCCTGACAGACTGTACCACCTTTATTGGACGCCCCTTAGCAGGGTCGCGGAACGGGTCTAGCCACCGTGACAGCCTCAGAACCGAACCAGAGAGGCCCGGTACCGAGAACGTGTGG
The DNA here is from genome assembly GCF_032444005.1 of Ranitomeya imitator. NCBI lineage: Eukaryota > Metazoa > Chordata > Amphibia > Anura > Dendrobatidae > Ranitomeya > Ranitomeya imitator. The sequence goes on along the minus strand of NC_091286.1, from coordinate 559,486,211 downwards.
CCCTGTGTTTGGAGGCGCTCCAGAACGCATGCGCATAAACAACGCAATCGCATGCAAAACGCATGCAAACGCAGCGTTTTTTGGCATCATGCATAAGATGATGCAGATAAAAAAAACGCTGCGCAAGCATGCATTTGCACACGTTTTGCATGCGCTTGCACATGCAGATGATACACTGCGCACATATACGCAAATGTGAACTTACTCATAGACAGGTATGTGCCTTTCCAAATAAAGTCCTATCTGTTTAATTAAGCACAGCTGGCTTCCAATGAACGAGTGCAACCATTTCAAGGAGAATCACAAGTAAATGGACAGCATGTGACTTAAATATGAGTGTCTGAGCAAAGGGTCTGAATACTTATGACCATGTGAAATTTCAGGTTTTCTTTCTTAATAAATTTGAAAAAATGTCTACATTTCTGCTTTTTTTTCAGTCAAGATGGGGTGCAGAGCGCACATTAAGGAGAAAAAAATAAACTTTTTTGAATTTACCAAATGGCTCCAATGAAACAAAGAGTGAAAAATTTAAAAGGGTTTGAATACTTTTCGTACCCATGGTGACTTACAGAGGATGTTCTTTCTAATGGAATCGTTCACTTTTCCCATCTTTTCTATCTGGCCCATGACAACTTCTTCCAACGACTCGGCTGCAGAGCTTACAACAAAGACACATTTCACATTTCAATTCTCATATTTTCATCCTTGTCTCCATCTATTCCCAGCTGGCACAAACTCCTTATCCTGCTGCTACCCCAATGCTGAACCACTGCTGCCATATGTGCCCCTATTACTGCACCTGCTCTGTGAAACAGTGTGCCTCTAGATGGTGAACCAAACCTCTAGAATATAATAATGTTGTGTGCTAGTGCCCTAGAAAACATTGCACACATTTTCCCCCTAGAAACCTACAAAGTAATATTACCCTGTGTGCCCCTATGACAGTCACAGTAACATGAGTTCCCCTATAGCAATAAGTGCCCACTTTACATTTAATATTGTTCCAAGTACAGCTCCCCTAAGCACAGTATAATGACCCCTTGCTGTACAGTACCACCCACACAGTATACTGACCACTTAGTAGCCCCCAAACTGTATGATGGCCCTCTCACTGTAATCTCCACACTGTATGAGGCCCCCTAGATAGCCTCCATATAGTATAATGCATCAGATAGTTCTTAATATAGTATAATGCACTCCCCATAGCCAGACTCTATAGAATTCACCTCCGATAGATAGACTCTATGTAGTATAATGCACTCCCTATAGGCATACTCTATTTAGTATAATGCACTCCTATTAGGCAGACTCTGTATTGTATAATGCACCCCCCATGCACTGACTCTATAGTATAATGCACACCAATTAGGCAGACTCTATAGTATAATGCACCCCCCATAGGCAGACTCTATAGTATAATGCACTCCCCATAGGCACTCTATATTGTATAATGCCCCCACCATAGGCAGACTCTACAGTATAATGCACCCCCATAGGCAGACTCTATAGTATAAAGCACTGCTCATAGGCAGACTCTATTATTATTATTATTATTTGTTATTATAGCGCCATTTATTCCATGGCGCTTTACATGTGAGGAGGGGTATACATAATAAAACAAGTACAATAATCTTGAACAATACAAGTCACAACTGGTACAGGAGGAGAGAGGACCCTGCCTGCGACGGCTCACAATCTACAAGGGATGGGTGAGGATACAGTAGGCGAGGGTAGAGCTGGTCGTGCAGCGGTTTGGTCAATCGGTGGTTATATAGTGTAATGCACTCCTCATAGGAAAATGCTATATACAGTGGGTACAAAAAGTATTCAGACCCCTTTAAATTTTTCACTCTTTGTTTCATTGCAGACATTTGGTAAATTCAAAAAAGTTCATTTTTTTCTCATTAATGTACACTCTGCACTCATCTAGACTGAAAAAAACCAGAAATGCAGACATTTTTTTTGCAAATTTAGCAACCTTTTGAGCTAATACAGCCATGAGTCTTCTTGGGAATGATGCATCAAGTTTTTTATACCTGGATTTTTGGATCCTTTGCCACTCTTTCTTGCAGATCCTCTCCAGTTCCGCCAGGTTGGATGGTGAACATTGGTGGACAGCCATTTTCAGGTCTCTCCAGAGATGCTCAATTGGGTTTAGGTCAGGACTCTGGCTGGACCAATCAAGAATGGTCAGAGTTGTTCTGAAGCCACTCCTTTGTTATTTTAGCTGTGTGCTTAGGTTGATTGTCTTGCTGGAAGATGAACCTTCTGCCAAGTCTGAGGTCCAGAGCACTCTAGAAAAGGTTTTCATCCAGGATATCTTTGCTGCATTCATGTTTCCTTCACTTGCAACCAGTCATCCTCTCCCTGCAGTTGAAAAACACCCCCATAGCATGATGCTGCCACCACCATGTTTCACAGTTGGGATTGTATTGGGCAGGTGATGAGTAGTGCCTGGTTATCTCCACACATACCGCTTTGAATTATCACCAAAAAGTTCTATCTTCGTCTCATCAGACCAGAGACTCTTATTTCTCATAGTCTGGGAGTCCTTCATGTGTTTGTTAGGAAATTCATGTGGGCTTTCATATGTCTTTCACTGAATAGAGGCCACAGAGTGTAACTATGGGTATGATGTGCATGCAGATACAGTTACAATAGTGTAGCTCCAGGTTGGCCCCCTCAGAGCGCTGGGCCTGGGAAGCTAAGCTACTGCCCTAGGCATAATTAAAGTCACCCTGCCGGCCCTCAATGTCCCTATATAGGTTCTGCACCTATCGCTGAGCAGGAACCTAATCCCTGCCTGACCCTGGCAATAAGCCCTGCTTAAGGAAGGATGGGTGTGCAGTAGTCCATACTCACTACCACTAAAGACATCTGGGAAAGACAAGCAAGGGCAACACTTATCTTGATTAGACTCAGAGATGTAACACAGATGTCCTCCAGCAGCACCAAAGAGGAAGATAGCTGACTGCTATAGCTCCAAGCCTCAACAGGGGAAAATGGAAATATCACCGGCTATTCTCAGCAGCAGGGTGGAAGCCTATAAACACTCAGGTCTAGGTGTGTCAATTAGAGCTGGAGAAAGGTTGCCACTGTGTCAAAGAGTCAGAAGGGTAAAGAAGATGCTTGCAAAGCCAAACTCAGAGACCTTCTGCAGCTAGATGCAGTGCGACTGTCTGCAGCTTCTGACATACCCATGACACCATGAGAGGTAATCAAGCTAAAGAGGGTGCATCCATCTCTTTGGCTAGTTCTTGGTGATTGGACTCCAGGCTAAAATATTCCAGTCAGCCCATGTTAGATTCCAAACATCATAAATCAGAGCCTGGCTTCACAAGTGAGTGTAAATAGGGAGAGACCTGTCAATCAAATGGTGCAGGGCGGGGAGAAGTCAGTGAGAGGCTGCAACGGACAAGCCAAGTCTCTCTCTGTAGTTACCAGGCAGCTTTTCAAGCTATGTTTTTCCTGAAACAATGCAGTGTTTTGAAGAAAAACATACCTGATACCAGTTGTGAAGCCAAGCTGTGCGGAACAATGTACCGCATGGATCTAATGACCGGTTCCCTTTAACTTTCTAATATACTTTATTAATGTAGTCAGCAATGCTCTGATTTCAGTTCTCCTCTAATGGTCACAGAGAGCTACCTTGGCTTCTATTAGGGTTGATGACACAATTAAGGGGGCCAGATGTTTGGCTCAGTTCATTAGCTAAGCCAGCCCCCTTATCTTTGACCTCTGCTATTTAAAATATGCTATACAAAAAAAAAACCCATATGATTATAGTCCACAGTTATTCATCATTTATGATATTCTCGGAGGTGCACTTTATTTTACCATTGAAACTGAGCTAAGTAAATTAACTTAAATTTACAGAAATATTATAAAATCTAAATGATTTTTGGGTGAAATGAAGGTAAATCATGGGACAGCGCCTAATACAATATGAGAGGTGGTAAAAAGTCAGGTGTTATTCTGACAACAGGACAATCAAACCCCACAGAACTCCATGCTGTTTTAATTCTATAGCATAGATGTCAACCCAGACTATTATAATGTAATTCCCAAAAAAAATAACATAACAAAAAAAAGCTATTAGACTGAATGAGATCATTGTAAAATAACTGGAAGGCAAGCTGGTCACTGGCTACATTCTACTAATTCTCCTGTATTACATTACCAGGGTCCCTTTCATATAAATAAGATTTCATTCAATGCTTTATTGCACAAAGTGGTTATTAGTGGGGCCTGCCGGCACCGAGAGAAAAATATTAACAATATTTAAAAATTGGCCTCAGGTTTTAGGTGACATTGAGCATATTTGAGCACTAGAGGGCAGTATTGAGGCATGAACCGAAAGAATATTTAATCTAGGCTAAATGGTTAACTAAAGACACATCAAAAATCTGAAGAAATAAAATGCTAGGTGGAAACAATTGAGGTGATTTAGAAATGATTGATACATTAATATAGGACGAGTGCGAACACAGTTAACAAAGTGAAGTTTGCATGAACATGTCGCTCTTATTACAGCATGTGCTCGTATTGTGCATCTGACATTCCGTATTTGCAGGAGACAATTGTAGAACTGGCAATGTGTTCTATCCAGGTATTTATCTGTCTATGAGAAGCACCAAGGAAATATTTTAATTGTTAATTTCTGCAGCTTGTATTTCAGCATAGAGCTCATATGATCATGGCTCTGTCCTTTTATATACAGAGGCCATTTCTGTGAATAGAATATATTGAGATATTTATTTTAATTTTATTTTAATAGATGTCAAGGTGATTGATAGATGACTTTAAAAGATTGATGATCTTATTTCTATTCTCGCTTCAGCTCTCCAGGGTCCCTAACACCATTCAACAATACCAAAGCATGAATCCAATGCTTATATCTAAAGTCTGAAGAAATGGCTTTAGGCCTCTTACCCAGCTGAGTGGCACTGTTCTCCCTCTGCAAGGTACAGCTCCGTAACACTGTATGAGGCCGGAGTCACACTAGAGAGGAATACGGACGAGTGGTATGCAAGAAAAAAATCACATAGCACTCGGACCAATGTTAATCTATAGCTGGAGTCACACATAACGTATAAAAGAATTGGTCCGTTTTTCACGGCTGAGAATCACACAAATGTTCCCGAACAGTGATCCGTATGTCATCCGTGTGCAATGCGAGGATGCGATTTTTTCTCATCAAAGTATCTGTGTGACATCCGTAAGTCATCCGTATGGTGAGATTTTGTTGCCGGCTTGCAAAATGGACATATAAAGGATACATGGCCTCAAGTATTTGTGAAAACATATATACAGTGTATATACAGTGTATATACTGTATATATATATATATATATATATATATATATATATATATATTGATATATACTGCTCAAAAAATAGAGAGAACACTAAAATCCCACATCCTAGATATCACTGAATGAAATATTCCAGTTGTAATAAGGCAGGAGACAGGTAAGGTGCATAAGTTTTCCAAACAATCATGCTTCTTGGTCAGTCATACTACATTATGCATTGATCATATCAATCTGCTTTTTATTTGTTTTTACTTCTGCTTTCTCACAACTCGCCCGCCCTTTAACACACTCTGGTCACTCTCTCTATATCCACCCCTCCCTTCTCCCCTCTCCCATGTATAACTCTGAGGCTCTACTGACATTTCTTACCCACTCCAAACCAGCCACTACCGCCATGCAGCACTCAAAACATTCATATAAATCATTGCACCATCTGCTCTTTCTGTTTTTTCTCCTTCTACTAGTTGCAGGTGACATCTCCCCAAACCCTGGACCTCCCTCCACCAGCATACATTACTCTCCTCCAGCTACATATGGAAACCCTGCTAATCTTATTAACATTCAGTGCATGCCTTCTCCTATTGCTTTCCACTGTGCTCTCTGGAATGCACGGTCTGTGTGTAACAAACTAACTTACATTCACAATCTTTTCCTCTCTAATTCCCTTAACCTTCTGGCTATTACAGAAACCTGGATCCAGCACTCAGACACCACTGCTGCTGCCGTGCTCTCGTTTGGTGGGCTGAAATTTTCACATACCACCAGACCTGAGAACAGACAGGGTGGAGGTGTTGGGTTACTCCTTTCATCACAATGTGCTTTCCAGGTCCCCCCGGTTCCCTCACTTACATTTCCTTCCTTTGAAGTCCACGCCATCAGACTCTTTAAGCCCTTCCCCTTGCGGGTGGCAGTTGTTTATCGCCCTCCAGGCTCCTCCCGCCTGTTTCTAGACCACTTTGCCACCTGGCTTACTCACTTTCTATCCTGTGACATCCCCGCCCTCATCATGGGAGACTTTAACATCCCCATCAATGATCCCCTCTCCCAATCTGCCTCTTAGCTTCAATGTCTTCATCTTGCAGGAACTGCTGACACACTCCAGCCACATGAAGTCTGGCATTGTCCTGCATTAGGAGGAACCCAGGGCCAACCGCACCAGCATATGGTCTCATAAGGGGTCTGAGGATTTAATCTCGGTACCTAGTGGCAGTCAGGCTACCTGTGGCGAGCACATGGAGGGCTGTGGGGCTCTCCAAAGAAATGCCACCCCACACCATTACTGACCCACTGCCAATCCGGCCATGTTGAAGGATGTTGCAGGCAGCAAATCTCTCTCTATGGTGTCTCCCGACTGTCACGTCTGTCACATGTGCTCAGTGTGAACCTGCTTTCATCTGTGAAGAACACAGGGTGCCAGTGATGAATTTGCGAATCCTGGTGTTCTGTGGCAAATGCCAAGCATCCTGCATGGTGTTGGGCTGTGAGCACAACCCCCATCTGTGGATGTCGGGCACTCTGACCATCCTCATGGAGTCAGTTTCTAACCGTTTGTGCAGACACATGCACATTTGTGGCCTGATGGAGGTCATTTTGCAAAGCTCTGGCAGTGTTCCTCCTGTTCCTCGTTGCATAAAGGCTAAGGTAGTTGCCCTGCTGCTGGATTGTTGCCCTCCTACGGCCCCCTCCTGGTGTACTGTCCTGTCTCCTGGTAGCTCCTCCAGCCTCTGGACACTACACTGACAGACACAGCAAATCTTCTTGCCACAGCTCGCATTGATGTGCCATCCTGGATGAGCTGCACTACCTGACCAACTTGTGTGGGTTGTAGAGTCCGTCTCATGCTACCACTAGTGTGAAAGCACAACTAACATTCAAAAGTGACCAAAACATCAGCCAGAAAGCATTGGTACTGAGATGTGGTCTGTGGTCCCAACCTGCAGAACCTCTCCTTTATTGAGTGTACCTTGATAATTGCCAATAATTTCCATCTGTTTTCTATTCCAATTGCACAACAGCATGTGAAATTGATTGTCAAACAGTGTTGCTTCCTAAGTAGTGTTGAGCGATACCTTCCGATATCGGAAAGTATCGGTATCGGATAGGATCGGCCGATATTCAAAAAATATCGGATATCGCCGATACCGATACCCGATCCCAATGCAAGTCAATGGGACCAAAATATCGGAATTAAAATGAACCCTTTCTTGCCTTGTAGGTTCATTCTACATGAAGGAAAACAACTAAGAATAATGCCGGATGTATTTGGGGAGGTGGCGGAGACATTAAAGTCATAGAGGTTTATCCCAATCAAATAGAATAGCATATTTTTTGTTTTTTTTTAAGACGTTCGGAGTGACAAAGATATTGACTATGTAAATTTTTTTTTTTTATTTTGTCAGATATTGATGTTTCACTATTCCACGCCCTTCCCCTTCTTTTTTTTCTTTTTTTTTTTACTTTTCCCACACTTTCATCTTCATCATCATCATCAGCATCTTTGACATCAACTTCTTCTTCACCTTATTCATCTTCTTCTTCATCCTTTACCTTTTTTTTTTTTTTTGATTACATTCTTCATATTCATTTTATTCAACTATTATTATTCTTCCTATTCTACATATTCTTTTTATTCCACTGTTATTATTCTTCCTATTCTACTTCTTCATCATATTCTCATTTGTGACAGGCATTCCCGTAGTTGTTATCTATAAAAGTTTGAAGATTACACCTTCCGTTCTGCCAGTCACAAAAGTTACATTTGTCCGCGTTCAGTTTGGCCTGCAGCATCAGGCTTTATCCAGGGGCACCACGAGGAGGAACGGACTCACCCCCATACACTGCTTAGTCTTCTTCTGCATATAATTTAGATAATATCTTTTGCTCTGATATTAAGTCTTATGCTTAATGTTCTTCTGCTCTTTGTTCTGCAGCCTCTTGTTCTTCTGCTTCTCGGTCTTCCATGTCGTCGTCTCCAGGGTCGTCGTCTCCAGTGTCGTCATCTCCGCCGTCGTCGTCTCAGCCGTCGTCGTCTCCGCCGTCGTCGTCTCCGCCGTCGTCGTCGTCGTCGTCATCGGGGTGGTCTTCCGGGTCGTCGTCATCGTCATCGGGGTGGTCTTCCGGGTCGTCGACTTTAGGGTCTTCAACTTGGAAATGTAGCAGAAGGTACAAGAAGGCTGAGAAAATGCCAAGAACCAGCTGATGGAACTGGAACTCGGATGGCTACCCGAAGGTTCAAGAGCCTATGGAACTACCGAGGACCAGCTGACGTTACTGGAACCCGGTTACTAAGCAGGAGGTACCCGTGCTAAAAAGCACTACCAAGGACCGCCTGGCGTTGGCGGAACTCGGATACCCAGAAGGAGGCACCTAAGCCAAAGGCTCTGCCCGGAACCAGCTGACGTTACTGGAACCAAGATGGGGAGCAGAAGGTACAAGAGCAAAAGACACTGCCGAGAACCAGCTGACGGTACTGGAACCCGGATGGGTAGCCGAAGGTCCAAGAGCCAATGGAACTACCGAGAACCAGCTGACGTTACTGGAACCCGGTTACTAAGCAGGAGGTACCCGTGCCTGAAAGCACTACCAAGGACCACCTGACATTGGTGGAACTTGGATACCCAGAAGGAGGCACCTAAGCCAAAGGCTCTGCCCAGAACCAGCTGACGGTACTGGAACCAGGATGGGGAGCAGAAGGTACAAGAGCAAAAGACACTGCCAAGAACCAGCTGATGGTGCTGGAACCAGGTGGTGGACCCGAAGGCCCACAGGAGAGGAGAGAACAGCTAGGCCGCGAGGCAGCCGCAGTTACCGAACCCCAACAGTCCTACAGGGGGAGCTGGGCCTACTGGCACTACAGAACCAGCCTTGACTACCAGTTCACGCAGCCCACATAGGAAGCTCCTAAACTGGAGGCACCCTGGAGTTGGCTAACCCGACCGCACCACGACGGGGCAAGCATAGGCGTCTCAGTGAGCTTGACACAACCCGGAAACAGCTGACGGTGCTGAAACCAGGCTTGGCATGAGGGAGTACCTGTGACAAGAACACTGCCGAGAACCAGCTGGCGGTGCTGGAACCCGGATGCGTTGCCCCAGTGTACAAGAGCCAATGGCACCGAGGACCAGCTGACGGTGCTGGAACCCGGTTACTAAGCTGTAGGTGCCCGCGCTTAAAAGCACTACCAAGGACCGCCTGGCGTTGGCGGAACTCGGATACCCAGGAGGAGGCACCTAAGCCAAAGGCTCAGCCCGGAACCAGCTGACGGTGCTGGAACCAGGTGATGGACCCGAAGGCCCACAGGAGAGGAGAGAACAGCTAGGCCGCGAGGCAGCCGCAGTTACCGAACCCCAACAGTCCTACAGGGGGAGCTGGGCCTACTGGCACTACAGAACCAGCCTTGACTACCAGTTCACGCAGCCCTCATAGGAAGCTCCTAAACTGGAGGCACCCTGGAGTTGGCTAACCCGACCGCACCACGACGGGGCAAGCATAGGCGTCTCAGTGAACTTGACACAACCCGGAAACAGCTGACGGTGCTGAAACCAGGCTTGGCACGAGGGAGTACCTGTGACAAGAACACTGCCGAGAACCAGCTGGCGGTGCTGGAACCCGGATGCGTTGCCCCAGTGTGCAAGAGCCAATGGCACCGAGGACCAGCTGACGGTGCTGGAACCCGGTTACTAAGCTGTAGGTGCCCGCGCTTAAAAGCACTACCAAGGACCGCCTGGCGATGGCGGAACTCGGATACCCAGGAGGAGGCACCTAAGCCAAAGGCTCGGCCCGGAACCAGCTGACGGTGCTGGAACCAGGTGGTGGACCCGAAGGCCCACAGGAGAGGAGAGAACAGCTAGGCCGCGAGGCAGCCGCAGTTACCGAACCCCAACAGTCCTACAGGGGGAGCTGGGCCTACTGGCACTACAGAACCAGCCTTGACTACCAGTTCACGCAGCCCACATAGGAAGCTCCTAAACTGGAGGCACCCTGGAGTTGGCTAACCCGACCGCACCACGACGGGGCAAGCATAGGCGTCTCAGTGAACTTGACACAACCCGGAAACAGCTGACGGTGCTGAAACCAGGCTTGGCACGAGGGAGTACCTGTGACAAGAACACTGCCGAGAACCAGCTGGCGGTGCTGGAACCCGGATGCGTTGCCCCAGTGTGCAAGAGCCAATGGCACCGAGGACCAGCTGACGGTGCTGGAACCCGGTTACTAAGCTGTAGGTGCCCGCGCTTAAAAGCACTACCAAGGACCGCCTGGCGTTGGCGGAACTCGGATACCCAGGAGGAGGCACCTAAGCCAAAGGCTCGGCCCGGAACCAGCTGACGGTGCTGGAACCAGGTGGTGGACCCGAAGGCCCACAGGAGAGGAGAGAACAGCTAGGCCGCGAGGCAGCCGCAGTTACCGAACCCCAACAGTCCTACAGGGGGAGCTGGGCCTACTGGCACTACAGAACCAGCCTTGACTACCAGTTCACGCAGCCCACATAGGAAGCTCCTAAACTGGAGGCACCCTGGAGTTGGCTAACCCGACCGCAACACGACGGGGCAAGCATAGGCGTCTCAGTGAGCTTGACACAACCCGGAAACAGCTGACGGTGCTGAAACCAGGTTTGGCACGAGGGAGTACCTGTGACAAAAACACTGCCGAGAACCAGCTTGCGGTGCTGGAACCCGGATGCTTTGCCTATCAAACATTGTCTTCCTACAGCCCCAACTAGCGGTGTTGGAGCAAAGGGTAAGCAGGGGGAGCAGAGTGTAGGCCGAAGCCTGCACTGGAGTCAGCTTTGTGTCTGCGTTGCGTTTGCAGGACACTTTGCCGGCTACACAGTGGGTGGACAGCAGGCGGTGCTGAACCCCACTAACACATTGGCTGGTGTTTTTCTCTGTGCAGCTAGCACTTCCGGGCAAAAACTAGCATTGTTACAGCCCAGGGTCAGCAGGAGGAGGAGAGGAGCAGAGTGTAGGCCGAAGCCTAGTTGAACCAATTTCAAAGGTAACCTTTAACCCCCCCTCAGGTGTTACAAAGTACAAGAGCCACACCTTGTGCAGCATTAATGCTGCACAAGAAAAGGTTGCTCTATTAATTTGTCTACTTGCACACGCTGAATGCAACACGTACACAATTTAGCCCATTCTACAGTCAAACTGTAGTTGAGGCGTGACTTGTATTTTTAAGGAGACGCAGCATAGGTGTCCCAAATAACGCCTTTGTGCTTGGCGCAGCTTCCTGAGCGTTGTTTTTTGCTGTACAGGAGTCTGCGCTCTTGTGTTATCCCTTGGCAATGCCCTGTTAGCGCTGCCCGTCTTATGACCTCATTTCATGTTGGCCGCTGCGGTTAACGATGGCCATAAATCCCAGACCCACACTGCCTTTTCATAAAGTCACACTGCGGTGCTGGGATTCGTGGCCTTGAGCAGTAAATATTTTCGACGCTCACACACGTCCTTACACCTGCTTCAGACTGGGCGGCCTCTGCTGATCCCTTTTCGCATGCCGCGGCCAGGAGGCCGCACAGTCTGAAGAAGGCGGAAGGAGATGAGTGACGACAGGAGAACATATGCACTGCTCGTGCCCATAAACCACACCCTCGCTGACAAAATAAATAAGACAACGAGGGGCGTTGTTTCACACAGGGCGGATGCACAGGCGCAGCCAGCTAACCATGATGTCAAAAGACGGGAAGCGCTAACAATGGGGGTGCTGCGTGTCATTAAAAAGGAAAGTCACACCTCAGGGACATTGTAATGGTCTCAATGAGACACATTTTGTACGTGTTGAGTTCCACGTGGGCAAGGAGAAAAAGTCAGCCACCTTGTACAAATGCAGCAGTACTGCTGAACAAGGTGGCTGTTATACATAGAAACACCTGGGGGTGGGGGGCAGGCTCCCTTCAATTTCAGTTCATGTGCCTGCATGGCGTTTGCAGGGCACGTTGCCGGCTACACAGCTGGGGAACAGCTGGCGGTGCTGAACCCCACTGACACATTGGCTGGTGTTTTTCTCTGTGCAGCTAGCACTTCCAGGCTAAAACTGGTGGTGTTATGAGCCCAGGGTCAGCAGGAGGAGGAGAGGAGCAGAGTGTAGGCCGAAGCCTGCACTGGTGGCAGCTTTTGTTCTGTTGTGCCTGCGTGGCGTTTGCAGGTCACGTTGCCGGCTACACAGCTGGGGAACAGCTGGCGCTGCTGAACCCCACAAACACATTGGCTGGTGTTTTTCTCTGTGCAGCTAGCACTTCCAGGCTAAAACTGGCGGTGTTATGAGCCCAGGGTCAGCAGAAGGAGGAGAGGAGCAGAGTGTAGGCCGAAGCCTAGTTGAACCAATTTCAAAGGTAACCTTTAACCCCCCCTCAGGTGTTGCAAGGTACAAGAGCCACACCTTGTGCATCATTAATGCTGCACAAGTAAAAAGGTTGCTCTCTTAATTTTGCTACTTGCACACGCTGAATAAAACACGTACACTATTTAGCCCATTCTACTGTAAAACAGTAGTGGAGGCGTGACTTGTCTTTTTAAAGAAAAGCAGCACAGGTGTCGAAAATAACACCTTGGTGCATGGGCACAGCTTCCTGAGCGTAGTTATTTGCTGTACAGGAGTCTGCGCTCTTGTTATCCCTTGGCCATGCGCTGTGAGCGATGCCTGTCTTCTCACCTCATTTCATGTTGGCCGGTGCGGTTAGCGATGGCCATGAAACCCAGACCCGCAGTGTCTTTTAATAAAGTCACACTGCAGAGCTGGGATTCGTGACCTTGCGCAGTAAATTTTGTCGCCTGTCCCTCATGTCCTTACACCTGCATCAGACTGGGCGGCCTCATCTGATCCCTTCTCGCATGCCGCGGCCATGAGGCCGCACATTCTGAAGAAGGCGGAAGGAGATGAGTAAAGACAGGCGAAGATATCCACTGCTCGTGCCCATCAATCACACCCTCGCAGTCAAAATAAGCAAGACAACGAGGAGCGTGGTTTCAGGCAGGGCGGACACACAGCCGCAGCCAGCCAACCAAAGATGTCAGAAGACGGGCAGCGCTAACAAGGGGGGTGCTGCGTGTCATTAAAAAGGAAAGTCACAACTCAGGGACATTGTAATGGTCTGTAATGAGACACATTTTTTCCGTGTTTAATTAAACGTGGGCAAGTAGACAAAGTCAGCCACCTTGTACAAATGCAGCAGTACTGCTGTACAAGGTGGCTGTTATACATAGAAACACCTTGGGGTGGGTGGCAGGGTCCCTTTAATTTCAGTTCATGTGCCTGCGTGGCATTTGCAGGTCACGTTGCCGGCTACACAGCAGGGGAACAGCTGGCGGTGCTGAACCCCACTAACACATTGGCTGGTGTTTTTCTCTGTGAAGCTCGCATTTCTGGGCAAAAACTAGCTGTGTTAGAGCCCAGGGTCAGCAGGAGGAGGAGAGGAGCAAAGTGTAGGCCGAAGCCTGCACTGGTGGCAGCTTTTGGTCGGTTGTGCCAGCGTGGCTTGTGCTGGACACGATGCCGGCTACACAGCAGGGGAACAGCTGGCGGTGCTGAACCCCACTAACACATTGGCTGGTGTTTTTCTCTGTAAAGCTCGCATTTCCGGGCAAAAACTAGCGGTGTTAGAGCCCAGGGTCAGCAGGAGGAGGAGAGGAGCAGAGTGTAGGCCGAAGCCTGCAGTGGTGGAAGCTTTTGTTCTGTTGTGCTTGCGTGGCGTTTGCAGGTCACATTGCCGGCTACACAGCAGGGGAACAGCTGGCGTTGCTGAACCCCACTAACACATTGGCTGGTGTTTTTCTCTGTGCAGCTAGCACGTCCGGGCAAAAACTGGCGGTGTTAGAGCCCAGGGTCAGCAGGAGGAGGAGAGGAGCAGAGTGTAGGCCGAAGCCTGCACTGGTGGCAGCTTTTGTTCTGTTGTGCCAGCGTGGCTTGTGCTGGACACGTTGCCGACTACACAGCAGGGGAACAGCTGGCGGTGCTGAACCCCACTGACACATCACCTAGTGTTTTTTCTGTGTAGACAACACTTCCAGGTGGCAACTGACAGTGTTGAAACCCAGGGAATCAAAGAGGAGCAGAGTGTAGGCCGAAGCCTGCAGTGGAGCAAGTTGAAAGGGAACCTTTAACCCCCCCCCCCCAGGCATTTGTTGCTGAAAGAGCCATCTCGTACAGCAGTAATACTGCACATGGAAAATGGTGGCTCCGAAAATTATGCTCCTTGCAAACGCTGAAGTACACACTCATATAATGTGTCCCCTCACACTGTCAAACCATCCCGGAAGTGGGACTTTCCTTTGTAATGTGACACAGCAAAGCCGTCATTCCAACCCCCTTGGTGCCGTGCGCCACCTCCTCAACGTTGTTTGGTTCTGTCACGGATCCCGCGCTGTAATGTTATCCCTTGGCCATGCACAGTTAGCGGTGCCCGTCTTCTGACATCATGTAGGTGTCAGGCTGGCAGTGCCTGTGCGTCCAAGCTGCCCGAGATCCAACCTTGCAGTGTCATCTAATGTAGTCCCACTGCGGGCCAGGGATCCATGGGCATGCGCAGTGCATATCATCGCCTCTCACTCACCTCCTTCCTGCTTCTTCAGACTGTGCGGCGTCACGGCCGTGGCATGCTATTAGGGATCAGCTGACGCCGCCTAGTCTGAAGAAGCGTGAAGAAGGGGAGTGAGAGGCTAGTATATGCACTGCGCATGGCCATGGATACCAGGCCCACTGTGGGATCACATTAGACGAGACTGCGAGGTGGGATTTCGGGCAGTGTGGACGCACAGGCGCAGCCAGGACGACAACAAATGATGTCAGAGGACGGGCAGCGCAAACTGTGCATGGCCAAGGGATAACATAACAGCGCAGGGTCCATGACGGAATCAAACAACGCTAAGGAGCCAGCGCACGGTGGCAAGGGGGTAGCAGTGACGGCTGTGCTGCGTCACATTACAAAGGAAAGTCCAACCTCCGGGACGGTTGGACGGTGTGAGGGGACACATTACATGAGTGTGTAGTTCAGCGTTTGCAAGGAGCATAATTTCAAGAGCGACCTTTCCCTTGTGCAGTATTAGTGCTGCACATGGTGGCTCTTTCAGTAACAAACGCCTAGGGGGGGGGGGGACAGGTCCCCTTACATTTTAGGTGTGCCAGCGTGGCGGTCGCATGACACGTTGCCGGATACACAGCTGGGGATCAGCTGACGTTACTGAACCCCAATAACAGAGGAGCGACTGTTAACTGTGCACACAGCACTTCCAGGCACCAACTGGCGGTGTTGGAGCCCAGGGACAGCAGGAGGAGCAGATTGGAGGTATTGCCGCACACACAGCTGAGGATCAGCTGACGTTACTGAACCCCAATAACAGAGGAGCGACTGTTAACTGTGCACACAGCACTTCCAGGCACCAACTGGCGGTGTTAGAGCCCAGGGTCAGCAGGAGGAGCAGAGGAACAGAGTGTAGGCCGAAGCCTGATTGGAGCAAGTTGAAAGGGAACCTTTAACCCCCCCCCCAAGACGTTTGTAGCTGAAAGAGCCATCTTGTGCAGCACTAAGGATGCAAAAGGAAAAGGTTGCTCTTTTAATTATGCTCCTTGCAAACACTGAAGTAAACACTAAAAATGTGTCCCCTTATACCGTTCAACCGTCCCGGAGGTGCAAATTTCCTTCGTAATGGGACACAGCACAGCTGTCATTCCTATCCCCTTGGTGCCGTGCGCTGCCTCCTCAGCGTTGTTTTAAGCTGTCACGGAGCCTGCGCTGTTCTGTTAGCCCTTGGCCATGCACAATTAGCGCTGCCTGTCTTCTGACATAATTTGGTGTCAGGCTGTCAGTGCCTGTGCGTCCACGCTGCTCCAGATCCCACCTCGCAGTCTCGTCTAACGTAATCCCACTGCGGGCCTTGGATCCATGGGCATGCGCAGTGCATATCATCGCCTCTCACTCACCTCCTTCCTGCTTCTTCAGACTGTGCGGCGTCACGGCCGTGGCATGCTATTAGGGATCAGCTGACGCCGCCTAGTCTGAAGAAGCGTGAAGAAGGGGAGTGAGAGGCTAGTATATGCACTGCGCATGCCCATGGATCCCAGGCCCGCAGTGTGACTCAATCAGAAGACACTGCGAGGTGGGATCTCGGGCAGCGCGGCCGCACAGGCGCAGCCAGCCTGACACCAAATTAAGTCAGAAGACAGGCAGCGCAAATAGGGCACGCCCAAGGGATAACAGAACAGCGCAGGCTCCGTGACAGCTTAAAACAACGCTGAGGAGGCAGCGCATGGCACCAAGGGGGTAGGAATGACGGCTGTGCTGTGTCACATTACGAAGGAAAGTCCCAGCTCCGGGACGGTATAACGGTGTCAGTGAACACATTTTATAAGTGTTAAGTTCTGCGTGTGCAAGGAGCTAAACCAAAAGAGCTACCTTTTCCTTGTGCAGCATTACTGCTGCACAAGATGGCTCTTTCAGTAACAAACGACAGGGGGGGGGGACAGGTTCCCTTACATTTAGGTTGTTGTGCCAGCGTGGCGGTCGCAGGACACATTGCCGGCTACACAGCTGGGGATCAGCTGACGTTACTGAAACCCAATAACACTGGGTCGTATGTTTTTACTGTGCAGCCTGCACTTCTGAGCCGCAACTGGCGGTGTTGGAGCCCAGGAATAGCAGTTCAGGTGGTAGAAAGATGAACACAGCAGGAGACCTGGATGACACCCAATTACTTAATCAGGCAGAGGAGTGGCAAATTCCTGCGAGATCCAGGCCTGGTTCATTTTCAGGAAAGTAAGCTGGTCAACGTTATCGGAGGACAGTCGCATGCGACGGTCTGTTAGTACACCACCTGCGGCACTAAAGACATGTTCCGATAAGACACTAGCCGCAGGGCAAGCCAGCACCTCCAATGCATACTGGCTTAGCTCTGGCCATGTATCCAGCTTAGAGACCCAAAACTTGAACGGGGAAGAGCCGTCTGGGAGTACAGTAAGAGGGCAAGCCATGTAGTCTGTCACCATCTGACGGAACCGTTGCCTCCTGCTGACTGGAGCCGCCGGTGATGGTGTAGACATTTGGGGCGGGCACACAAAAGTGTGCCAGAGTTGTGCCATACTGGGCTTGCCTTGGGCAGAGGCACTGCTTCTGCTCCCTCTTTGGGCAGAGCCTCCCCCACTGCCTCGACGCACTGAGCTGCTTTGTAAAGCACTAGCAGCACTCCTCTCAGTTGGACAGGAGAAGATGATGGAATTCACCAGTGTGTCGTGGTACTCCCGCAATTTACGCTCCCGGGTCAACGCTGGGATGAGGTTTTGGACGTTGTCCCGGTAGCGAGGATCGAGGAGGGTGAACACCCAATAATCAGGCATGTTGAGAATGTGGTCGATGCGGCGGTCGTTTCTCAGGCACTGCAGCATGAAATCCACCATGTGCTGCAGAGTGCCAACTGGCCCAGAAACGCTGTCCCCTGCTTGAGACATGATCTCTGCCCGCTCGTCATCACCCCACCCTCGCTGTACACACTGACCACTGGACAATTGTGTCGCTCCCTCCTCTGGACGGAGCTCTTCCTCCTCCATTGACTCCTCCTCATCCTCCTCACAAATTGGCCCCTGCGTACCCCTTTGTGAGGAACCACGTGGCGCTGACTCTCCAGAAGCTGATGGAAAAGGTGACTCCTCATCCTCCACCTCTTCCACAACATCATCCCTTAACCCTTGCAAAGTTTGCTGAAGCAGGCAGATAAGGGGGACAGTCATGCTGACTAGTGCATCATCTGCACTTGCCATCCGCGTGGAATAATCAAAAGGACGCAAAACCTGGCAGACGTCCTTCATAGTGGCCCACTCTGTGGTTGTGAAGTCTGATCGGCGCTGACTGCGACTTCTTTGCGCCTGATGCAGCTGGTACTCCATAACTGCTTGCTGCTGCTCACACAACCGCTCCAACATATGTAACATGGAATTCCACCGGGTAGGTAGGTCACATATGATGCGGTGTTCCGGAAGGCGGAATCGGCGCTGCAGAGCAGCAATGCGGGATCTGGCCAAGCTGGAACGCCGCAAGTGAGCACACTCTAGGCGGACCTTGTGCAGCAGGGCATCAAGATCCGGATAGTCCCTCAGAAAACTCTGCACAACCAAATTGAGCACATGTGCCAGACATGGGATGTGAGTGAGGTTGCCAAGGGCCAAAGCTGCCACCAGATTTCGGCCATTGTCACACACTACCATGCCTGACTGGAGATTCGCTGGCAGTAACCACACATCGCTCTCCTGCTTGATGGCATTCCAGAGCTCCTGCGCTGTGTGGCTTCGATGCCCCAATGAAACTAGTTTCAAGACGGCCTGCTGACGTTTGGCCACGGCTGTGCTCATGTCGGTCATAGGTAAACGTTCACGGGTCCATGTGGAGGTGGACTGTGACGGATCCTGCAGAGAGGAATCTGAGGAACTGGTGTAAGAGGAGGAGTCGATGCGTACAGACTGGATTCCTGCAATCCTTGGAGTGGGCAGGACACGTCCTGCGCCACTCGCACGATCTGTACCTGGCTCAACAACATTAACCCAATGGGCAGTGAGGGAAACGTATCGCCCCTGTCCATGCTGACTGGTCCACGCATCGGTGGTGAGGTGGACCTTGCTACTGACGGCATTCAGTAGCGCATGTTTTATGTTTGCCTCAACATGCCTGTGCAGGGCAGGGACAGCCTGCCTGCTGAAGTAAAAGCGGCTGGGCACCTTGTACTGTGGGACTGCCAATGCCATCAAGTCACGGAAGCTGTCAGTCTCCACCAGCCTGAACGAGAGCATTTCCAGGGACAACAGTTTGGCAATGCCTGCATTCAGAGCCTGTGCTCGGGGGTGGTTGGCCGAGAATGCCCGCCTTTTCTCCCATGCCTGTACTACCGATGGCTGTAGAGTAGACTGGGAGTGTGAGGATGACTGGGAAGGTGGTGCTGTGGGTGGAATTACACAAGGTCTCTGGACAACAGTGCCAGAGGTTCTTCCATGGCGATCCTGGGAGGAAGCCAAACCAGCTGTGCGTGAGCTGGAGGAAGAGGCAACACGAGCTGAAGAGGTGGTAGCTGCCGCTGTTGGTTGGCCTACATCTTCAGTCTGTTTCTGTAACTCCACCGCGTGCCTGGTCCGCACATGTTTCCACATATTTGTGGTATTGAGGTTGCTGACATTTTTCCCTCTTTTTACTTTCTGATGACACAGCTTGCATTTGACAAAACAAATGTCATCTGCAACTGTGTCAAAAAAGGACCAGGCACTGCAAGTCTTGGGAGCGCCCTTTTTGGCTTTGGAAAGAGACAGGCTCCTAACGGGTGCCAAAGTGGAGGCTACAGGCTCCGCAGTCTTCCCCCTCCCTCTCCCTCTTTGGCCCGTAAGGGGAAGCTCTTCCTCAGAGCTGCTCCCACCACCTTCCTGTTCCTCACGCCACGATGGGTCAAGGACCTCATCATCTCCACTACCCTCTGCCACCAACTGCTCCTCCTGGGTAGTCTCGGCAGCACAGTACGCATCAGAAAGCGGCACCTGAGTTTCATCATCAGATGCGTACTGCGCTGTGGTCACCGGAGGCACTGGCCCACCTGCCTCTTCAGAGTCAGAGAGAAAAAGCTGTTGGGCATCACTGCACACTGCCTCTTCTTCCATTTCTCCAATGCTGCTTGGCTGGCCCCCTGTTTCCAAGCCAAGAGATTCAGAGAACAGAAGTAGAGACGGCTCCTGTCCTGGGCTCTCTGACTGCCTGGCCAATTTGGCAGGTGGTGAAGAGACAGATGGCTGCTCTCCAGTGCTCTGTGCCTGAGAGGATGTGGCACTAACTGAAGTCGATGCCGAGGCGTTAGCTGCCATCCACCCGACAACGGCTTCAATTTGGTCTTCACGCAGCAGCGGTGCACGGCGCTCTCCGACAAAGCTGCGCATGAAGGACTGTTCCCTGCTGAAACTGAGTGACGACGAGTCACCGGTGCCCGCAGCAGGCACAGAATCACCACGTCCTCTCCCTGCTCCTCTCCCTGCTCCGCGCCCACGCCCACGTGCCTTACTCCCTGCCCTCTTCATCTTGGTTGACAGATAAAGATAAGCAGAAAAGTACTAAGGCCTTAGGCCGGCTTCACACTTGCGAGTTTTACGGACGTAAGAGCGCAGAAACTACGTCCGTAAAACTCGCAAAAAATACGGCACAATTATTCTCTATGCCTCTGCTCCTATCTGCCGTATTTTACTGATCAGTATTATACGGCTTTCTATGGCCGTACAAAATCGCAGCATGCTGCGTTTGTCACCGTACTGCGCAAGAAATACGCCAATGAAAGTCTATGGAAGCGTGAAAAATACGGATTACACACGGACAAGCAGTGTGACTTGCTAGAAATACGCAGTGCTGTTAGAGAGAAAAGCCAGCAATTCAGTGCGGTGTACAGTAAAATCACACTGACAGCTTACAGTAGAATAGGTAGAATAAATGTGTACACATAGAATAGGTATATATATATATATATATGTCAGTAGACACATATATGTATATATATTACTATTTTTTCCAGCGCTATACAGCTTGAAAGCCGGTAATTGCAAGGCCCAAAAACCCCCCTCTAGGTTATCCTATGTAGTGTTTTTCCACAATTTAGCTGGAGACGGGTGGAAAAACACTAATAGGGAATTTTTTTTTAAATTTTTAAACAGGCTGCACTATTTGAAAAAAAGGAAAATTTTTCTCAAGGTATGAGCCAGTAACGAACCCTGAGCTGAATCCAACCGGCTATGGCTGCACACAGACTACAGGGCGAGCTGGGCTCACACGGAGACCGTGCAGACAGCCGTAAACGGCGCTGCAAGGCCCAAAAACCCCCTCTAGGTTATCCTATGTAGTGTTTTTCCACAATTTAGCTGGAGACGGGTGGAAAAACACTAATAGGGAATTTTTTTTTTAATTTTTAAACAGGCTGCACTATTTAAAAAAAAGGAAAATTTTTCTCAAGGTATGAGCCAGTAACGAACCCTGAGCTGAATCCAACCGGCTATGGCTGCACACAGACTACAGGGCGAGCTGGGCTCACACGGAGACCGTGCAGACAGCTGTAAACGGCGCTGCAAGGCCCAAAAACCCCCCTCTAGGTTATCCTATGTAGTGTTTTTCCACAATTTAGCTGGAGACGGGTGGAAAAACACTAATAGGAAATTTGAGAAAAAATGTGCAGCAGGCTGCACTATGAGCAAAAAAGGACAACTGTGTGAGGCAGTGTGAACCCCCCCTGAGCTGAATACAACCGGGTATATGGCTGCACACAGACTACAGAGTGAGCTGCACACACACACACACACACACACACACAGAGACCTTGCAGAACACTGTTAAAACAGCGCTGCAAGGCAAGAGCAAGGTGAACAGTGAAGAACACACAGCGTTTTGCTAAATTAGCCTTTGGAAAGGAAAATAAAGCAATTAGCTAGCTCAACTGGCCCTCAGTTGGAACACAGCGTCCTGTCCCTAACTGAAATCACAGCAGAGTGAGCGCAAAATGGCGGCAGCGTTTTTTATAGTGCAGAGTGACATCATTTCAGCAGCCAATCACAGCCTTGCCAGTACTTACATGCCCACCATGCTAAACAGGATGTGCCCACACTTCCAATCATTCCTCATTGGCTGCTGCGTTCAATTTGAATTCTGGGAACTTCCGATTCCGGTATCCGATACGCGGGAAGTATCGGAATTCGGTATCGGAATTCCGATACCGCAAATATCGGCCGATACCCGATACTTGCGGTATCGGAATGCTCAACACTATTCCTAAGCGAATAGTTTGATTTCACAGAAGTTCGATTTACTTGGAGTTATATTCTGTTGTTTAAGTGTTTTGAGCAGTGTATATATATATATATATATATATATATATATATGTTATTGACACACATACATATATTTATATTTCATACAGAGCTAGATAGCAGAATAGCCGATAATTCAATTGTCGGGTTCTGTAAAATCGTTACAGAACCTGACAGGATATAAGACATGATTTACATACAGTAAACCAGTGCATGTCCGTTAGAGTTTTATATGTCCCCCACTAATAATGTTAGTAGTGTGTGTGTGTGTGTGTGTGTGTGTGTGTTTGTGTGTGTGTGTGTAAAATTTTGGAGCTGTAGGTGTTAGATTAAAGGATTAATTGATGGAAAAAACTGGCGTGGGCTCCCTCGCAATTTTCTCTGCCAGAGAGGGAAAGCCAGTGACTGAGGGCAGATATTAATAGCCTAGAGAGGGACCATGGTTATTGGCCCTACCTGGCTAAAAACATCTGCCCCCAGCCACCCCAGAAAAGGCGCATTGCTAAGATGCACCTATTCCGGCACTTGGCCTCTCTCTTCCCATTGCCCTGTAGGGGTGGCATATGGGGTAATAAGGGGTTAATGACACCTTGCTATTGTAAGGTGACTTCAAGCCTGGTTAATAATGGAGAGGTGTCAATAAGACACATATCCATTATTAATCCAATAGTATGAATGGGTTAAATAAATACACACACATTAAAAATAAAATCTTTTTATGAAATAATTAAACACACAGGTTTATCACCTTTATTACACTCTCAATCCAAGCAAAGCCCTTGTTCTTCTGTAAAATATCCAAACTAAAAAAGCAACAATATCCCATACCTGTCTGCTGTACAGTCAAGTCCCACGCTGCAATCTACAGGTCCTTCTCAAAAAATTAGCATATAGTGTTAAATTTCATTATTTACCATAATGTAATGATTACAATTAAACTTTCATATATTATAGATTCATTATCCACCAACTGAAATTTGTCAGGTCTTTTATTGTTTTAATACTGATGATTTTGGCGTACAACTCCTGATAACCCAAAAAACCTGTCTCAATAAATCAGCATATCAAGAAAAGGTTCTCTAAACGACCTATTACCCTAATCTTCTGAATCAACTAATTAACTCTAAACACATGCAAAAGATACCTGAGGCTTTTATAAACTCCCTGCCTGGTTCATTACTCAAAACCCCCATCATGGGTAAGACTAGCGACCTGACAGATGTCAAGAAGGCCATCATTGACACCCTCAAGCAAGAGGGTAAGACCCAGAAAGAAATTTCTCAACAAATAGGCTGTTCCCAGAGTGCTGTATCAAGGCACCTCAATGGTAAGTCTGTTGGAAGGAAACAATGTGGCAGAAAACGCTGTACAACGAGAAGAGGAGACCGGACCCTGAGGAAGATTGTGGAGAAGGACCGATTCCAGACCTTGGGGAACCTGAGGAAGCAGTGGACTGAGTCTGGTGTGGAAACATCCAGAGCCACCGTGCACAGGCGTGTGCAGGAAATGGGCTACAGGTGCCGCATTCCCCAGGTAAAGCCACTTTTGAACCATAAACAGCGGCAGAGGCGCCTGACCTGGGCTACAGAGAAGCAGCACTGGACTGTTGCTAAGTGGTCCCAAGTACTTTTTTCTGATGAAAGCAAATTTTGCATGTCATTCGGAAATCAAGGTGCCAGAGTCTGGAGGAAGACTGGGGAGAAGGAAATGCCAAAATGCCTGAAGTCCAGTGTCAAGTACCCACAGTCAGTGATGGTGTGGGGTGCCATGTCAGCTGCTGGTGTTGGTCCACTGTGTTTCATCAAGGGCAGGGTCAATGCAGCTAGCTATCAGGAGATTTTGGAGCACTTCATGCTTCCATCGGCTGAAATGCTTTATGGAGATGAAGATTTCATTTTTCAGCAAGACCTGGCACCTGCTCACAGTGCCAAAACCACTGGTAAATGGTTTACTGACCATGGTATTACTGTGCTCAATTGGCCTGCCAACTCTCCTGACCTGAACCCCATAGAGAATCTGTGGGATATTGTGAAGAGAAAGTTGAGAGACGCAAGACCCAACACTCTGGATGAGCTTAAGGCCGCTATTGAAGCATCCTGGGCCTCCATAACATCTCAGCAGTGTCACAGGCTGATTGCCTCCATGCCACGCCGCATTGAAGCAGTCATTTCTGCCAAAGGATTCCCGACCAAGTATTGAGTGCATAACTGAACATTATTATTTGATGGTTTTTTTGTTTGTTATTAAAAAACACTTTTATTTGATTGGATGGGTGAAATATGCTAATTTATTGAGACAGGTTTTTTGGGTTATCAGGAGTTGTATGCCAAAATCATCAGTATTAAAACAGTAAAAGACCTGACAAATTTCAGTTGGTGGATAATGAATCTATAATATATGAAAGTTTAATTGTAATCATTACATTATGGTAAATAATGAAATTTAACACTATATGCTAATTTTTTGAGAAGGACCTGTATCTCATAGAGGTAAAT
Organism: Ranitomeya imitator; assembly: GCF_032444005.1. Taxonomy (NCBI): domain Eukaryota; kingdom Metazoa; phylum Chordata; class Amphibia; order Anura; family Dendrobatidae; genus Ranitomeya; species Ranitomeya imitator. Next base: position 559,461,604 of record NC_091286.1, on the reverse strand, counting down.
AGTTTACAACCAGAAGCAGTGCTAATGCTACCGGCCGGGCTGTAAACCACAGAGGAATGAATGAAAAGCTGCCTGCGAAGCCTCCCCACCTGACAGGACATGAACTCATTAGCGTGGGAAAGTTTCTGAACATTTTCCCATGCTGTCAAGCAGTTAAAGATGCCAGCTAATCGGAGGCTGGAGGTTGATATCAGCGAGCACGTCGCCGGCTTATGGCGTCATTGTCATTCGCCGGTGAGTCTGCTCTGAAATGCCAGGGATGGGCGTCGGCGCTGGACTGTGGCCAGGTAAGGAGAAAGGTTTTTTTTTTTTATTGAATGCGGCAAGCCCGGGGCAGGATGGAGACATGAGGGCAGAATGGAGACACAAGGGGCTTGATAGAGACACAGGGGGCAAGAATGGAAACAACACAGGGGGCAGGAAGTGAGACACAGGGGACAGAATATAAGACACAGGGGGCAGGATGGAGACATGAGGGCAGAATGGAGACACAAGGGGCTTGATGGAGACACAGGGGGCAGGAATGGAAACAACACGGGGCAAGAATGGAAACAACACAAGGGGGCAGGAAGTGAGACACAGGAGACAGAATATAAGACACAGGGGGCAGGATGTAAGACACGGGGCAGGATTTGAGACACAGGGAGCAGAATGTGAGACACAGGGGGCAGAATGTGAGACACAGGGGGGTAGAATGTGAGTCACAGGGGGCAGAATATCAGATACATGGGCCAGAATGTGAGACCCAGGGGGCAGAATGTGAGACACAGGAGGCAGAATGTGAGACACAGAGGGCAGAATGTGAGACACAGGGGGCAGAATGTGAGACACAGGGGGTAGAATGTGAGTCACAGGGGGCAGAATGTCAGACACATTGGCCAGAATGTGAGACCCAGGGGGCAGAATGTGAGACACAGGGGGCAGGATGTGACACAGGGTGCAGAATGTGAGACACAGGGGGCAGAATGTGAGACACAGGGGCCAGAAAGTGAGATACAGAGGGCAGAATGTGAGACACAGGGGGGCAAAATGTGAGACACGGGGCAGAATGTGAGACACAGGGCAGAATGTGAGACACAGGGGGCAGAATGTTAGACACAGGGGGGCAGAATGTGAGACATGGGGGCAGAATGTGAGATGGGGCAGAATGTGAGACACAGGGGGCAGGATGTGACATAGGGGGCAGAATTTGAGACACAGGGGGCAGGATGTGAGACACAGGGGGCAGAATGTGAGACATTGTGCAGAATGTGAGACACGAGGCAGAATGTGAGACACAGGGGGCAGAATGTGAGACATGGGGCAGAATGTGAGACATGAGGCACAATGTGAGACACAGGGGGGTAGAATGTGAGACACAGGGGGGCAGGATGTGAGACACAGGGGGCAGGATGTGAGACACAAGGGGGAGAATGTGAGACATAAGGGGCAGAATGTGAGACACAGGGGGTAGAATGTGAGACATAGGGGGGAAGAATGTGAGACACAGGGGGCAGGATGTGACACAGGGGGCAGAATGTGAGACACAAGGGGCAGGATGTGAGACACAGGGGGCAGAATGTGAGACACAGGGGGCAGAATGTGAGACACAGGGGGCAGGATGTGAGACACAGGGGGCAGAATGTGAGACATGGGGCAGAATGTGAGACACGAGGCACAATGTGAGACACAGGGGGGGCAGAATGTGAGACACAGGGGGGCAGGATGTGAGACACAGGGGGCAGGATGTGAGACACAAGGGGCAGAATGTGAGACATAAGGGGCAGAATGTGAGACACAGGGGGCAGAATGTGAGACATAGGGGGAAGAATGTGAGACACAGGGGGCAGGATGTGACGCAGGGGGCAGAATGTGAGACACAAGGAGCAGGATGTGAGACACAGCGGGAAGAATGTGAGGCATAGGGGGCAGAATGTGAGACACAGGGGGCAGAATGTGAGACACAGGGGGTAGAATGTGAGACATAGGGGGGAAGAATGTGAGACACAGGGGGCAGGATGTGACACAGGGGGCAGAATGTGAGACACAAGGGGCAGGATGTGAGACACAGGGGGCAGAATGTGAGACACGGGGCAGAATGTGAGACACAGGGGGCAGGATGTGAGACACAGGGGGCAGAATGTGAGACATGGGGCAGAATGTGAGACACGAGGCACAATGTGAGACACAGGGGGGGCAGAATGTGAGACACAAGGGGGCAGGAAGTGAGACACAGGGGACAGAATATAAGACACAGGGGGCAGGATGTAAGACACGGGGCAGGATTTGAGACACAGGGGGCAGAATGTGAGACACAGGGGGCAGAATGTGAGACACAGGGGGGTAGAATGTGAGTCACAGGGGGCAGAATATCAGATACATGGGCCAGAATGTGAGACCCAGGGGGCAGAATGTGAGACACAGGAGGCAGAATGTGAGACACAGGGGGTAGAATGTGAGTCACAGGGGGCAGAATGTCAGACACATTGGCCAGAATGTGAGACCCAGGGGGCAGAATGTGAGACACAGGGGGCAGGATGTGACACAGGGTGCAGAATGTGAGACACAGGGGGTAGAATGTGAGACATAGGGGGGAAGAATGTGAGACACAGGGGGCAGGATGTGACACAGGGGGCAGAATGTGAGACACAAGGGGCAGGATGTGAGACACAGGGGGCAGAATGTGAGACACAGGGGGCAGAATGTGAGACACAGGGGGCAGGATGTGAGACACAGGGGGCAGAATGTGAGACATGGGGCAGAATGTGAGACACGAGGCACAATGTGAGACACAGGGGGGGCAGAATGTGAGACACAGGGGGGCAGGATGTGAGACACAGGGGGCAGGATGTGAGACACAGGGGGCAGAATGTGAGACACAGGGGGCAGAATGTGAGACACAGGGGGGCAGAATGTGAGACACAAGGGGGCAGGAAGTGAGACACAGGGGACAGAATATAAGACACAGGGGGCAGGATGTAAGACACGGGGCAGGATTTGAGACACAGGGGGCAGAATGTGAGACACAGGGGGCAGAATGTGAGACACAGGGGGGTAGAATGTGAGTCACAGGGGGCAGAATATCAGATACATGGGCCAGAATGTGAGACCCAGGGGGCAGAATGTGAGACACAGGAGGCAGAATGTGAGACACAGGGGGTAGAATGTGAGTCACAGGGGGCAGAATGTCAGACACATTGGCCAGAATGTGAGACCCAGGGGGCAGAATGTGAGACACAGGGGGCAGGATGTGACACAGGGTGCAGAATGTGAGACACAGGGGGTAGAATGTGAGACATAGGGGGGAAGAATGTGAGACACAGGGGGCAGGATGTGACACAGGGGGCAGAATGTGAGACACAAGGGGCAGGATGTGAGACACAGGGGGCAAAATGTGAGACACAGGGGGCAGAATGTGAGACACAGGGGGCAGGATGTGAGACACAGGGGGCAGAATGTGAGACATGGGGCAGAATGTGAGACACGAGGCACAATATGAGACACAGGGGGGGCAGAATGTGAGACACAGGGGGGCAGGATGTGAGACACAGGGGGCAGGATGTGAGACACAAGGGGCAGAATGTGAGACATAAGGGGCAGAATGTGAGACACAGGGGGCAGAATGTGAGACATAGGGGGAAGAATGTGAGACACAGGGGGCAGGATGTGACGCAGGGGGCAGAATGTGAGACACAAGGAGCAGGATGTGAGACACAGCGGGAAGAATGTGAGGCATAGGGGGCAGAATGTGAGACACAGGGGGCAGAATGTGAGACACAGGGGGAAGAATGTGAGACATAGGGGGGAAGAATGTGAGACACAGGGGGCAGGATGTGACACAGGGGGCAGAATGTGAGACACAAGGGGCAGGATGTGAGACACAGGGGGCAGAATGTGAGACACGGGGCAGAATGTGAGACACAGGGGGCAGGATGTGAGACACAGGGGGCAGAATGTGAGACATGGGGCAGAATGTGAGACACGAGGCACAATGTGAGACACAGGGGGGGCAGAATGTGAGACACAAGGGGGCAGGAAGTGAGACACAGGGGACAGAATATAAGACACAGGGGGCAGGATGTAAGACACGGGGCAGGATTTGAGACACAGGGGGCAGAATGTGAGACACAGGGGGCAGAATGTGAGACACAGGGGGGTAGAATGTGAGTCACAGGGGGCAGAATATCAGATACATGGGCCAGAATGTGAGACCCAGGGGGCAGAATGTGAGACACAGGAGGCAGAATGTGAGACACAGAGGGCAGAATGTGAGACACAGGGGGCAGAATGTGAGACACAGGGGGTAGAATGTGAGTCAGAGGGGGCAGAATGTCAGACACATTGGCCAGAATGTGAGACCCAGGGGGCAGAATGTGAGACACAGGGGGCAGGATGTGACACAGGGTGCAGAATGTGAGACACAGGGGGCAGAATGTGAGACACAGGGGCCAGAAAGTGAGACACAGAGGGCAGAATGTGAGACACAGGGGGGCAAAATGTGAGACACGGGGCAGAATGTGAGACACAGGGCAGAATGTGAGACACAGGGGGCAGAATGTTAGACACAGGGGGGCAGAATGTGAGACATGGGGGCAGAATGTGAGATGGGGCAGAATGTGAGACACAGGGGGCAGGATGTGACATAGGGGGCAGAATTTGAGACACAGGGGGCAGGATGTGAGACACAGGGGGCAGGATGTAAGACACAGGGGGCAGAATGTGAGACATTGTGCAGAATGTGAGACACGAGGCAGAATGTGAGACACAGGGGGCAGAATGTGAGACATGGGGCAGAATGTGAGACATGAGGCACAATGTGAGACACAGGGGGGTAGAATGTGAGACACAGGGGGGCAGGATGTGAGACACAGGGGGCAGGATGTGAGACACAAGGGGGAGAATGTGAGACATAAGGGGCAGAATGTGAGACACAGGGGGTAGAATGTGAGACATAGGGGGGAAGAATGTGAGACACAGGGGGCAGGATGTGACACAGGGGGCAGAATGTGAGACACAAGGGGCAGGATGTGAGACACAGGGGGCAGAATGTGAGACACAGGGGGTAGAATGTGAGACATAGGGGGGAAGAATGTGAGACACAGGGGGCAGGATGTGACACAGGGGGCAGAATGTGAGACACAAGGGGCAGGATGTGAGACACAGGGGGCAGAATGTGAGACACGGGGCAGAATGTGAGACACAGGGGGCAGGATGTGAGACACAGGGGGCAGAATGTGAGACATGGGGCAGAATGTGAGACACGAGGCACAATGTGAGACACAGGGGGGGCAGAATGTGAGACACAGGGGGGCAGAATGTGAGACACAGGGGGGCAGGATGTGAGACACAGGGGGCAGGATGTGAGACACAAGGGGCAGAATGTGAGACATAAGGGGCAGAATGTGAGACACAGGGGGCAGAATGTGAGACATAGGGGGAAGAATGTGAGACACAGGGGGCAGGATGTGACGCAGGGGGCAGAATGTGAGACATAAGGGGCAGGATGTGAGACACAGCGGGAAGAATGTGAGACATAGGGGCAGAATGTGAGACACAGGGGGCAGGATTTGAGACACAGGGGGCAGAATGTGAGGCACAGGGGGCAGAATGTGAAACACAGGGGGGAATAATATGAGACACAGGGGGGAAGAATGTGAGACACAGGGGGCAGGATGTGAGACACAGGGGGCAGGATGTGAGACACAGGGGCAGGATGTGAGACACAGGGAGCAGAATGTGAGACACAGGGAGCAGGATGTGAGACACAGGGAGCAGAATGTAAGATGGGGCAGGATGTGAGACACAGGGGGGCAGAATGTGAGACACAGGGGGGAATAATGTGAGACACAGGGGGGAAGAATGTGAGACACAGGGGGCAGGATGTGAGACAGGGAGCAGGATGTGAGACACAGGGAGCAGAATGTGAGACACAGGGAGCAGGATGTGAGACGGGGCAGGATGTGAGACACAGGGGGGCAGAATGTGAGACACAGGGGCAAGATGGGAGACACGGGACAGGATAGAGACAAATGGGGCAGGAATATGAGGCAGGATGGAGACAAATGGGGCAGGATGGAGACAGATAGGGCAGGATCATGATGCAGGATGGAGACACATGCTGCAGGATCATGGGGCAGGATGGATACGATGGAGACAGATGGGGCAGTAGCATCATGGGACAGATGGGTCAGGATCATGGGACAGATGGTTCAGGATCATGGAGCAGGATCATAGGACAGATGGGGCAGGATCATGAGACAGATGGGGTAGGATGGGGAGATCATGGAAACTCATGAGGGCAGAATGGGAGAACATATGGCTGGAGCCAGGAATGAAAGACACGGGGCCAGGATGGGGGATATTATTACCATAGAGGCTAATTAAAGGATATTATTACTGCAGTGATGTATTTATTTTATTTTTTGAGGACACTGTTTTAAATGGGGTGCGGTCCTGTTACTGTGCAGAGCGACACTGTCGCCTTTTTTTCTTCATCTGGTGTAGTGTAGAAGTTGGGTAAAATTAAGTAAAGTGTTCTGCAAGCAGAGCTCTAGATAACTGTGTTATTTCCCGCAGAAACAAGTCCTGGCTGGAAGACATGATGGCGGTCTATGCTGGATGAAGATGAAAAGTGAAGCTGAGTATCTTTTCTGTTGTCTTATATAAACTATAAAAAAATTTTAGTAATGATTTTCTTTTATTTTCCTCACAGAACCTGGAGCAGCACTATAGAACCTGGATATTCCTCTGTTGGAGCGGCCCCTCATCGACCAGCCAACGAACTGTCCCAATCATCCACCAGGGATGTAGCAACCAGGCAGGCTTCACAGACTGGGGAACAGGCAGTCGGTCCATCAGGTTTTCCCCTCTCCCAGCCCTCTGCCACTGCTTTTGTTGGGACTTCTTGTCAGCAGCAGAGGGCCTGGGAGAGGTCAGTCATGCCTGAGTTTATTCACTTAAGCTCGGTCTTCCAGGATAGGATGAAGGTGATTGGAGATAGACTGGGCAGTGGGTTCACTCAGGTGAACACACTTTTCCAGGATGTCCACAGACTCCTTGACTGCCTGGAAGCCCACCTTAAGCGTCCGGTGAGACATTTTTTTTCAGCAATAGAGTGGGGCGTTTCAGAAAACCTTACGCCTAACCTCCAGCTGAATGTCATGCAGGCCTGTCAGGCTGCTTACAGCCAGGCATTACAGCAGCAGTCCAGAAGTTATCAGCCGCATGCTGGATTTTACTAGCATCAAAAAGCACAGCATCACTGGCCTGTTCTCCCAGTTCACAGCTACACCACGCTCCAGAGTACAGCACCCCTGCAGCAAGCAGCATCCACCATGCTCCAGAGTGTAGCACCCCCGCAGCAAGCAGCATCCACCATGCTCCAGAGTGCAGCACACCTGCAACAAGCAGCATCCACCACACTCCAGAGTGTAGCACCTCTGCAGCAAGCAGCATCCACCACACTCCAGGGTGCCGCACCACGCCAGCCCACTGAAACAGAGGCCAAAACTACCACTCATCCAACAAAGAAACATAGAAAGACTCCCACTAGTGACTCGGCGCTTTACCAAAAAATGAAGACCTGGAGCAAGAAATGTCACCCAAAAATGGTCCCACGATCTTCACCCTCACCTCCCAATGTGTCTCTGTTGTCTAATATGTCACTACCTTCCATTGGTTCTGTCCCTTCCAATTTGTCTATCCCTTCCACAGTTCAACTCTTAATGTGTCGTCTAACCCAATGTGTCCAATCCCAATCCTTTAATTTATTGCCCCTTCCCCTGTGACCCCTTCATCATCGAATGTTACCCAATCATCCCAGCTCCACACCCCCAAGGTTCACAATATTTCACCGTCATATAGACCGTCATACAGAGCCCGAAGCTAAAACGAATTGTTTAATGCAAAATAAACAGATGGTTATGGTTGTTGTTAAATAATATTTTTATTTTGGTTGCACAATCCCTGTGTTTTCTTTGTCTCTTTACGTGAAAACACACATGTGTGTATTGTATTGTTGAGTCAAGTTGTAACGGATATTTAACTGGAGGTGTTTTATTAGTAGTAAAGCCAGCAAACATATAACATTTACTTAAAGTGTATTAAACCATATCGTCTTGCCTTGCAAGACATCCAATAGCTGAAACAAAGTAGTCAGCAAACTTATCCCTCATCTGTGCAACTTCCACGGTAGTTCTCAGAGGGTGATCATGGTAATCCTGCAAAGAAGTATCAACAGGTTCGTCAAGTTCAAATTGTAGTTGCTGTTTTGCCAGGATGTAATTGTGCATAACAACACACACTTTGACCACATCATTAATTATCTCAGGTTTTAGATTGATTGGTGTTCCCAAAATGCGCTACTTAGATGCCAGCGAACCAAAGGCACACTCCACAGTTCTTCATGCCCTTGTCCATCTGATTCTGAAAATCCTTTTGGTGAGATTGAGATTCAAGTCCTGACTCGAGTACGGTTTTATGAGGTTGGCACTAGGGTTGAGCGACTTTTAGTTTTTTAGGGTCGAGTCGGGTTTCGCGAAATCCGACTATCTCAAAAGTCGAGTCGAGTGAAATCGGCCGATTATCGCGAAAAGTCGGGGATCGACCGAAACACGAAACCCAATGCAAGTCAATGGGGGAGCATAGTCGGCAGTGTGTGGAGGCCAGGAAAACACCTACAGTTCCCATTTTAATGGCAAAAACATCCATTCTTGTTACTGAAGCGTGTCAATCTTAATTTACCTTATAATAATAGTAAGGCATTGGAAATTGGGGGTCATTTGGCTAAAGTTGTGGGGGGTAGGGCTGGTTCAAGTATTTAGTGGGCCCAGGAAATGTGGACCACGTCACGGCAGTGGAGCAGGGAGAGGTAAGTATTTAAACTATGCAAGTGCTGTGATCCTGAGCAAGCAGGGGGGCCCACTCGTTGGCATTGGCACTGGCACAAAGCCCCTCAAAGTACTGTGAAGGAACAAATTATGAAAGATTCTCCATTTTGTGCTTTGACTCCATTTTGTTGTTGGTTAAAGATAAATTCTGTTATTTACTTAGGTAGAAGGTTACAGCTGCTATGAAATAACTCTGTCCTGTTTCTCACGAAGATAACATTTTGTTATTCAGCTAGTCTATGGTTCATAATTAGTATAAAGACCTTGAGTATTTTAACTCGAGTGAGCCAGATAAGAGACTCGTGGGTGTATCGCTATACAAGACTGAGGCATCTGTTAATATGTTTTTCTATGCCAAAAAGACATGACCATATCTGGAGTTTCCATTTTTCCTGTATCCTCATGGGTTAAGTTTTTCCTGCATTCTTATAGGTTAAGAATTGTGAGCGTATTCTTATGCTGATTGGTTAAAGTATAATTTCTATGAATATGAAAACTCATACACAATAAACGGGGGCCCAGAGATCTGCTCGATCCCCCACACAGAGGCACGAGTCTCCTTCTGGTCATTTTCAGTTGCCGGAAACGCCCTGTAGATTAATTTGGAAATCACTGAGTCAACCGTGAAGGATCACTTTAGATCCTCCCTCAACAGCTTGGTGCCCAATATGGGGCCCCAAACAGGAACGCCTCTGCCCCCCGGAGGACATTCAGACAAAGGACCCTCGGTGCGGACACAGGCACTGGAAAATTGGGACTGATCATCCCCCACAACAACCACGGTAAGTTGGCAGTTATACTGTCCACACTGACCGTTTGGTGTGGTTTTCCTGTGTTTGTTGCTGCAAAGAGGATCTGAGGTTTGTCCCCGATGGTGGGGTGATTTTTGGGTGGAATCATATAGAGGTGTAGTTCCGTTGGGAGCCCAGTGCTCGAACCGTACCTCATAAGGCACGGACACCCCGGATTGACCAGTGATGTAATTCTCTTTACAGTCAAAATATCCTGAATTCCTGATCATTGTTAGAATCAGGCGCGGTGAGGTGATCGAAGATTGGGTAGGATACGTAACTCAGGAATATATAGAAGTATACAGTATATATATCCAGAGGTGTCCGGAGGGAATGTCTAAGACGCCCTCCTCCTTTCACTGAGTACCGCGTTTTTGGGTTGTCCCAGCGGGGGACAGGTAAACCTAGTGGAATAGACTATATACGGCCGCTCTGGTACTATGCACGACAAAGTAAGGATATTTAGCTCTAAAGGAGAATCATGTTTCCATGGAAGTAAGAGAAGACTTTGAATTTGTGTGTTGAATCTGATACTGTTAGCTCAAAGATGAGGAAAATATTCTCAATCTTTGGTTTTTTTAAGGTGTTCTGGCATATGAATTGTGTGATGAAGGTTTTGTAGAAATTAATTAAGTCTGAGAACTGCTGTATTCTGTTTCTGTGTATAGATTTCCAAAATATCCGATAGGAGGGGTAGGTCAAACAGCTGCGTTTTTGCTTTCTTTTGTGTTGAGGAATGCTGTGATGTTCTTATCTGTTCTGTGTTTCTGGTATGGAGGGGGCAATGCTGCGTCCTCTCTGAATTTTCTATCCTTGTGTAGCATGTGCTGGGAGATCTGTGCTTTATTTAATGCAATAGTACAATATTGTATTGAATTAGAAAGAAATATTGTAAGTTTAAAGTAAAAAATGGCGCCTAGTTTTAGAAGGAAACTTGAAAGAGATTGTTTGGTTATCAGTGTGATTGAAAGATTGGTAAAAGATTCACCTGCTTCAAGTTGAGTGGTTGATATATATAGCAAATTAAGGATTAACAGAGAAAGTGAATTCTGATTTATTTTTGTTACGATTGAAAAAGGAAAGTTGTCTATTACTATGACAAAAACTGGATGTTTGTGGTACAAGAAGGAACTGAGAAAGTGATCGAGGGTAATGTGTTAGAAAGACAAATAATTAAAAATAATGATCTGGAACAGGGGGTCTCTCTGTTAGGTAATATGGTCCCTCCCCAGGAAATCAAGCCTCTTCTCCAGACTGTAAACTCTGTGCCCCTTAACCCCAAAGCTCCAATATATCCTGGGTTGCCAAAACTCAGTGCGCCCCCACCCTATGATCCTGCCGGGTGGATTTGTGATGTATGCAGAGTTACTAATTCTCAGTGGAGACAGGTCTGTTACAATTGTGAAGCAGGAAGACCCTGAGTTGTAGCCCCCACCTTTCCCTTACTAAACGCTGACGGCACTTATTATCAGCCACCGCCAGCACCAGTCCCTGTGATGCTTAGTATTGCTAGTGGTTATGAGTATCCACCCCCTCCTACTTTAGTTGCCGATCCAGAAACATCCCCCATGGCCTTCTATAGACAAATAGCAGCGAATCAAGAGATTTATTCCACTCCCCGGAGAGATCTGTTACACTTACTCCATGTGAAGGCTGGAGAGGGGTATTTTCCAATTATTGAGGGGGAACCTATGAGAGTGATGTTGATTTCTGTAATGCTTTAAAGGTTTGGGCACAAGATAGATTAGCGGACCAAGCTACCTCCCTCACAGATGTCACACAGGACAAGGGGGAGACTGCCGAGAAGTTCTATGGGCGTCTTATGGTAGTACTTAAAGATTTGGGGTTTTCACTGTATAATAAAGCCCATTCACACCTTTTTGCAGTAGCTTTGATGTCCGGCCTTAAATCTGAATTGAAAGAGGCAATAATGTCAGTTAGACCTGACATCGAGAATTCCACTCCGGACGATGCACTAAAAGTAATTAAAAGTTTTCAAAAGAATTTAGCACGTTCTGCATCAACAGTAAAATCAAGGGTTAAAACTGTAGCTGCAGTAGCTGCAGGGATTTCTGCTCCAATCTCAGCCCCCCCCCCCCACAGCTGCAAGGACGCAGCTCCATTCCTTATCAGTGGCCCACCAGACTCCAGCTCCTGACCTCCTCCCACCCTTAAGGTACCTTCACACATAACGATATTGTTAACGATATCGTTGCTATTTGTGACGTAGCAACGATATCGTTAATGAAATCGTTATGTGTGACAGCGACCAACGATCAGGCCCCTGCTGGGAGATCGTTGGTCGCTGAACAAAGTCCAGAACTTTATTTCGTCGCTGGACTCCCTGAAGACATCGCTGGATCGGCGTGTGTGACACCGATCCAGCGATGTCTTCACTGGTAACCAGGGTAAACATCGGGTAACTAAGCGCAGGGCCGCGCTTAGTAACCCGATGTTTACCCTGGTTACCATGCTAAAAGTAAAAAAAAACAAACACTAGATACTTACCTACCGCTGTCTGTCCTCCAGCGCTGTGCTCTGCACTCCTCCTGTACTGTCTGTGAGCCGGAAAGCAGAGCGGTGACGTCACCGCTCTGCTTTCCGGCTCCCAGACAGTACAGGAGGAGAGCAGAGAAGCAGAGCGCAGCGCTGGAGGACAGACAGCGGTAGGTAAGTATCTAGTGTTTGTTTTTTTTTACTTTTAGCATGGTAACCAGGGTAAACATCGGGTTACTAAGCGCGGCCCTGCGCTTAGTTACCCGATGTTTACCCTGGTTACCGGCATCGTTGGTCGCTGGAGAGCGGTCTGTGTGACAGCTCTCCAGCGACCAAACAGCGACGCTGCAGCGATCCGGATCGTTGTCTGTATCGCTGCAGCGTCGCTTAATGTGAAGGGGCCTTTACACAAATCCAGTCCCATACTCCAATATCCATTTTAACCCTATGTCTGGGAATCTCCCTCCCAAGCCCCACCATGTCAATTCTCAGATCGAGAGAGTAGATGGCAGACTCAATAAATATATTCTAGATTGTGAGCCCAATCGGGGACAGTGATGATAATGTGTGCAAAACTGTAAAGCGCTGCGGAATATGTTAGCGCTATATAAAAATAAAGATTATTAATATACTCTCACAAAACCCATCCCTGTGGGACCTTTCCCTGAAGTTACTGCTCAGTTCGTAATCTCTCCCTCATGTCCGGTAAATTTATTGGGGGCAATTTTATTATCACAGTTCCGCTGCAGAATATAATTCCAAGATGCTGGTCAAATGGTATTTACGTTATATAACCACTATGCAGATGAACATAATGAGATGTATAACTTACACGCCCTTCCCACGGTTATGATGGCCCTGATAGGCCCAGATCCACCCCCAATAATGCCTGTAAAACCAGTAAAAGTGTTTCTCAAACCTGGTGCCCCTTTTCCCAAAGTCCATCAGTACCCTTTGAAATATGATCAGGAGCAGGGCCCCAAGGGGCAAATACAAACGTTACTCGATAATGGTGCCCTGGTACCCTGTGTTTCTCCATGTAACATGCCTTTGTTTCTCGTTAAGAAAAAGACCCCACCCAGCCAACCCCCTGTGTACCGGCTGGTACAAGATCTACGGGCAGTTAATGCAGCTACTGTTCTAGAAACTCCGGAGGTGCCTAATCCACATACTCTTGTCCCAGATACCTCAGGATGCTGCTTGGTTCACAGTCATCGACCTCGCCAATGCCTTCTTCAGCATTCCGTTACACCCAGATTGCCAGTTTCTGTTTGCATTCACTTATCAGGGACGACAATTGATGTGGACAGTTATGCCACAAGGGGTCCAAAACAGTCCCAATCAGTTTGCAAAAAATATGGGCCAGGGTCTTTGACCCTGGCAGTTAGAATATCCTTATGTCACGCTGCTTCAGTATGTGGGTAACCTTTTGTTGTGTGCACAGACAGACCAGGAAGCCATTGTTGCCACTGTTTGCCTTCTCAAGTATCTGGCAGATCTGAACTGTCGGGTTTCGGCCTCGAAACTTCGGTTCTGCCTTGGTCAAGTTATATTTTTGGGTCACTGTCTCCTTCAGGGTGCCAGACACCTCACAGAAGAAAGAAAAATAGCAGTCAGCTCCCTTCCTTTCCCAAAAGATGAGACTGCACTCCAGCGTTTTCTTGGACTATGTACTTATTGTTGTCAGTGAATACCGGACGCATCCCACATAATGCAGCCTCTCTACAATGCCCTGAAAGACGGATCAAGATATGATGATTTTAGCAGATTCCACACCGGATTGTCATGATCCCAATGGCAGGGGATCACAAAAGGACAAGCACAAAAACAAAGCAAGCTCTAGGGTGATGGAACCTGAGCTGACCACGATCCTGAACCTAAACACACAACTAGCAGTAGCCGGGGAACGTGCTTACGATGATTCCTAGACGTCTCGCGCCAGCCGAAGGATTAACTTCCCCTATAAGAAGAAACACAGACCTCACTTGCCTCCAGAGAAACACCCCACAGAAATATCAGCCCCCCACATGTAATAACGGTGAAATAAGAGGAAAGCACATACGTAGTTATGAAAATAGAATCAGCAAAAATGAGGCCCGCTAAAGCTAGATAGCAGAGGATACAAAAGTGAACTGCGCGGTCAGCGAAAAACCCTTCAAAAAACCATCCTGAAATTACTTGAACTCATGTGCCAACTCATGGAACATGAGGAGTAATTTCAGCCCACTAGAGCAACCAGCAGCAAGGAATCACATCTCTGCAAGCTGGACTAAGACAAAATTAAACAAAACGTGGAACAGGAAAATCAAAACTTAGCTTGTCCTGAAGATAACAGACGCAAGGAGCAGAGGTAAAAAGACACGCTGATTACATTGATAGCCGGCGAGGAAATGACAAAAAAGCCAGGTTAAATAGGAAACTCCCATAACCTGATGGAACAGGTGGACACCAGAGACCGCAGAGAACACAAGTCACCCAGTACCATCAGTAACCACCAGAGGGAGCCCAAAAACAGAACTCACAACAGTACCCCCCCCTTGAGGAGGGGTCACCGAACCCTCACGAGAACCACCAGGGCGACCAGGATGAGCCCTATGAAAAGCACGGACCAAATCGGCAGCATGAACATCAGAGGCAATCACCCAAAAATTATCCTCCTGACCATAACCCTTCCACTTGACCAAATACTGGAGTTTCCATCTGGAAACATGAGAATCCAAGATCTTCTCCACAACATACTCCAATTCACCCTCCACCAGCACCGGAGCAGGAGGCTCAAGCGAAGGAACGACAGGTACCTCATACTTCCGCAACAACGACCGATGGAACACATTATGAATAGCAAACGATGCCGGGAGATCCAAACGAAACGACACAGGGTTAAGAATTTCCAAGATCCTATAGGGACCAATGAACCGAGGCTTGAACTTAGGAGAAGAGACCTTCATAGGAACAAAACGAGAAGACAACCACACCAAGTCCCCAACAAGAAGTCGAGGACCCACGCGGCGACGGCGATTAGCAAACTGCTGAGCCCTCTCCTGGGACAACTTCAAATTGTCCACCACATGACTCCAAATCCGATGCAACCTATCCACCACCATGTCCACTCCAGGACAATCAGAAGGCTCCACCTGACCAGAGGAAAAACGAGGATGAAACCCCGAATTACAAAAGAAAGGAGAAACCAAGGTAGCAGAACTAGCCCGATTATTAAGGGCAAACTCGGCAAGTGGCAAAAAGGAAACACAGTCATATTGATCAGCAGAAACAAAACACCTTAAATAAGTTTCTAAAGTCTGATTAGTTCGTTCCGTCTGGCCATTCGTCTGGGGATGGAATGCAGACGAAAAGGACAAATCAATGCCCATCTTAGCACAGAACGTCCGCCAAAATCTAGACACAAACTGGGATCCCCTGTCAGAAACGATGTTCTCCGGAATGCCATGCAAACGGACCACGTTTTGAAAAAACAGAGGGACCAACTCAGAGGAGGAAGGTAACTTAGGCAAGGGTACCAGATGAACCATCTTAGAAAAGCGGTCACACACAACCCATATGACGGACATTTGTTGAGAGACAGGGAGATCCAAAATAAAGTCCATGGAAATGTGCGTCCAAGGCCTCTTCGGGATAGGCAAAGGTAACAACAATCCACTGGCCCGAGAACAGCAAGGCTTAGCCCGAGCGCAAACTCCACAAGACTGCACGAAAGAACGCACATCCCTCGACAAGGAAGGCCACCAAAAGGACCTGGCCACCAAGTCTCTAGTACCAAATATTCCAGGATGACCTGCCAACACAGAAGAATGGACCTCGGAGATGACTCTACTGGTCCAATTATCCGGAACAAACAGTCTTTCCGGCGGACAACGATCAGGTTTATCCGCCTGAAACTCCTGCAAAGCACGTCGCAAGTCTGGGGAGACAGCCGACAAAATCACCCCATCCCTAAGGATACCAGTGGGCTCAGAATTTCCAGGGCAGTCAGGCACAAAACTCCTAGAAAGAGCATCCGCCTTCACATTCTTTGAACCTGGCAGGTATGAAACCACAAAATTGAAACGGGAGAAAAACAGTGACCAACGAGCCTGTCTAGGATTCAGACGCTTGGCAGACTCAAGGTACATCAGATTTTTGTGATCAGTCAAGACCACCACACGATGTCTAGCACCCTCAAGCCAATGACGCCACTCCTCAAATGCCCACTTCATGGCCAAAAGCTCCCGATTACCAACATCATAATTCCGTTCAGCGGGCGAAAATTTTCTAGAAAAGAACGCACATGGCTTCATCACTGAGCCATCGGAGCTTCTCTGTGACAAAACCGCCCCCGCTCCGATCTCGGAAGCATCGACCTCAACCTGAAAAGGAAGCGACGTATCTGGCTGACGCAACACAGGAGCAGAAGAAAACCGGAGCTTAAGTTCCTGAAAGGCCTCCACAGCCGCAGGAGACCAATCAGTAACATCAGCACCCTTTTTAGTCAAATCCGTCAAAGGCTTAACAACACTAGAAAAATTAGTTATGAAGCGACGATAAAAATTAGCAAAGCCCAAGAACTTCTGTAGTCTCTTAAGAGATGTAGGCTGCGTCCAGTCACAAATAGCCTGAACCTTGACGGGATCCATCTCAATAGTAGAAGGGGAAAAAATATACCCCAAAAAAGAAATCTTCTGGACTCCAAAAAGACATTTAGAACCCTTTACAAACAAAGAATTGGCCCGCAGGACCTGAAACACCTTCCTGACCTGCTGAACATGAGACTCCCAGTCATCAGAAAAAACCAAAACATCATCCAAATACACGATAATAAATTTATCCAGATATTCACGGAAAATATCGTGCATAAAAGACTGGAAGACAGAAGGAGCATTAGAAAGTCCAAAAGGCATCACCAAATACTCGAAATGGCCCTCAGGCGTATTAAATGCGGTTTTCCACTCATCACCCTGCCTTATCCGCACAAGATTATACGCACCCCGAAGATCAATCTTAGTGAACCATTTAGCCCCCTTAATGCGAGCGAACAAATCAGTCAACAATGGCAAAGGATACTGATATTTGACTGTAATCTTATTCAAAAGACGATAATCTATGCAAGGCCTCAAGGAACCATCTTTTTTGGCCACAAAAAAAAAACCTGCTCCCAAAGGGGACGAAGATGGACGGATATGTCCCTTTTCCAAGGAGTCCTTAACATAATTCCGCATAGCAGTATGCTCTGGCACTGACAGATTGAACAAACGACCTTTATGGAATTTACTGCCAGGAATCAAATCTATAGCACAATCGCAATCCCTGTGAGGAGGAAGCGAACTGAGCTTAGGCTCCTCAAAAACCTCCCGATAATCAGACAAAAATACCGGAACCTCAGAAGGAGTAGATGAAGCGATAGAAATCGGAGATGCATCATCATGAACCCCCTGACATCCCCAGCTTAACACAGACATTGTTTTCCAGTCCAGGACTGGGTTATGAGTCTGTAACCATGGCAGACCAAGCACTAAGACATCATGTAAATTATACAGTACCAGGAAGCGAATCACCTCCTGATGAACGGGAGTCAATTCCTTTCAAAGGAATAGGAACTTCCAGAGGTTCCAGACTAAACCCACAGCGATTGGCAAATGACCAATCCATAAGACTCAGGGCAGCGCCTGAATCCACATAGGCATCGACGGAAATGGATGATAATGAACAAATCAGCGTCACAGACAGAATGAACTTAGACTGTAAAGTACCAATGGCAACAGACTTATCATTTTTTTTTGTGCGTTTAGAGCATGCTGATATAACATGAGCTGAATCCCCACAATAAAAACACAATCCATTTTTCCGCCTATAATTTTGCCGTTCACTTCTGGACTGAATTCTATCACATTGCATTATCTCAGGTGCCTGTTCAGAAGACACCGCCAAATGGTGCACAGGTTTGCGCTCCCGTAAACGCCGATCAATCTGAATAGCCATAGTCATGGACTCATTCAAACCTGTAGGCGCCGGGAACCCCACCATAACATCTTTAATGGCCTCAGAAAGGCCATCTATGAATTTTGCAGCCAGAGCGCACTCATTCCACTGAGTAAGCACCGACCATTTCCGAAATTTCTGACAATATATTTCTGCTTCATCTTGCCCCTGAGAGAGAGCCAATAAAGCTTTTTCAGCCTGAATCTCTAGGTTAGGTTCCTCATAGAGCAAACCCAATGCCAGAAAAAACGCATCCACATTGAGCAACGCAGGATCCCCTGGTGCCAATGCAAATGCCCAATTCTGAGGGTCACCCCGCAGGAAAGATATAACAATCTTGACCTGCCGAGCAGGGTCTCCAGAGGAGCGAGATTTCAAGGAAAGAAACAACTTGCAATTGTTCCTAAAATTCAGAAAACTAGATCCTTCTCCAGAAAAAAACTCTGGGACAGGAATTCTAGGTTCAGACATAGGCGTATGTACAACAAAATCTTGTATATTTTGAACCTTAGCAGCAAGATTATTCAGGCTGGAAGCCAAACTCTGGACGTCCATGATAAACAGCTGAGGTCAGAGCCATTCAAGGATTAAGAGGAGGAAAGAAGCAGTCAAGCTGCAATTAAGGCTAGGCAGCAAACACTGAGGAGGGAAAAAAAAAAAAAAAAACTTCCTCAGACTACTTTTCCTCCTACTTCAGCCAAAACGATGACCAATTTTTTATTGGCCGGCTATACTGTCATGATCCCAATGGCAGGGGATCACAAAAGGACAAGCACAAAAACAAAACAAGCTCTAGGGTGATGGAACCTCAGCTGACCGCGATCCTGAACCTAAACACACAACTAGCAGTAGCGGGGGAACGTGCCTACGATGATTCCTAGACGTCTCGCGCCAGCCGAAGGATTAACTTCCCCTATAAGAAGAAACACAGACCTCACTTGCCTCCAGAGAAACACCCCACAGAAATAGCAGTCCCCCACATGTAATAACGGTGAAATAAGAGGAAAGCACATACGTAGTTATGAAAATAGAATCAGCAAAAATGAGGCCCGCTAAAGCTAGATAGCAGAGGATACAAAAGTGAACTGCGCGGCCAGCGAAAAACCCTTCAAAAAACCATCCTGAAATTACTTGAACTCATGTGCCAACTCATGGAACATGAGGAGTAATTTCAGCCCACTAGAGCAACCAGCAGCAAGGAATCACATCTCTGCAAGCTGGACTAAGACAAAATTAAACAAAACGTGGAACAGGAAAATCAAAACTTAGCTTGTCCTGAAGATAACAGACGCAGGGAGCAGAGGTAAAAAGACACGCTGATTACATTGATAGCCGGCGAGGAAATGACAAAAAAGCCAGGTTAAATAGGAAACTCCCATAACCTGATGGAACAGGTGGACACCAGAGACCGCAGAGAACACAAGTCACCCAGTACCATCAGTAACCACCAGAGGGAGCCCAAAAACAGAACTCACAACACCGGATACACTGTTACTACAGAAGACACTGTAGTGCACGCAGCTGCACTCCCTCCCTCACTGTCAGCACAAGAAGTAGAACTTCAGGCTCTGTCTACTGTATGTGTTCTGGCCAGAGACAGGCGGGCTAATATATACACGGACTCACAGTATGCATTTGGTATTGCTCATGATTTCGGAGCCCTATGGGCCAATCGAGGGTTTGTTACTACTGCCGGGACTCCAGTGAAGAATGCTGAAGCTGTTAAAACCCTCATGGACTCAATCAAATTACCTACTCAGGTGGCTATTATCAAAGTTAAGGAGCACGGTCCTAGGAACAGTCCACAGACTGGTGGTAACGCCTTTGCGGATATGCAAGCAAAAGCTGCTGCTCTCTTACCCGTTGAACCGCCCATACCAGCTATGGTGACCACACGCTCTCAGCGTAAACAGTTACAAGAAACACTGACTCTACAGGAACCTGATGATCTATGCCAGACTGAGGTTTTCTGCCGGACCCCTCGAGACCGCTTAATGACGATGCAGAGAATATCTCCAAAGGAAGAGGTGAAGCAGTGGAAGGCTGATGGAGCATGTATGGACAATGGTCTCTGGAAAAAGGACCAACTTGTGTGTCTCCCTAAGCGGATGTACCCTGCTATTGCCACGTGGGCACATGGGCCCACATATCGAGAAAAAAAAAAAACAGGCCCTAGCCCTGGTACAAAAATTCTACTGGGCTCCAGGTATTTCTACAGTCCTGACAGCACTCAACCGTGCATGTAACATCTGTCAGACCTGCAATCCCGGTCAACTTCAACGTGTACCCCCGAAGCACCTTGCTAAGCCCGACTATCCTTTCCAAAGGCTCCAGGTGGACCATATCACGTTGCCTAAGTCTGGAAGGTATGAATATTGTCTGGTGGTTGTCGACATGTTCTCCAGTTGGCCGGAAGTATTCCCCGTTACCAACATGACTGCAAAGACCACAGCAAAGAAACTGGTGATGGAAGTTATATACAGATATGGTGTTCCAGAAGTCGATGAAAGTGACCAAGGCCCGGCCTTTTCTTCTCATATGTATCAGGAGGTTCTGACAATGCTTGGATCCACTGTAGCCCTCCATACTCCGTACCATCTACAATCCAGTGGGAAAGTTAAGAGGCTGAACGGCACACTGAAGGGACAATTGACCAGAATGATGCAGGAGACTATGGCTCCATGGCCAGGGCTCTTACACATTCGTACTACCCCTATTGCAAAACATGGCCTGTCCCCATATGAGATATTGTTTGGTGCTAGGTTCTCAGTTGCAAATTTCCAGTCTCAGTAGTTATCAGAAGAAACTGACCGTGCTGTTCAATATGTTATTCAGCTTAGTAAAAATGTTGCTAACACCCATGTTTTAGTTTGTTCTTCCCTTCCAGATTCAGCAGAAACCGACACCTGTCACAATTTGAAGCCTGGTGGTTTTATGGTCGTGAAAAGCTATGTCAGAAAACACGGACTAGAACCCTTGTATGATGGTCCCTACCAAGTCCTCCTCATTACTCCTACGTCAGTAAAGCTGGAAAGAAGGCCGACGTGGATCCACGTATCGCACTGCAAGCTGGTCAAACAGACTAGTGGCAAATAAGGGGACATGATGTTTTGGTTTTTCGTATTTACATATAATAATATTGATAACCGAATGGGACAGCCTAAATTCTCCAACATCCTTGAATAATAAGTTTGTACAATATCATGAAAGATTAGTAGTACAGATGGGTGTAGCCAATAAAATTCAGTTCTATTTTCATTTACCCTATGATTACACAAAGGTGGGATAAATTGCTTAGGGCTACAGACTATCTAGATGATCAAATTTGAGATATATTGGATATACTTAATACTACTGTCGCTGTCCAAAACCAACTTATCATAGTTATTAATCAACACACCGTAGTACTGGATTACTTAACAGCAGTACAGGGTGGTATGTGTCAGATTATTGGACCCGCATGCTGTCATTATATAGAACCCAATAGTACTCTAAAGTTAAAGTTAGAAGACATTCAAAGACTTAGAGATCAATATGATAAAGACAATGGCTGTAATAAGGACAGTTGGTGGGCAGATATATTCTCCTTTCTTAATCCAGCCAATTGGTTTAAGGGACTTGGGGGCTGGATAGCTGGAATCTTACAAAGTTTGTTACACATCGCTGCTTTTATCCTTGTCATGTATGTAATACTAAAATTTGTTCTTTGGTGTATTTCTGTATGTATTAGGAAATTCTGCACTAAGACAACTAATGATGAAACCAAAAGCGTTGCCACCCCTGCTCTCTACACAGATTTCACAAAGTTACCAGATGAAGGTGTTGAAGCCTAGCGCATGGCTATCTTCAAAAGATCCCCACCACCATCATCAACAATTGTTATTCGTAAATTCTAGCATACAGGGGGGACGGGTACGCCGCAACAGCCATGGCTGGTAACATGGCACCAGTCATGTGAAGACCAGTACCCCTCGAGCTTATAGCTTGGGATAGTACCTCTGATGCTGGACATTAATTAACAAAATTTATCTAGGGGGGAATGTGAAGGAACAAATTATGAAAGATTCTCCATTTTGTGCTTTGACTCCATTTTGTTGTTTGTTAGAGAAAAATTCTGTTATTTACTTAGGTAGAAGGTTACAGCTGCTATGAAATAACTCTGTCCTGTTTCTCACGAAGATAACATTTTGTTATTCAGCTAGTCTATGGTTCATAATTGGTATAAAGACCTTGAGTATTCTAACTCGAGTGAGCCAGATAAGAGACTCGTGGGTGTATTGCTATACAAGACTGAGGCATCTGTTAATATGTTTTTCTATGCCAAAAAGACATGACCATATCTGGAGTTTCCATTTTTCCTGTATCTTCATGGGTTAAGTTTTTCCTGCATTCTTATAGGTTAAGAATTGTGAGCGTATTCTTATGCTGATTGGTTGAAGTATAATTTCTATGACTATGAAAACTCATACTCAATAAACGGGGGCCCAGAGATCTGCTTGATCCCCCACACAGAGGCACGAGTCTCCGTCTGGTCATTTTCAGTTGCCGGCAACGCCCTGTAGATTAATTTGGAAATCACTGAGTCAACCGTGAAGGATCACTTTAGATCCTCCCTCAACAGTACGGCGGTGTGTTTGCACGGAAGGGGTGCCTCCCACCGGCAGCGACACTTTTGCGTACTATGAGGGGCCCTGTGCCAGTGACGTCGCCAACGAGTATTCCTCCCACCTGATGAAGGAACCTGCACTTTCATCTGCACCTTCCTCTTTGTCCCCGTGTAAGGTGGTATGGTATGCGGGAAGGGGAACCTGACTTTCAGCAGGGTCATATTCTGGCTGTGTAGCGTGCACGGGGAATATAGTGTTCTGGGTCAATGTACCAGCAGACTCATCTATCACTGGCTGGGCAATGGGCAGGATGAGGAGGAAACACAGATATAGGCCCAAATAATAAAGTGGGCTAAATGCAGTTCAAAATTGGTAACAGGACTAACCAGGGGGCATTGCTTTGTTCAGTGGAGTACAACTGTAATGAGACACAGTGAGTAGGCCCAAATCAGTAAGTAGGCTAAATGCAGTTCCAAATTGGTAACAGAAGTAAACAGGCGGCACTGGTTTGTTCAGTGTAGGAGAACATCAAGGAGCGGCAGACACCGTTAGTAGGGCCAACAAAACAAGTAGGCCAAATGCAGTGTTATATTAAAAACAATTTAACGAGAGCCTGAAGATAGAAGCTAGGGAAAGGCAACCTGGAGAACACCTTGGAGCGGAAGACACCGTTTGTAGAACCCAGACCCAACTTGTAGGCCTAATGCAGTGTTGTTTCAACAACTACTTAACGAGAGCTTGAAGATAGAAGCTAGGGAGAGGCAACCTGGAGAACACCTTGGAGTGGCAGACACCGTCTCTACATCCCAGACCCAACTTGTAGGCCTAATGCAGTGTTGTTTCAACAACTACTTAACGAGCGCTTGAAGATAGAAGCTAAGGAGAGGCAACCTGGAGAACACCTTGGAGCGGCAGACACCGTCTCTACAACCAAGACCCAACTTGTAGGCCTAATGCAGTGTTGTTTCAGCAACTACTTAACGAGATCTTGAAGATAGAAGCTAGGGAGAGGCAACCTGGAGAACACCTTGGATCGGCAGACACTGTCTATACAACCCAGACCCAACTTGTAGGCCTAATGCAGTGTTGTTTCAACAACTACTTAACGAGAGCCTGAAAATGGAATTTCAGGACAGGAAACCAGGAGAATAGCACTCCGTTAGTATGCCCCAACCAAACTAGTAGCCCCACTGCAGTTGTTTGATTAAAAAACTATTTAACAAGAGCCTGAAGATTGAAGCTCAGGAAAGGCAACCAGGAGAACACCTTGGAGCGGCAGACACCGTTAGTAGGCCCCAACCAAACTAGTAGCCCCACTGCAGTTCGATTAAAAAACTATTTAACAAGAGCCTGAAGATAGAAGCTCAGGAAAGGCAACCAGGAGAACACCTTGGAGCAGCAGACACCGTTAGTAGGCCCCAACCAAACTAGTAGCCCCACTGCAGTTGTTCGATTAAAAAACTATTTAACAAGAGCCTGAAGATTGAAGCTCAGGAAAGGCAACCAGGAGAACACCTCCTTAGAGATGCCCTTAATCTGGTAGACTGGGACAATATCCTCAGAAATAAGAATACAGATAATAAATGGGAAATGTTTAAGAACATCCTAAATAGGCAGTGTAAGCGGTTTATACCTTGTGGGAATAAAAGGACTAGAAATAGGAAAAACCCAATGTGGCTAAACAAAGAAGTAAGACAGGCAATTAACAGTAAAAAGAAAGCATTTGCACTACTAAAGCAGGATGGCACCATTGAAGCTCTAAAAAACTATAGGGAGAAAAATACTTTATCTAAAAAACTAATTAAAGCTGCCAAAAAGGAAACAGAGAAGCACATTGCTAAGGAGAGTAAAACTAATCCCAAACTGTTCTTCAACTATATCAATAGTAAAAGAATAAAAACTGAAAATGTAGGCCCCTTAAAAAATAGTGAGGAAAGAATGGTTGTAGATGACGAGGAAAAAGCTAACATATTAAACACCTTCTTCTCCACGGTATTCACGGTGGAAAATGAAATGCTAGGTGAAATCCCAAGAAACAATGAAAACCCTATATTAAGGGTCACCAATCTAACCCAAGAAGAGGTGCGAAACCGGCTAAATAAGATTAAAATAGATAAATCTCCGGGTCCGGATGGCATACACCCACGAGTACTAAGAGAACTAAGTAATGTAATAGATAAACCATTATTTCTTATTTTTAGTGACTCTATAGCGACAGGGTCTGTTCCGCAGGACTGGCGCATAGCAAATGTGGTGCCAATATTCAAAAAGGGCTCTAAAAGTGAACCTGGAAATTATAGGCCAGTAAGTCTAACCTCTATTGTTGGTAAAATATTTGAAGGGTTTCTGAGGGATGTTATTCTGGATTATCTCAATGAGAATAACTGTTTAACTCCATATCAGCATGGGTTTATGAGAAATCGCTCCTGTCAAACCAATCTAATCAGTTTTTATGAAGAGGTAAGCTATAGGCTGGACCACGGTGAGTCATTGGACGTGGTATATCTCGATTTTTCCAAAGCGTTTGATACCGTGCCGCACAAGAGGTTGGTACACAAAATGAGAATGCTTGGTCTGGGGGAAAATGTGTGTAAATGGGTTAGTAACTGGCTTAGTGATAGAAAGCAGAGGGTGGTTATAAATGGTATAGTCTCTAACTGGGTCGCTGTGACCAGTGGGGTACCGCAGGGGTCGGTATTGGGACCTGTTCTCTTCAACATATTCATTAATGATCTGGTAGAAGGTTTACACAGTAAAATATCGATATTTGCAGATGATACAAAACTATGTAAAGCAGTTAATACAAGAGAAGATAGTATTCTGCTACAGATGGATCTGGATAAGTTGGAAACTTGGGCTGAAAGGTGGCAGATGAGGTTTAACAATGATAAATGTAAGGTTATACACATGGGAAGAGGGAATCAATATCACCATTACACACTGAACGGGAAACCACTGGGTAAATCTGACAGGGAGAAGGACTTGGGGATCCTAGTTAATGATAAACTTACCTGGAGCAGCCAGTGCCAGGCAGCAGCTGCCAAGGCAAACAGGATCATGGGGTGCATTAAAAGAGGTCTGGATACACATGATGAGAGCATTATACTGCCTCTGTACAAATCCCTAGTTAGACCGCACATGGAGTACTGTGTCCAGTTTTGGGCACCGGTGCTCAGGAAGGATATAATGGAACTAGAGAGAGTACAAAGGAGGGCAACAAAATTAATAAAGGGGATGGGAGAACTACAATACCCAGATAGATTAGCGAAATTAGGATTATTTAGTCTAGAAAAAAGACGACCGAGGGGCGATCTAATAACCATGTATAAGTATATAAGGGGACAATACAAATATCTCGCTGAGGATCTGTTTATACCAAGGAAGGTGACGGGCACAAGGGGGCATTCTTTGCGTCTGGAGGAGAGAAGGTTTTTCCACCAACATAGAAGAGGATTCTTTACTGTTAGGGCAGTGAGAATCTGGAATTGCTTGCCTGAGGAGGTGGTGATGGCGAACTCAGTCGAGGGGTTCAAGAGAGGCCTGGATGTCTTCCTGGAGCAGAACAATATTGTATCATACAATTATTAGGTTCTGTAGAAGTACGTAGATCTGGGTATTTATTATGATGGAATATAGGCTGAACTGGATGGACAAATGTCTTTTTTCGGCCTTACTAACTATGTTACTATGTTACTATGTTACCTTGGAGCGGCAGAAACTGTTAGTAGGCCCAAACGAAACTAGTAGCCCCACTGCAGTTGTTCGATTAAAAAACTATTTAACAAGAGCCTGAAGATTGAAGCTCAGGAAAGGCAACCAGGAGAACACCTTGGAGCCACAGACACTGTTAGTAGGCCCCAACCAAACTAGTAGCCCCACTGCAGTTGTTCAATTAAAAAACTATTTAAAGGGACTCTGTCACCTGAATTTGGCGGGACTGGTTTTGGGTCATATGGGCGGAGTTTTCTGGTGTTTGATTCACCCTTTCCTTACCCGCTGGCTGCATGCTGGGTGCAATATTGGATTGAAGTTCATTCTCTGTCCTCCATAGTACACGCCTGCGCAAAACAATCTTGCCTTGTGCAGGTGTGTACTACGGAGGACAGAGAATGAACTTCAATCCAATATTGCAGCCAGCATGCAGCCAGTGGGTAAGGAAAGGGTGAATCAAACACCAGAAAACTCCGCCCATATGACCCAAAACCAGTCCCGCCAAATTCAGGTGACAGGTTCCCTTTAACAAGAGCCTGAAGATTGAAGCTCAGGAAAGGCAACCAGGAGAACACCTTGGAGCGGCAGACACTGTCTCTACAACACAGACACAACTTGTAGGCCTAATACAGTGTTGTTTCAACAACTACGTAACGAAAGCCTGAAAATGGAATTTCAGGACAGGAAACCAGGAGAACAGCACGGAGCGGCATACTCCGTTAGTATGCCCCAACCAAACTAGTAGCCCCACTGCAGTTGTTTGATTAAAAAACTATTTAACAAGAGCCTGAAGATTGAAGCTCAGGAAAGGCAACCAGGAGAACACCTTGGAGCGGCAGACACCGTTAGTAGGCCCCAACCAAACTAGTAGCCCCACTGCAGTTCGATTAAAAAACTATTTAACAAGAGCCTGAAGATAGAAGCTCAGGAAAGGCAACCAGGAGAACACCTTGGAGCAGCAGACACCGTTAGTAGGCCCCAACCAAACTAGTAGCCCCACTGCAGTTGTTCGATTAAAAAACTATTTAACAAGAGCCTGAAGATTGAAGCTCAGGAAAGGCAACCAGGAGAACACCTTGGAGCGGCAGACACTGTTAGTAGGCCCAAACCAAACTAGTAGCCCCACTGCAGTTGTTCGATTAAAAAACTATTTAACAAGAGCCTTAAGATTGAAGCTCAGGAAAGGCAACCAGGAGAACACCTTGGAGCCACAGACACTGTTAGTAGGCCCCAACCAAACTAGTAGCCCCACTGCAGTTGTTCAATTAAAAAACTATTTAACAAGAGCCTGAAGATTGAAGCTCAGGAAAGGCAACCAGGAGAACATCTTGGAGCGGCAGACACTGTCTCTAAAACCCAGACCCAACTTGTAGGCCTAATGCAGTGTTGTTTCAACAACTACTTAACAAGAGCTTCAAGATAGAAGCGAGGGAGAGGCAACAGAGAGAACACCTTGGAGCGGAAGACTCAGTTTGTAGGCCACAACAAAATTTGTGGCCCCAATGCAGTTTTATGATTCTGACAAGCTGAAAATCAGCCTTTTTTTAAAGAGGAGGGCAGCTGTATTAAGTGGCACAGACAGACACTGCTAGTAGGCCTTACACCACAAAGTAGTCTCACTGCAGGTTGAAAAAAAGTTACATGGGTACACGGTTGGCATTGTTGTGCTCAGCGGAGGACAAATGGAAGGAGGGACCGCAGACAGACTTAGTAGGCCTAAGATTTTAAAAAATAGGCTCAAAGCAGTTTTAATTATCTTGCAGGGGTACACAGGCAGCATTGGTGTGGTCAGCGGAGGACGATTGAAAGGAGTGTCTGACACAGTTAGTACTCCCAAAAAATAAATAGATGTTAATGTCTCGCAAAACAACAAAACCAAAAAACAAAAGGGTGGCATACTTAGGTAGAGGGGTGGGCTCCTCTGCTGAGTTTCAGACATAGTAATTTGGCGCTAAGTATTTACTGGTGTCAATATAGGACACTGACCCTGACTATTTTAACTAGCATCATACATGTCAACAAATTGGTATTGTCAGTGCCAGGCATTGAAGGATGTCAGTCAATGTCAATGTTGACTAAACATTGGTGGAGCTGTGAGAGATAATATTGCAAGTGGTAGAACAGTGTTTGAGCTGGGGGGGGAAACTCTCTTGTGGCCGGCGGTACAGGCCCAGGGCCCCTCATGTTACAACGGTGTGTCTGACGTTGGTTGCGCACCACCACCACCAGAGACACTTTATTGGACTATGAGGGAACCAGTGGCAGTGCCGTCGACCAAAAGCGGGCACACCCACCTCTTCAGACAAACGGCACTGTCACGGGTGCTTGCGCCAAGTGGCGATACCACGGCCCCGTGTGGGGAGTTAGCCCATTTAGGGAGGTGTAAACATGTCATATGCTGGACAAAAAGCTGCTGCAAATTAAGAGATTGGAACAGTCAGTAAGACCAGTCCAAAAGCAAGACGTTTTTATAGGAAAGCTAGGTGTCAGCCGGGAAAGGTGGGGAAAAATAATTCGAAATCCATGAGTGGTTCATTTTAATGAAGGTTAGATCATCAACATTTTGGGTAGCCAGACGAGTCCTTTTTTCGGTCAATATTGAACCAGCAGCACTGAATACTCTTTCTGATAGCACACTAGCTGCTGGGCAAGCAAGCTCCTGCAATGCATATTCTGCCAATTCATGCCAGGTGTCTATTTTGGATGCCCAGTAATCAAATGGGAATGACGGTTGAGGGAGAACATCGATAAGGGATGAAAAATAGTTAGTAACCATACTGGACAAATGTTGTCTCCTGTCCCTTTGAATTGATGCTGCAGTACCTGTCCTGTCTGCGGTCATTGCGAAATCACTCCACAACCTGGTCAGAAAACCCCTCTGTCCAATGCCACTTCTGATTTCTGCACCTCTAACACCTCTGCCCTGTTGCCCCCCTGCAGCTCGTGTGAGAACCATCACCGGCGCTGTGTGCTGGGAATGCCTGAATGAAACGGTCTACCAGAGTTGCTTGTTTGGTTGCTAATATTTGTTCGAGGTTCTCATGTGGCATGATATTTTGCAATTTGCCTTTATAGCGAGGATCAAGGAGGCAGGCCAACCAGTAATCATCATCGGTCATCATTTTAATAATGCGTGGGTCCCTTTTGAGGATACGTAAGGCATAATCCGCCATGTGGGCCAAAGTTCCAGTTGACAAATCTGCGGTTGTGCTGGGATGAGGGGCAGTTTCAGGCAAATCTACGTCACTTGTCTCCCTCAAAAAACCTGAACCGGCCTTGCAACGCCACCAGTTTCTATTGGCCCCGGAGAAGCTTCCTCATTCAAAAAATACTCATCCCCATCATCCTCCTCGTCCTCCTCAAATTCACCCGCTACCTCGTCCTGTAGATTGCCCTGACCATACAATGGCTGACTGTCATCAAGGCTTTCCTCTTCCTCGGCTCCAGACGCCTGCTCCTTTATGTGTGTCAAACTTTGCATCAGCAGACGCATTACGGGGATGCTCATGCTTATTATGGCATTGTCTGCACTAACCAGCCATGTGCATTCCTCAAAACACTGAAGGACATAGTAACATAGTAACATACATAGTAACATAGTTAGTAAGGCCGAAAAAAGACATTTGTCCATCCAGTTCAGCCTATATTCCATCATAATAAATCCCCAGATCTACGTACTTCTACAGAACCTAATAATTGTATGATACAATATTGTTCTGCTCCAGGAAGACATCCAGGCCTCTCTTGAACCCCTCGACTGAGTTTGCCATCACCACCTCCTCAGGCAAGCAATTCCAGATTCTCACTGCCCTAACTGTAAAGAATCCTCTTCTATGTTGGTGGAAAAACCTTCTCTCCTCCAGACGCAAAGAATGCCCCCTTGTGCCCGTCACCTTCTTTGGTATAAACAGATCCTCAGCGAGATATTTGTATTGTCCCCTTATATACTTATACATGGTTATTAGATCACCCCTCAGTCTTCTTTTTTCTAGACTAAATAATCCTAATTTCGCTAATCTATCTGGGTATTGTAGTTCTCCCATCCCCTTTATTAATTTTGTTGCCCTTCTTTGTACTCTCTCTAGTTCCATTATATCCTTCCTGAGCACCGGTGCCCAAAACTGGACACAGTACTCCATGTGCGGTCTAACTAGGGATTTGTACAGAGGCAGTATAATGCTCTCATCATGTGTATCCAGACCTCTTTTAATGCACCCCATGATCCTGTTTGCCTTGGCAGCTGCTGCCTGGCACTGGCTGCTCCAGGTAAGTTTATCATTAACTAGGATCCCCAAGTCCTTCTCCCTGTCAGATTTACCCAGTGGTTTCCCGTTCAGTGTGTAATGGTGATATTGATTCCTTCTTCCCATGTGTATAACCTTACATTTATCATTGTTAAACCTCATCTGCCACCTTTCAGCCCAAGTTTCCAACTTATCCAGATCCATCTGTAGCAGACACAGGTCTTGTACCTTCGACCACTGCACACCTGACAACGCCATGTCTGCCATCCAACTGCCTGCCCGTGTATGTGTATCCTCCCACAAATACATAACAGCATGCCTCTGTTCGCACAGTCTCTGAAGCATGTGCAGTGTGGAGTTCCACCTTGTTGCAACGTCGATGATTAGGCGATGCTGGGGAAGGTTCAAAGACCGCTGATGGTTCTGCATACGGCTGGAGTGTACGGGCGAACGGCGGAAATGCATGCAAAGTCTGTGCACTTTGAGGAGCAGGTTGGGTAACCCCAGATAACTTTTCAGGAAGCACTGCACCACCAGATTTAGGGTGTGAGCCAGGCAAGGAATGTGTTTCAGTAGGGAAAGGGCTATGGCAGCCATAAAATTCCTTCCGTTATCACTCACTACCTTGCCTGCCTCAAGAAGTACAGTGCCCAGCCATGACTGAGTTTCTTTCTGCAAGAACTCGGACAGAACTTCCGCGGTGTGTCTGTTGTCGCCCAAACACTTCATTGCCAATACAGCATGCTGACGCTTGCCACTAGCTGTCCCATAATGGGACACCTAGTGTGCAACAGTGGCAGCTGCGGATGGAGTGGTTGTGCGTCTGCGGTCTGTGGATGAGCTCTCGCTTCTGCAGGAGGACGAGGAGGAGGAGGAGGGGGGGCGAACGCCTACAGCCAACTGTTTCCTAGACCGTGGGCTAGGCAGAACTGTCCCAATATTGCTGTCCCCTGTGGACCCTGCATCCACCACATTAACCCAGTGTGCCGTGATGGACACGTAACGTCCCTGGCCATGCCTACTGGTCCATGCATCTGTTGTCAGGTGCACCTTTGTACTCACAGATTGCCTGAGTGCATGGACGATGCTGTCTTTTACATGCTGGTGGAGGGCTGGGATGGCTTTTCTCGAAAAGAAGTGTCGACTGGGTAGCTCGTAGCATGGTACAGCATAGTCCATCAGGGCTTTAAAAGCTTCGCTTTCAACTAACCGGTAGGGCATCATCTCTAATGAGATTAGTCTAGCAATGTGGGCGTTCAAACCCTGTGTACGTGGATGCGAGGATGAGTACTTCCTTTTCCTAAAAAGAGTCTCATGTAGGGTGAGCTGGACTGGAGAGCTGCATATGGTGGAACTAGCGGGGGTGCCGGTGGACATGGCAGACTGAGAGAGGGCTGGTGATGGTATTCTTGCTGGTGCCCTACATGCAGTGTTTCCTACTACGAAACTGGTGATTCCCTGACTGCTTTGGCCTAGCGACGAAACCTGCACATTTACTGCAGGTTGTGCGGGAAATGGTGGGCTTACAGTGAGGGAAGGGATGTAGCGTTGCTGACGAGCTTCATTGGCCGAGGGTGCTACAACCTTAAGGGACATTTGGTAGTTAGTCCAGGCTTGCAAATGCATGGTGGTTAAATGTCTATGCATGCAACTTGTATTTAGACTTTTAAGATTCTGACCTCTGCTTAAAGGGACACTGTCACCTGAATTTGGAGGGAACAATCTTCAGCCATGGAGGCGGGGTTTTGGGGTTTTTGATTCACCCTTTCCTTACCCGCTGGCTGCATGCTGGCTGCAATATTGGATTGAAGTTCATTCTCTGTCCTCCGTAGTACATGCCTGCACAAAGCAATCTTGCCTTGCGCAGGCGTGTACTATGGAGGACATAGAATGAACTTCAATCCAATATTGCAGCCAGCATGCAGCCAGCGGGTAAGGAAAGGGTGAATCAAAAACCCCAAAACCCCGCCTCCATGGCTGAAGATTGTTCCCTCCAAATTCAGGAGACAGTGTCCCTTTAAGGTAGTTGAACATTTTTGATAGATGACTTTGCGCTGATCATTTGGATGTTGTTGAAAAAAATGCCAGACTGCACTCTTTCTACTATCGGATAGCTTTTCAGGCATTGCAGACTGAGCTTCTTTAACCGGATGGCCATGCTGTCCTACAACTGGTTTTGGCTTTGCCACGCGTTTTTGGCCAGATACGAGCCCGGCTGATGGAACCTGTTGCGATGTTGATGCCTGCTGCAGCTCCTCCTCCTCCTCTTCAGAGCTACTGCCGCCTGCACCCTGTTCCCCCAATGGCTGCCAATCGGGATCAACAACTGGGTCATCTATGACCTCCTCTTCTATCTCGTGTGCAACTTTGTCTGTGTCACCGTGTAAGCCTGTGGTATAGCGTTCGTGACAGGGCACCATAGTCTCATCAGGGTCTGATTCTGGATCAGTACACTGCGAGGGCAATGTTCTGGTCTGAGTCAAAGGAACAGCATAGTAATCTGGCTGTGGCTGTGCATCAGTGCACTCCATGTCCGATTCAACTTGTAATGGGCATGGTCTGTTAACTGTTTCACTTTCTAACCCAGGAACGGTATGTGTAAAGAGCTCCATGGAGTAACCCGTTTTGTCGCCTGACGCATCCTTCTCTGTTGTTGTTTTTGCTGAACAGGACAATGGAGCGACTTGTCCCTGAGCGTGAACATCCACTAACGACGCGCTGCTTTTACATTTAGCAGTTTCAGAAGAGGAGGCGAAATAGCTAGAGGCTGAGTCAGCAAGGAAAGCCAAAACTTGTTCTTGCTGCTCCGGCTTTAAAAGCGGTTTTCCTACTCCCAGAAAAGGGAGCATTCGAGGCCTTGTGTAGCCAGACGACGAACCTGGCTCAACAACTCGAGACTTAGGTGCTATATTGCTTTTCCCACGACCACCTGATACTCCACCACCACTACCATCATTACCAGCTGGCAATGACCGCCCACGGCCACGACCTCTTCCACCAGACTTCTTCATTGTTTGAAAAACGTAACCCAACTAATGGTATTTGTTACTGTAAAACCAGTTACAAGGTGAACTCAAACTTCTGTTGGAATTATATATCCCTTTATAGGTGGGTGAGACTGCAGGGAAAATCAGGCCCAATGTATAACAGTACACAGCTTCAGTGGCAGACAGATATGCCACTAACAGGACTGACGCTGATGCAGACACTACCAATACAAATTTCCCCCTTTTTATTTTTTCTGGGAGAATATTGAAGAAATGTGGCCCACTCTTATACAGTATATGTTCTGTGGCACAAAATTAGAGACAGATGCCACACACAGCCCTGGCAATGAGGCAGAATTGCCAATCTTAATCTCCCACTATTTTATTTTTTCTGGGATAATTTTAAAAAAAAAACTGGCCCAGTATTACACACTAGGTTTAATGTGGCACAAAATTTGAGACAGGTGGCACACACAGGAGTGGCACTGAAGCAGAAATGCCAATCTTAATCTCCCACTATTTTTTTTTTTCAGGGAGAATTGAAAAGAAATCTGGCCCAGTATTACACACTAGGTTTAATGTTCCACACAATTTGAGACAGGTGGCACACACAGGAGTGGCACTGAAGCAGAAATGCCAATCTTAATCTCCAACTGTTTTTTTTTTCAGGGAGAATTTAAAAGAAATCTGGCCCAGTATTACACACTAGGTTTAATGTGGCACAAAATTAGAAACAGATGCCACACACAGCACTGGCACTGAGGCAAAATTGCCAATCTTAATCTCCCACTATTTTTTTTTTATTTATGGGAGAATTGGCAAGAAATCAGGCCCACTGTTAGACTGTATGTTTTCTGTGCCAGAAAATGAGACACAGATGCCACACACAGGACTAGGGTTGAGCGACTTTTGTTTTTTTAGGGTCGGGTCGGGTTTCACGAAACCCGACTTTCTCAAAAGTCGGGTCGAGTGAAATCGGCCGATCCTATTAAAAAGTCAGGGTCGGGGTCGGCCGAAACACGAAACCCAATGCAGTGCAATGGGATACTAATGGTTCCCAGGGTCTGAAGGAGAGGAAACTCTCCTTCAGGCCCTGGGATCCATATTTATGTGTAAAATAAAGAATAAAAATAAAAAATAGGGATATACTCACCCTCGAACGCGCCCTGGTACTAACCGGCAGCCTTCTTTCCTAAGAATGAGCGCGTGAAGGGCCTTCAATGACGTCGTGGCTTGTGATTGGTCGCGTGACCGCTCATGTGACCGCTCACGCGACCAATCACAAGCCGCGACGTCATCGAAGGTCCTTCACATGCTCATTCTTAGGAATGGAAGCTGCCGGTTAGAGCGGTTAGTACCAGGGCGTGTCCGAGGGTGAGTATATCCCTATTTTTTATTTTTATTCTTTATTTTACACATAAATATGGATTCCGATACCGCAAATATCGGCCGATATCCGATACTTGCGGTATCGGAATGAAACGCGACTTTTGCACGAAGATCGCCGACCTCATGGCCGAGCCCACACAGGGATCGGGTCGGGTTTCATGAAACCAGACTTTGCCAAAGGTCGGCAACTTCTGAAAATGGCCGACCCGTTTCGCTCAACCCTACACAGGACTGCCACTGATACAGATTTGCCAATTTTAATCTGCACCCTTTTTTTTTTTTTTCTTCAGGGAGACTAGTGAATAAATCTGGGCCACTGTATTAGAGTATATTTTCTGTGGCAGAAAGTGGCTTGAAGAGATATAACGAAACAAAAAAAAAAAAAAGGGACTGTTCTACAATTACTATCTCCCTGCAGTAATCTCAGCAAAGTATGGCAGGCAGCAATAACAAGGAGTGGACTGCTGCACAAAAAAGTCAAAAGTGTGGACAAACAAACAAGATAGCTGTGCAGAAAGGAAGGAGCAACAGGATTTGTGCTTTGAAAAAAGCAGTTGGTTTGCACAGCGGCGTACTAACAGCAATGCAGCTATCAGGGAGCCTTCTAGGGCAGCCCAGCTACAGCGCTGAGGAAAAAAAATGTAGCCTCCACTGTCCCTGCAAACAAAAGGTGGTGTTGGACAGTGGAAATTGCTACAGCACAAGCGGTTTGGGGGTTAATGTACCCTGCCTAACGCTATCTCTGCTTCTGACGAAGCGGCAGCAACCTCTCCCCTTGCTCAGATCAGCAGCAGTAAGATGGCGGTCGGCGGGAATGCCCCTTTATAGCCTCTGTGATGCCACAGAAAGCAAGCCAATCACTGTAATGCCCTTCTCTAAGATGGTGGGGACTGAGACCTATGTCATCACGCTTTTCGCGTCATTGAAACGCGACTTTGGCGTGAAAGTTGCGTACCGCATGGCCGACCACACACAGGGATCGGGTCGGGTTTCATGAAACGCGACTTTGCCAAAAGTCGGCGACTTATGAAAATGACCGACCTGTTTCGCTCAACCCTAGTTGGCACACATTTGACACGCCTCATCCCCAACCAAAACAAAAGGCATTGCCAGTCCTTCAGTGTTCGGAAGAGGTTGTGGGGGTGGAAATTGAAATTATTACCTTACAAATGTGGCCCATGTCAGAGTTTTTGAAAGACTGTGAGTCATTTCCTCGTCCAAATGAGCCAACGTCAACGGCGACAAATCGACACTCAGCATCTGCAATTGTCATGAGAACAATCGAAAAGTATGTTTTGTAATTAAAATACTCGGATCCACTTCCGGCAGGTTTCAGAATACGAATGTGTTTGCTGTCCACAGCCCCCACACAGTATGAAAAATTACAAATTTAATTGAATTTTGCTGCATTATTCAGCCACAGTTCAGTTGTGGGTTGGGGGAGGAATTCGGCACGCTGAACGTCAAATAAATACGGCAGGTGTCTCCAACAATCCCAGAAAGGTTGACACTCCAATCCGGAATTGAAAATGTAGAGATCTTAAGGTCTCTCCGGTAGCCAGGAATCTGACAATCAGAAAATTGAAAACAATAAGTACATGGGTTTTATAACAATAATACAAATGGCAGGTGTTTATTTTTCAAAATTACGTACCTCAGAGTCACCAACAGATGTTCCTCAGCAGAAATTGCGCAACGTAGTTGTGTACTCCCTGGTGATGGATGCTCGGACACGTTGCAGCAATTTATTGAAGCTCTGTTCCGACATCCTCGTGTATTTGAAAAACTTGTCCGGGTTTTCACGTAGCTTGGTGTACAACGAGTAGTAGGCTCCACGGCTCTCGGACTTCAACAATGGGGTGTTGCCAGTAGCGATGACAACGTCTTCTCCGTCTTGCTTTTCTTTTTTCTTCTTCATAAGCCACAGCAAAGGCAGAAGCCAATTTCAATTCCAATTCCAGATTCCGATAGAAGCTCTCCATGCCAAGATTCAGCAAAACATGAGGATTTCATCTGTGTAGGGTCTATATATATACAGAATCCCCATGAGACACGCCCATTGGGTGTGGCTTTTGTCATGGAAATTCTACTGAAACAGCATTTGCTGCATAGAAAATTAATTGAAAATTCGAACGCATGCGCAGAAAAATGCAAACCATGCAAAAATGCATACAAACGCATGCACACGCAGCATTTTTTTGCGTCATGCGTAAGCTGATGCGGATAAAAATGCAGCGTAAGCATGCGTTTGAATGCATTTTGACATGCGTTTGCACATGCAGATGATACACTATGCACTGATGCGCAAGTGTAAACTTAGCCTAACCTGGAAGACTGAAGACTGGTCAGTCAGTCATAGCCAAGCATATGAAACCGAAAAGGTGACTCTAGTAGATTCTAATTTGCTTCATGTGTGGGCCCTTCAATACAAGGCCATAAGTAAAGAATATTTATCCTTTCCACAATGTCACCTTCTTGTGAAAGCCTATTCATCATTTTGTTTTGTCAACTCCTGAGTTTCTTATTAATGCGAAGATGTCATTAGAAATTAAAGGATGACCTTCCCAGCACTACAAGTAATTACTATTTCACTTGTCTGATGTTTGATACTTATGAAGATACAGCTAGTGCAGCTGCATAATAACATAAGAGACATAATAGGAAATAACATAAGAGATAGTAAATTAGTAAATACAATGGAGATGCTCTGCAGTATAAAGTTGGTGACGTGTAAAATGTAATGCCTGCAGACACCCTGGCCTAGGGCCACTTACGTGTCCCCGAACATTTTGGAAAAAAGAGGTTTCCTGGCTGTGCATGCGATATGCCCTGCAGACCGCATGCTGCCGCTTGACATGGCAGGCTAGGAAATTATGAAGTACAGATGATTGAGGGAGAATAGAATGCAAAAATAAATTTTCTCTACTGAACGAACTGGTGAAATGTATATATATCAGATAGCAGGCATGCCACTTTAAGAATATATCTTCTGTGCAATCTAGAGGCAGGAACTTCACGGTTTCAGGTGGTGGTACATTTCTTCCATTACATATTACAGTCAGCAAGCAGCTCATATTCAGCCTCCATCTTCCCTTGTGAAAGCTGCACGCACTAAAGTGAGTCACTATGACACCTCATGACTAGTGTTGAGCATTCCGATACCGCAAGTATCGGGTATCGGCCGATATTTGCGGTATCGGAATTCCGATACCGAATTCCGATACTTCCCGCGTATCGGATACCGGAATCGGAAGTTCCCAGAATTCAAATTGAACGCAGCAGCCAATGAGGAATGAATGAAAGTGTGGGCACATCCTGTTTAGCATGGTGGGCATGTAAGTACTGGCAAGGCTTGGATTGGCTGCTGAAATGATGTCACTCTGCACTATAAAAAAGCGCTGCCGCCATTTTGCGCTCACTCTGCTGTGATTTCAGTTAGGGACAGGACGCTGTGTTCTAACTGAGGGCCAGTTGAGCTAGCTAATTGCTTTATTTTCCTTTCCAAAGGCTAATTTAGCAAAACGCTGTGTGTTCTTCACTGTTCACCTTGCTCTTGCCTTGCAGCGCTGTTTTAACAGCGTTCTGCAAGGTCTCTGTGTGTGTGTGTGTGTGCAGCTCACTCTGTAGTCTGTGTGCAGCCATATACCCGGTTGTATTCAGCTCAGGGGGGGTTCACACTGCCTCACACAGTTGTTCTTTTTTGCTCTTAGTGCAGCCTGCTGCACATTTTTTCTCAAATTTCCTATTAGTGTTTTTCCACCAGTCTCCAGCTCTATTGTGGAAAAACACTACATAGGATAACCTAGAGGGGGGTTTTTGGGCCTTGCAGCGCCGTTTACGGCTGTCTGCACGGTCTCCGTGTGAGCCCAGCTCGCCCTGTAGTCTGTGTGCAGCCATAGCCGGTTGGATTCAGCTCAGGGTTCGTTACTGGCTCATACCTTGAGAAAAATTTTCCTTTTTTTCAAATAGTGCAGCCTGTTTAAAATTTGAAAAAAAAAATTCCTATTAGTGTCTTTCCACTCGTATCCAGCTAAATAGTGGAAAAACACTATATAGGATAACCTAGAGGAGGGTTTTTTGGCCTTGCAGCGCCGTTTACGGCTGTCTGCACGGTCTCCGTGTGAGCCCAGCTCGCCCTGTAGTCTGTGTGCAGCCATAGCCGGTTGGATTCAGCTCAGGGTTCGTTACTGGCTCATACCTTGAGAAAAATTTTCCTTTTTTTCAAATAGTGCAGCCTGTTTAAAATTTGAAAAAAAAAATTCCTATTAGTGTCTTTCCACTCGTATCCAGCTAAATAGTGGAAAAACACTATATAGGATAACCTAGAGGAGGGTTTTTTGGCCTTGCAGCGCCGTTTACGGCTGTCTGCACGGTCTCCGTGTGAGCCCAGCTCGCCCTGTAGTCTGTGTGCAGCCATAGCCGGTTGGATTCAGCTCAGGGTTCGTTACTGGCTCATACCTTGAGAAAAATTTTCCTTTTTTTCAAATAGTGCAGCCTGTTTAAAATTTGAAAAAAAAAATTCCTATTAGTGTCTTTCCACTCGTATCCAGCTAAATAGTGGAAAAACACTATATAGGATAACCTAGAGGAGGGTTTTTTGGCCTTGCAGCGCCGTTTACGGCTGTCTGCACGGTCTCCGTGTGAGCCCAGCTCGCCCTGTAGTCTGTGTGCAGCCATAGCCGGTTGGATTCAGCTCAGGGTGCGTTACTGCCTCATACCTTGAAAAACAATTTCCTTTTTTTCAAATAGTGCAGCCAGTTTAAAATTTGAAAAAAAAAATTCCTATTAGTGTCTTTCCACTTGTATCCAGCTAAATAGTGGAAAAACACTATATAGGATAACCTAGAGGAGGGTTTCTTGGCCTTGCAGCGCCGTTTACGGCTGTCTGCACGGTCTCCGTGTGATTTAAACTAGCTCTGTAGCCCGATCTGCACCAAAAAAAAGGTTAAGTTCACCAAACACAACTTACACTTGTGTAGGCCACATTTGAAAAATAATAAAGTTTAGTCCACAATTTACAACATTAGTGTTTCTTACACCTGTTAGGAGGAGCATTACAGGAATAAGCACACTAAGGCCTTAGTACTTTTCTGCTTATCTTTATCTGTCAACCAAGATGAAGAGGGCAGGGAGTAAGGCACGTGGGCGTGGGCGCGGAGCAGGGAGAGGAGCAGGGAGAGGACGTGGTGATTCTGTGCCTGCTGCGGGCGCCGGTGACTCGTCGTCACTCAGTTTCAGCAGGGAACAGTCCTTCATGCGCAGCTTTGTCGGAGAGCGCCGTGCACCGCTGCTGCGTGAAGACCAAATTGAAGCCGTTGTCGGGTGGATGGCAGCTAACGCCTCGGCATCGACTTCAGTTAGTGCCACATCCTCTCAGGCACAGAGCACTGGAGAGCAGCCATCTGTCTCTTCACCACCTGCCAAATTGGCCAGGCAGTCAGAGAGCCCAGGACAGGAGCCGTCTCTACTTCTGTTCTCTGAATCTCTTGGCTTGGAAACAGGGGGCCAGCCAAGCAGCATTGGAGAAATGGAAGAAGAGGCAGTGTGCAGTGATGCCCAAAAGCTTTATCTCTCTGACTCTGAAGAGGCAGGTGGGCCAGTGCCTCCGGTGACCACAGCGCAGTACGCATCTGATGATGAAACTCAGGTGCCGCTTTCTCGTGCGTACTGTGCTGCTGAGACTACCCAGGAGGAGCAGTTGGTGGCAGAGGGTAGTGGAGATGATGAGGTCCTTGACCCATCGTGGCGTGAGGAACAGGAAGGTGGTGGGAGCAGCTCAGAGGAAGAGCTTCCTCTTACGGGCCAAAGAGGGAGAGGGAGGGGGAAGACTGCGGAGCCTGTAGCCTCCACTTTGGCACCCGTTAGGAGCCTGTCTCTTTCCAAAGCCAAAAAGGGCGCTCCCAAGACTTGCAGTGCCTGGTCCTTTTTTGACACAGTTGCAGATGACATTTGTTTTGTCAAATGCAAGCTGTGTCATCATAAAGTAAAAAGAGGGAAAAATGTCAGCAACCTCAATACCACAAATATGTGGAAACATGTGCGGACCAGGCACGCGGTGGAGTTACAGAAACACACTGAAGATGTAGGCCAACCAACAGCGGCAGCTACCACCTCTTCAGCTCGTGTTGCCTCTTCCTCCAGCTCACGCACAGCTGGTTTGGCTTCCTCCCAGAGACCTTGTGTAATTCCACCCACAGCACCACCTTCCCAGTCATCCTCACACTCCCAGTCTACTCTACAGCCATCGG
Source organism: Ranitomeya imitator (assembly GCF_032444005.1). Taxonomy (NCBI): domain Eukaryota; kingdom Metazoa; phylum Chordata; class Amphibia; order Anura; family Dendrobatidae; genus Ranitomeya; species Ranitomeya imitator. The sequence goes on along the minus strand of NC_091286.1, from coordinate 559,420,291 downwards.
TAGTACAGGCATGGGAGAAAAGGCGGGCATTCTCGGCCAACCACCCCCGAGCACAGGCTCTGAATGCAGGCATTGCCAAACTGTTGTCCCTGGAAATGCTCTCGTTCAGGCTGGTGGAGACTGACAGCTTCCGTGACTTGATGGCATTGGCAGTCCCACAGTACAAGGTGCCCAGCCGCTTTTACTTCAGCAGGCAGGCTGTCCCTGCCCTGCACAGGCATGTTGAGGCAAACATAAAACATGCGCTACTGAACGCCGTCAGTAGCAAGGTCCACCTCACCACCGATGCGTGGACCAGTCAGCATGGACAGGGGCGATATGTTTCCCTCACTGCCCATTGGGTTAATGTTGTTGAGCCAGGTACAGATCGTGCGAGTGGCGCAGGACGTGTCCTGCCCACTCCAAGGATTGCAGGAATCCAGTCTGTACGCATCGACTCCTCCTCTTACACCAGTTCCTCTGATTCCTCTCTGCAGGATCCGTCACAGTCCACCCCCACATGGACCCGTGAACGTTTACCTATGACCGACATGAGCACAGCCGTGGCCAAACGTCAGCAGGCCGTCTTGAAACTAGTTTCATTGGGGCATCGAAGCCACACAGCGCAGGAGCTCTGGAATGCCATAAAGCAGGAGAGCGATGTGTGGTTACTGCCAGCGAATCTCCAGCCAGGCATGGTAGTGTGTGACAATGGCCGAAATCTGGTGGCAGCTTTGGCCCTTGGCAACCTCACTCACATCCCATGTCTGGCACATGTGCTCAATTTGGTTGTGCAGAGTTTTCTGAGGGACTATCCGGATCTTGATGCCCTGCTGCACAAGGTCCGCCTAGAGTGTGCTCACTTGCGGCGTTCCAGCTTGGCCAGATCCCGCATTGCTGCTCTGCAGCGCCGATTCCGCCTTCCGGAACACCGCATCATATGTGACCTACCTACCCGGTGGAATTCCACGTTACATATGTTGGAGCGGTTGTGTGAGCAGCAGCAAGCAGTTATGGAGTACCAGCTGCATCAGGCGCAAAGAAGTCGCAGTCAGCGCCGATCAGACTTCACAACCACAGAGTGGGCCACTATGAAGGACGTCTGCCAGGTTTTGCGTCCTTTTGATTATTCCACGCGGATGGCAAGTGCAGATGATGCACTAGTCAGCATGACTGTCCCCCTTATCTGCCTGCTTCAGCAAACTTTGCAAGGGTTAAGGGATGATGTGGTGGAAGAGGTGGAGGATGAGGAGTCACCTTTTCCATCAGCTTCTGGAGAGTCAGCGCCACGTGGTTCCTCACAAAGGGGTACGCAGGGGCCAATTTGTGAGGAGGATGAGGAGGAGTCAATGGAGGAGGAAGAGCTCCGTCCAGAGGAGGGAGCGACACAATTGTCCAGTGGTCAGTGTGTACAGCGAGGGTGGGGTGATGACGAGCGGGCAGAGATCATGTCTCAAGCAGGGGACAGCGTTTCTGGGCCGGTTGGCACTCTGCAGCACATGGTGGATTTCATGCTGCAGTGCCTGAGAAACGACCGCCGCATCGACCACATTCTCAACATGCCTGATTATTGGGTGTTCACCCTCCTCGATCCTCGCTACCGGGACAACGTCCAAAACCTCATCCCTGCGTTGACCCGGGAGCGTAAATTGCGGGAGTACCACGACACACTGGTGAATTCCATCATCTTCTCCTGTCCAACTGAGAGGAGTGCTGCTAGTGCTTTACAAAGCAGCTCAGTGCGTCGAGGCAGTGGGGGAGGCTCTGCCCAAAGAGGGAGCAGAAGCAGTGCCTCTGCCCAAGGCAAGCCCAGTATGGCACAACTCTGGCACACTTTTGTGTGCCCGCCCCAAATGTCTACACCATCACCGGCGGCTCCAGTCAGCAGGAGGCAACGGTTCCGTCAGATGGTGACAGACTACATGGCTTGCCCTCTTACTGTACTCCCAGACGGCTCTTCCCCGTTCAAGTTTTGGGTCTCTAAGCTGGATACATGGCCAGAGCTAAGCCAGTATGCATTGGAGGTGCTGGCTTGCCCTGCGGCTAGTGTCTTATCGGAACGTGTCTTTAGTGCCGCAGGTGGTGTACTAACAGACCGTCGCATGCGACTATCCTCCGATAACGTTGACCGGCTTACTTTCCTGAAAATGAACCAGGCCTGGATCTCGCAGGAATTTGCCACTCCTCTGCCTGATTAAGTAATTGGGTGTCATCCAGGTCTCCTGCTGTGTTCATCTTTCTACCACCTGAACTGCTATTCCTGGGCTCCAACACCGCCAGTTGCGGCTCAGAAGTGCAGGCTGCACAGTAAAAACATACGACCCAGTGTTATTGGGTTTCAGTAACGTCAGCTGATCCCCAGCTGTGTAGCCGGCAATGTGTCCTGCGACCGCCACGCTGGCACAACAACCTAAATGTAAGGGAACCTGTCCCCCCCCCCCCCGTCGTTTGTTACTGAAAGAGCCATCTTGTGCAGCAGTAATGCTGCACAAGGAAAAGGTAGCTCTTTTTTTTTAGCTCTTTGCACACGCAGAACTTAACACTTATAAAATGTGTTCACTGATACCGTTATACCGTCCCGGAGCTGGGACTTTCCTTCGTAATGTGACGCAGCACAGCCGTCATTCCTACCCCCTTGGTGCCATGCGCTGCCTCCTCAGCGTTGTTTTAAGCTGTCACGGAGCCTGCGCTGTTCTGTTATCCCTTGGGCATGCCCTATTTGCGCTGCCTGTCTTCTGACATAATTTGGTGTCAGGCTGGCTGCGCCTGTGCGGCCGCGCTGCCCGAGATCCCGCCTCGCAGTGTCTTCTGATTGAGTCACACTGCGGGCCTGGGATCCATGGGCATGCGCAGTGCATATCTTCCCCTCGGGCTCTCGCTCATTTCCCTCCGCCTTCTTTAGACTGTGCGCCGTCAGCTGATCCCTAGCATGCCACGGCCGTGACACCGCACAGTCTGAAGAAGAGGGAAGGAGGGGAGTGAGAGTCGAGGTTATGCACTGTGCATGCCCATGGTTCCAAGGCCCGCAGTGGGATTACGTTAGATGAGACTGCGAGGTGGGATCTGGAGCAGCGTGGACGCACAGGCACTGACAGCCTGACACCAAATTATGTCAGAAGACAGGCAGCGCTAATTGGGCATGGCCAAGGGCTAACAGAACAGCGCAGGCTCCGTGGCAGCTTAAAACAACGCTGAGGAGGCAGCGCACGGCATCAAGGGGATAGGAATGACAGCTGTGCTGTGTCCCATTACGAAGGAAATTCGCACCTCCGGAACGGTTTAACGGTATAAAGGGACACATTTTTAGTGTTTACTTCGGTGTTTGCAAGGAGCATAATTAAAAGAGCAACCTTTTCCTTTTGCATCCTTAGTGCTGCACAACATGGCTCTTTCAGCTACAAACGTCTTGGGGGGGGGGGTTAAAGGTTTCCTTTCAACTTGCTCCAATCAGGCTTCGGCCTACACTCTGTTCCTCTGCTCCTCCTGCTGTCCCTGGGCTCTAACACCGCCAGTTGGTGCCTGGAAGTGCTGTGTGCACAGTCAACAGTCGCTCCTCTGTTATTGGGGTTCAGTAACGTCAGCTGATCCCCAGCTGTGTGTGCGGCAATACCTCCAATCTGCTCCTCCTGCTGTCCCTGGGCTCTAACACCGCCAGTTGGTGCCTGGAAGTGCTGTGTGCACAGTCAACAGTCGCTCCTCTGTTATTGGGGTTCAGTAACGTCAGCTGATCCCCAGCTGTGTATCCGGCAACGTGTCATGCGACCGCCACGCTGGCACAACTAAAATGTAAGGGGACCTGTCCCCCCCCCCCCCTAGGCGTTTGTTACTGAAAGAGCCACCATGTGCAGCACTAATACTGCACAAGGGAAAGGTCGCTCTTGAAATTATGCTCCTTGCAAACGCTGAACTACACACTCATGTAATGTGTCCCCTCACACCGTCCAACCGTCCCGGAGGTGGGACTTTCCTTTGTAATGTGACACAGCACAGCCGTCATTGCTACCCCCTTGGCACCGTGCGCTGCCTCCTTAGCGTTGTTTGATTCCGTCATGGACCCTGCGCTGTTATGTTATCCCTTGGCCATGCACAGTTTGCGCTGCCCGTCCTCTGACATCATTTGTTGTCGTCCTGGCTGCGCCTGTGCGTCCACGCTGCCCGAAATCACACCTCGCAGTGTCGTCTAATGTGATCCCACAGTGGGCCTGGTATCCATGGCCATGCGCAGTGCATATACTAGCCTCTCACTCCCCTTCTTCACGCTTCTTCAGACTAGGCGGCGTCAGCTGATCCCTAATAGCATGCCACGGCCGTGACGCCGCACAGTCTGAAGAAGCAGGAAGGAGGTGAGTGAGAGGCGATGATATGCACTGCGCATGCCCATGGATCCCTGGCCCGCAGTGGGACTACATTAGATGACACTGCAAGGTTGGATCTCGGGCAGCTTGGACGCACAGGCACTGCCAGCCTGACACCTACATGATGTCAGAAGACGGGCACCGCTAACTGTGCATGGCCAAGGGATAACATTACAGTGCGGGCTCCGTGACAGAACCAAACAACGTTGAGGAGGTGGTGCCCGGCACCAAGGGGGTTGGAATGACGGCTGTGCTGTGTCACATTACAAAGGAAAGTCCCACTTCCGGGATGGTTTGACGGTGTGAGGGGACACATTATATGAGTGTGTACTTCAGCGTTTGCAAGGAGCATAATTTTCGGAGCCACCATTTTCCATGTGCAGTATTACTGCTGTACAAGATGGCTCTTTCAGCAACAAATGCCTGGGGGGGGGGGTTAAAGGTTCCCTTTCAACTTGCTCCACTGCAGGCTTCGGCCTACACTCTGCTCCTCTTTGATTCCCTGGGTTTCAACACTGTCAGTTGCCACCTGGAAGTGTTGTCTACACAGAAAAAAACACTAGGTGATGTGTCAGTGGGGTTCAGCACCGCCAGCTGTTCCCCTGCTGTGTAGTCGGCAACGTGTCCAGCACAAGCCACGCTGGCACAACAGAACAAAAGCTGCCACCAGTGCAGGCTTCGGCCTACACTCTGCTCCTCTCCTCCTCCTGCTGACCCTGGGCTCAAACACCGCTAGTTTTTGCCCGGAAGTGCTAGCTGCACAGAGAAAAACACCAGCCAATGTGTTAGTGGGGTTCAGCAACGCCAGCTGTTCCCCTGCTGTGTAGCCGGCAACGTGACCTGCAAACGCCATGCAGGCACAGGAACTGAAATTAAAAGGGAACCTGGCCCCACCCCCCCAGGTGTTTCTATGTATAACAGCCACCTAGTACAGCAGTACTGCTGCATTTGTACAAGGTGGCTGACTTTTTCTCCTTGCCCACGTGGAACTCAACACGTACAAAATGTGTCTCATTGAGACCATTCCACTGTCCCTGAGGTGTGACTTTCCTTTGTAATGATACGCAGCACCCCCCTTGGTAGCGTTTCCCGTCTTTTGTCATCATGGTTAGCTGGCTGCGCCTGTGCATCCGCCCTGCTAGAAACAACGCCCCTCGTTGTCATATTTATTTTGTCAGCGAGGGTGTGGTTTATGGGCACGAGCAGTGCATATGTTCGCCTGTCTTAACTCATCTCCTTCCGCCTTCTTCAGACTGTGCGGCCTCCTGGCCGTGGTAGGCGATAAGGGATCAGCTGAGGCCGCCCAGTCTGGAGCAGGTGTAAGGACATGTGTAAGCGGCCAACCTATTTACTGCACAAGGCCACGAATCCCAGCCACGCAGTGTGATTTTTTGAAAACACACTGTGGGTCTGGGATTCATGTCCATCGCTAACCGCAACGGCCGACATGAAATGAGGTCAGAAGACAGGAAGCGCTCACAGCGCATGGCCAAGGGATCACAATAGCGCAGACTCCTGTACAGCAAATAACAACGCTCAGGAATCTGCGCCCAGTACCTAGGTGCAAATTTTTACACCTGTGCTGCGTCTCGTTAAAAAGACAAGTCACGCCTCCACAACTGTTTGACAGTATAATGGGCTAAATAGTGTACGTGTTTTAGTCAGCGTGTGCAAGGAGCAAAACAAATAGAGCAACCTTTTACTTGTGCAGCATTAATGCTGCACAAGGTGTGGCTCTTGTACCTTGCAACACCTGAGGGGGGGGTTAAAGGTAACCTTTGAAATTGGTTCAACTAGGCTTCGGCCTACACTCTGCTTCTCTACTCCTCCTGCTGACCCTGGGCTCAAACACCGCTAGTTTTTGCCCGGAAATGCTAGCTGCACAGAGAAAAACACCAGCCAATGTGTTAGTGGGGTTCAGCACCGCCAGCTGTTCCCCTGCTGTGTAGTCGGCAACGTGTCCAGCACAAGCCACGCTGGCACAACCGACCAAAAGCTGCCACCAGTGCAGGCTTCGGCCTACACTTTGCTCCTCTCCTCCTCCTGCTGACCCTGGGCTCAAACAACGCCAGTTTCTGCCCGGACATGCTAGCTGCACAGAGAAAAACACCAGCCAATGTGTTAGTGGGGTTCAGCACCGCCTGCTGTTCCCCCGCTGTGTAGCCGGCATCGTGTCCAGCACAAGCCACGCTGGCACAACCGACCAAAAGCTGCCACCAGTGCAGGCTTCGGCCTACACTTTGCTCCTCTCCTCCTCCTCCTGCTGACCCTGGGCTCTAACACCGCTAGTTTTTGCCCGGACATGCAATCTGCACAGAGAAAAACACCAGTCAATGTGTCAGTGGGGTTCAGCAACGCCAGCTGTTCCCCTGCTGTGTAGCTTGCAACGTGACCTGCAAACGCCACGCAGGCACATGAACTGAAATTGAAGGGAGCCTGCCCCCCACCCACAGGTGTTTCTATGTATATCAGCCACCTTGTACAGCAGTACTGCTGCATTTGTACGAGGTGGCTGACTGTTTCTCCTTGCCCACGTGGAACTCAACACGTACAAAATGTGTCTCATTAGAGACCATTACAATGTCCCTGAGGTGTGACTTTCCTTTGTAATGACACGCAGCACCACCCTTGTTAGCGCTGCCCGTCTTTTGACATCATTGGTTAGCTGGCTGCGCCTGTGCATCTCCCCTGCTCGAAACAACGGCCCTCGGTGTCTTATTTTTTTGGACAGCGAGGGTGTGATTGATGGGCATGTGCAGTGCATATGTTTGCCTGTGTTCACTCATCTCCTTCCGCCTTCTTCAGACTGGGTGTCCTCATGGCCGCGGCAGGCGATAAGGGATCAGATGAGGCCGCCCAGTCTGAAGCAGGTGTAAGGACATGTGTGAGCGGCAAACATATTTAGTGCACCAGGGCACGAATCCCAGCACCGCAGTGTGATTTTTTAAAAACACACTGTGGGTCTGGGATTCATGTCCATCGCTAACCGCAACGGCCGACATGAAATGAGGTCAGAAGACAGGAAGCGCTCACAGCGCATGGCCAAGGGATCACAATAGCGCAGACTCCTGTACAGCAAATAAGAACGCTCAGGAATCTGCGCCCAGTACCTAGGTGCAAATTTTGACACCTGTGCTCCGTCTCGTTAAAAAGACAAGTCACGCCTCCACAACTGTTTGACAGTATAATGGGCTAAATAGTGTACGTGTTTTAGTCAGCGTGTGCAAGGAGCAAAACAAATAGAGCAACCTTTTACTTGTGCAGCATTAATGCTGCACAAGGTGTGGCTCTTGTACCTTGCAACACCTGAGGGGGGGGTTAAAGGTAACCTTTGAAATTGGTTCAACTAGGCTTCGGCCTACACTCTGCTCCTCTACTCCTCCTGCTGACCCTGGGCTCAAACACCGCTAGTTTTTGCCCGGAAATGCTAGCTGCACAGAGAAAAACACCAGCCAATGTGTTAGTGGGGTTCAGCACCGCCAGCTGTTCCCCTGCTGTGTAGTCGGCAACGTGTCCAGCACAAGCCACGCTGGCACAACCGACCAAAAGCTGCCACCAGTGCAGGCTTCGGCCTACACTTTGCTCCTCTCCTCCTCCTGCTGACCCTGGGCTCAAACAACGCCAGTTTCTGCCCGGACATGCTAGCTGCACAGAGAAAAACACCAGCCAATGTGTTAGTGGGGTTCAGCAACGCCAGCCCCTGCTGTGTAGCTTGCAACGTGACCTGCAAACGCCACGCAGGCACATGAACTGAAATTGAAGGGAGCCTGCCCCCCACCCACAGGTGTTTCTATGTATATCAGCCACCTTGTACAGCAGTACTGCTGCATTTGTACAAGGTGGCTGACTTTTTCTCCTTGCCCACGTGGAACTCAACACGTACAAAATGTGTCTCATTACAGACCATTACAATGTCCCTGAGGTGTGACTTTCCTTTTTAATGACACGCAGCACCCCCATTGTTAGCGCTGCCCGTCTCCTGACATCATTGGTTGGCTGGCTGTGCCTGTGCGTCCCCCCTGCCCGACACAACGCCCCCCGTTGTCTCATATATTTTGACTGCGAGGGTGTGATTGATGGGCACGAGCAGTGCATATGTTCCCCTGTTTTCACTCCCCTCCTTCCGCCTTCTTCTGACTGTGCGGCCTCATGGCCGCGGCATGCGATAAGGGATCAGCTGAGGCCGCCCAGTCTGAAGCAGGTGTAAGGACATGTGTGAGCGGCGAACATATTTACTGCACAAGGCCACGAATCCCAGCACCGCAGTGTGACTTTAGGAAAAGCCACTGTGGGTCTGGGATTTATGGCCATCGTTAACCGCACCGGCCAACATGAAATGAGGTCATGAGACGGCCTGCACTAACAGGGTATTGCCAAGGGATAACACAAGAGCGCAGTTTCCTGTACTGCAAATAACAACGGTAAGGAATCTGCGCACAGCACCTAGGTGTAAATTTGTACACCTGTGCTGCGTCTCCTTAAAAAGACTAGTAGTCACGCCTCCACTACTGTTTGACAGTATAATGGGCTAAATAGTGTACGTGTTTAATTCAGCGTGTGCAAGGAGCAAAATTAAATAGAGCAACCTTTGACTTGTGCATCATTAATGCTGTTCAAGGTGTGGCTCTTGTACCTTGCAACACCTGAGGGGGGGGGTTAAAGGTAACCTTTGAAATTGGTTCAACTAGGCTTCGGCCTACACTCTGCTCCTCTACTCCTCCTGCTGACCCTGGGCTCAAACACCGCTAGTTTTTGCCCGGAACGGCTAGCTGCACAGAGAAAAACACCAGCCAATGTGTTAGTGGGGTTCAGCAACGCCAGCTGTTCCCCTGCTGTGTAGTCGGCAACGTGTCCAGCACAAGCCACGCTGGCACAACTGACCAAAAGCTGCCACCAGTGCAGGCTTCGGCCTACACTTTGCTCCTCTCCTCCTCCTGCTGACCCTGGGCTCAAACAACGCCAGTTTCTGCCCGGACATGCTAGCTGCACAGAGATAAACACCAGCCAATGTGTTAGTGGGGTTCAGCACCGCCAGCTGTTCCCCTGCTGTGTAGCTGGCAACGTGTCCTGCAAACGCCACGCAGGCACATGAACTGAAATTGAAGGGAGCCTGCCCCCCACCCCCCCAGGTGTTTCTATGTATAACAGCCACCTTGTACAGCAGTACTGCTGCATTTGTACAAGGTGGCTGACTTTTTCTCCTTGCACACGTGGAACTCAACAAGTACAAAATGTGTCTCATTACAGACCATTACAATGTCCCTGAGGTGTGACTTTCCTTTTTAATGACACGCAGCACCCCCATTGTTAGCGCTGCCCGTCTCCTGACATCATTGGTTGGCTGGCTGTGCCTGTGCGTCCCCCTGCCCGACACAACGCCCCCCGTTGTCTCATATATTTTGACTGCGAGGGTGTGATTGATGGGCACGAGCAGTGCATATGTTCCCCTGTCTTCACTCCCCTCCTTCCGCCTTCTTCTGACTGTGCGGCCTCATGGCCGCGGCATGCGATAAGGGATCAGCTGAGGCCGCCCAGTCTGAAGCAGGTGTAAGGACATGTGTGAGCGGCGAACATATTTACTGCACAAGGCCACGAATCCCAGCACCGCAGTGTGACTTTATGAAAAGCCACTGTGGGTCTGGGATTTATGGCCATCGTTAACCGCAGCGGCCAACATGAAATGAGGTCATGAGACGGCCTGCACTAACAGGGTATTGCCAAGGGATAACACAGAGAGCGCAGTTTCCTGTACTGCAAATAACAACGGTAAGGAATCTGCGCACAGCACCTAGGTGTAAATTTGTACACCTGTGCTGCGTCACCTTAAAAAGACTAGTAGTCACGCCTCCACTACTGTTTGACAGTATAATGGGCTAAATAGTGTACGTGTTTAATTCAGCGTGTGCAAGGAGCAAAATTAAATAGAGCAACCTTTGACTTGTGCATCATTAATGCTGTTCAAGGTGTGGCTCTTGTACCTTGCAACACCTGAGGGGGGGGGTTAAAGGTAACCTTTGAAATTGGTTCAACTAGGCTTCGGCCTACACTCTGCTCCTCTACTCCTCCTGCTGACCCTGGGCTCAAACACCGCTAGTTTTTGCCCGGAAATGCTAGCTGCACAGAGAAAAACACCAGCCAATGTGTTAGTGGGGTTCAGCACCGCCAGCTGTTCCCCCGCTGTGTAGCCGGCATCGTGTCCAGCACAAGCCACGCTGGCACAACCGACCAAAAGCTGCCACCAGTGCAGGCTTCGGCCTACACTTTGCTCCTCTCCTCCTCCTCCTGCTGACCCTGGGCTCTAACACCGCTAGTTTTTGCCCGGACATGCAATCTGCACAGAGAAAAACACCAGTCAATGTGTCAGTGGGGTTCAGCAACGCCAGCTGTTCCCCTGCTGTGTAGCTTGCAACGTGACCTGCAAACGCCACGCAGGCACATGAACTGAAATTGAAGGGAGCCTGCCCCCCACCCACAGGTGTTTCTATGTATAACAGCCACCTTGTACAGCAGTACTGCTGCATTTGTACAAGGTGGCTGACTTTTTCTCCTTGCCCACGTGGAACTCAACACGTAGAAAATGTTTCTCATTAGAGACCATTACAATGTCCCTGAGGTGTGACTTTCCTTTGTAATGACACGCAGCACCACCCTTGTTAGCGCTGCCCGTCTTTTGACATCATTGGTTAGCTGGCTGCGCCTGTGCATCTCCCCTGCTCGAAACAACGCCCCTCGGTGTCTTATTTTTTTGGACAGCGAGGGTGTGATTGATGGGCATGTGCAGTGCATATGTTTGCCTGTGTTCACTCATCTCCTTCCGCCTTCTTCAGACTGGGTGTCCTCATGGCCTCGGCAGGCGATAAGGGATCAGATGAGGCCGTCCAGTCTGAAGCAGGTGTAAGGACATGTGTGAGCGGCAAACATATTTACTGCACCAGGGCACGAATCCCAGCACCGCAGTGTGATTTTTTAAAAACACACTGTGGGTCTGGGATTCATGTCCATCGCTAACCGCAACGGCCAACATGAAATGAGGTCATAAGACAGGAAGCGCTCACAGCGCATGGCCAAAGGATCACAAGAGCGCAGACTCCTGTACAGCAACTAACAACGCTCAGGAAGCTGCGCCCATGCAAAAAGGTGTTGTTTTCGACACCTGTGCTGCTTTTCTTTAAAAAGACAAGTCACGCCTCCACTACTGTTAAACAGTATAATGGGCTAAATAGTCTACGTGTTGCATTCAGCTTGTGCAAGTAGACAAATTAATAGAGCAACCTTTTACTTGTGCAGCATTAATGCTGCAGAAGGAGTGGCTCTTGTTCTTTGTAACACCTGAGGGGGGGTTAAAGGTAACCTTTGAAATTGGTTCAACTAGGCTTCGGCCTACACTCTGCTCCTCTACTCCTCCTGCTGACCCTGGGCTCAAACACCGCTAGTTTTTGCCCGGAAATGCTAGCTGCACAGAGAAAAACACCAGCCAATGTGTTAGTGGGGTTCAGCACCGCCAGCTGTTCCCCTGCTGTGTAGTCGGCAACGTGTCCAGCACAAGCCACGCTGGCACAACAGAACAAAAGCTGCCACCAGTGCAGGCTTCGGCCTACACTTTGCTCCTCTCCTCCTCCTCCTGCTGACCCTGGGCTCAAACACCGCTAGTTTTTGCCCGGAAATGCTAGCTGCACAGAGAAAAACACCAGCCAATGTGTTAGTGGGGTTCAGCACCGCCAGCTGTTCCCCTGCTGTGCAGCTTGCAACGTGACCTGCAAACGCCACGCAGGCACATGAACTGAAATTGAAGGGAGCCTGGCCCCCACCCCCAGGTGTTTCTATGTATAACAGCCACCTTGTACAGCAGTACTGCTGCATTTGTACAAGGTGGCTGATGTTTTCTCCTTGCCCACGTGGAACTCAACACGTACAAAATGTGTCTCTTTGAGACCATTCCACTGTCCCTGAGGTGTGACTTTCCTTTCTAATGATACGCAGCACCCCCCTTGGTAGCGCTTCCCGTCTTCTGACATCATTGGTTGGCTACTTGCGCCTGTTCGTCCGCCCTGCCTGAATAAAATGCTCCTCGTTGTCTTAATTATTTTGACTGCGAGGGTGTGATTGATGGGCACGAGCAGTGCATATCTTCGCCTGTCTTAACTCATCTCCTTCAGCCTTCTTCAGACTGTGCAGCCTCATGGCCGCGGCATGCGAGAAGGGATCAGCAGAGGCGCCCAGTCTGAAGCAGGTGTAAGGACGTGTGTGAGCGGCCAAAATATTTACTGCTCAAGGCCACGAATCCCAGCACCGCAGTGTGGCTTTATGAAAAGACACTGTGGGTCTGGGATTTATGGCCATCGTTAACCGCACCGGCCAACATGAAATGATGTCATAAGATGGGCAGCGCTAACAGGGCATTGCCAAGGGATAACACAAGAGCGCAGACTCCTGTACAGCAAATAACAACGCTCAGGAAGCTGCTCCAAGCACCAAGGCGTTATTTTGGACACCTGTGCTGCGTCTCATCAAAAAACCAAGTCACGCATCCACTACAGTTTGACTGTAGAATGGGGTAAATTGTGTATGTCTTTCATTCAGCGTGTGCAAGTAGACAAATTAATAGAGCAACCTTTCACTTGTGCAGCATTAATACTGCACAAGGTGTGTCTCTTGTACTTTGTAACACCTGAGGGGGGGGTTAAAGGTTTCCTTTGAAATTGGTTCAACTAAGCTTCGGCTACACTCTGCTCCTCTCCTCCTCCTCCTGCTTCAACATGGGCTCTAACATCGCTAGTTTTTGCCCGCAAGTGCTAGCTGCACAGAGAAAAACACACGCCATTGTGTTAGTGGGGTTCAGCAACGCCAGCTGTTCCCCAGTGTGTAGCCGGCAAAGTGTCCTGCAAACGCAACGCAGACACAAAGCTGCCTCCAGTGCAGGCTTCGGCCTACACTCATCTCCCCCTGCTTACCCTTTGCTCCAACACCGCTAGTTGGGGCTCTAGGAAGACAATCTTTAATAGGCAAGGCAACGCATCCGTGTTCCAGCACCGCCAGCTGGTTCTCGGCAGTGTTCTTGTCACAGGTACTCCCTCGTGCCAAGCCTGGTTTCAGCACCGTCAGCTGTTTCCGGGTTGTGTCAACTTCACTGAGACGCCTATGCTTGCCCCGTCGTGGTGCGGTCGAGTTAGCCAACTCCAGGGTGCCTCCAGTTTAGGAGCTTCCTATGTGGGCTGCGTGAACTGGTAGTCAAGGCTGGTTCTGTAGTGCCAGTAGGCCCAGCTCCCCCTGTAGGACTGTTGGGGTTCGGTAACTGCGGCTGCCTCGCGGCCTAGCTGTTCTCTCCTCTCCTGTGGGCCTTGGGGTCCACCACCTGGTTCCAGCACCGTCAGCTGGTTCCGGGCCGAGCCTTTGGCTTAGGTGCCTCCTCCTGGGTATCCGAGTTCCGCCAACGCCAGGCGGTCCTTGGTAGTGCTTTTAAGCGCGGGCACCTACAGCTTAGTAACCGGGTTCCAGCACCGTCAGCTGGTCCTCGGTCGTGCCATTGGCTCTTGCACACTGGGGCAACGCATCCGGGTTCCAGCACCGCCAGCTGGTTCTCGGCAGTGTTTTTGTCACAGGTACTCCCTCGTGCCAAGCCTGGTTTCAGCACCGTCAGCTGTTTCCGGGTTGTGTCAAGCTCACTGAGACACCTATGCTTGCCTCGTCGTGGTGCGGTCGGGTTAGCCAACTCCAGGGTGCCTCCAGTTTAGGAGCTTCCTATGTGGGCTGCGTGAACTGGTAGTCAAGGCTGGTTCTGTAGTGCCAGTAGGCCCAGCTCCCCCTGTAGGACTGTTGGGGTTCGGTAACTGCGGCTGCCTCGCGGCCTAGCTGTTCTCTCCTCTCCTGTGGACCTTCGGGTCCACCACCTGGTTCCAGCACCGTCAGCTGGTTCCGGGCCGAGCCTTTGGCTTAGGTGCCTCCTCCTGGGTATCCGAGTTCCGCCAACGCCAGGCGGTCCTTGGTAGTGCTTTTAAGCGCGGGCACCTACAGCTTAGTAACCGGGTTCCAGCACCGTCAGCTGGTCCTCGGTCGTGCCATTGGCTCTTGCACACTGGGGCAACGCATCCGGGTTCCAGCACCGCCAGCTGGTTCTCGGCAGTGTTTTTGTCACAGGTACTCCCTCGTGCCAAGCCTGGTTTCAGCACCGTCAGCTGTTTCCGGGTTGTGTCAAGCTCACTGAGACACCTATGCTTGCCTCGTCGTGGTGCGGTCGGGTTAGCCAACTCCAGGGTGCCTCCAGTTTAGGAGCTTCCTATGTGGGCTGCGTGAACTGGTAGTCAAGGCTGGTTCTGTAGTGCCAGTAGGCCCAGCTCCCCCTGTAGGACTGTTGGGGTTCGGTAACTGCGGCTGCCTCGCGGCCTAGCTGTTCTCTCCTCTCCTGTGGACCTTCGGGTCCACCACCTGGTTCCAGCACCGTCAGCTGGTTCCGGGCCGAGCCTTTGGCTTAGGTGCCTCCTCCTGGGTATCCGAGTTCCGCCAACGCCAGGCGGTCCTTGGTAGTGCTTTTAAGCGCGGGCACCTACAGCTTAGTAACCGGGTTCCAGCACCGTCAGCTGGTCCTCGGTCGTGCCATTGGCTCTTGCACACTGGGGCAACGCATCCGGGTTCCAGCACCGCCAGCTGGTTCTCGGCAGTGTTTTTGTCACAGGTACTCCCTCGTGCCAAGCCTGGTTTCAGCACCGTCAGCTGTTTCCGGGTTGTGTCAAGCTCACTGAGACACCTATGCTTGCCTCGTCGTGGTGCGGTCGGGTTAGCCAACTCCAGGGTGCCTCCAGTTTAGGAGCTTCCTATGTGGGGTGCGTGAACTGGTAGTCAAGGCTGGTTCTGTAGTGCCAGTAGGCCCAGCTCCCCCTGTAGGACTGTTGGGGTTCGGTAACTGCGGCTGCCTCGCGGCCTAGCTGTTCTCTCCTCTCCTGTGGACCTTCGGGTCCACCACCTGGTTCCAGCACCGTCAGCTGGTTCCGGGCCGAGCCTTTGGCTTAGGTGCCTCCTCCTGGGTATCCGAGTTCCGCCAACGCCAGGCGGTCCTTGGTAGTGCTTTTAAGGCGGGCACCTACAGCTTAGTAACCGGGTTCCAGCACCGTCAGCTGGTCCTCGGTCGTGCCATTGGCTCTTGCACACTGGGGCAACGCATCCGGGTTCCAGCACCGCCAGCTGGTTCTCGGCAGTGTTTTTGTCACAGGTACTCCCTCGTGCCAAGCCTGGTTTCAGCACCGTCAGCTGTTTCCGGGTTGTGTCAAGCTCACTGAGACACCTATGCTTGCCTCGTCGTGGTGCGGTCGGGTTAGCCAACTCCAGGGTGCCTCCAGTTTAGGAGCTTCCTATGTGGGCTGCGTGAACTGGTAGTCAAGGCTGGTTCTGTAGTGCCAGTAGGCCCAGCTCCCCCTGTAGGACTGTTGGGGTTCGGTAACTGCGGCTGCCTCGCGGCCTAGCTGTTCTCTCCTCTCCTGTGGACCTTCGGGTCCACCACCTGGTTCCAGCACCGTCAGCTGGTTCCGGGCCGAGCCTTTGGCTTAGGTGCCTCCTCCTGGGTATCCGAGTTCCGCCAACGCCAGGCGGTCCTTGGTAGTGCTTTTAAGCGCGGGCACCTACAGCTTAGTAACCGGGTTCCAGCACCGTCAGCTGGTCCTCGGTCGTGCCATTGGCTCTTGCACACTGGGGCAACGCATCCGGGTTCCAGCACCGCCAGCTGGTTCTCGGCAGTGTTTTTGTCACAGGTACTCCCTCGTGCCAAGCCTGGTTTCAGCACCGTCAGCTGTTTCCGGGTTGTGTCAAGCTCACTGAGACACCTATGCTTGCCTCGTCGTGGTGCGGTCGGGTTAGCCAACTCCAGGGTGCCTCCAGTTTAGGAGCTTCCTATGTGGGCTGCGTGAACTGGTAGTCAAGGCTGGTTCTGTAGTGCCAGTAGGCCCAGCTCCCCCTGTAGGACTGTTGGGGTTCGGTAACTGCGGCTGCCTCGCGGCCTAGCTGTTCTCTCCTCTCCTGTGGACCTTCGGGTCCACCACCTGGTTCCAGCACCGTCAGCTGGTTCCGGGCCGAGCCTTTGGCTTAGGTGCCTCCTCCTGGGTATCCGAGTTCCGCCAACGCCAGGCGGTCCTTGGTAGTGCTTTTAAGCGCGGGCACCTACAGCTTAGTAACCGGGTTCCAGCACCGTCAGCTGGTCCTCGGTCGTGCCATTGGCTCTTGCACACTGGGGCAACGCATCCGGGTTCCAGCACCGCCAGCTGGTTCTCGGCAGTGTTTTTGTCACAGGTACTCCCTCGTGCCAAGCCTGGTTTCAGCACCGTCAGCTGTTTCCGGGTTGTGTCAAGCTCACTGAGACACCTATGCTTGCCTCGTCGTGGTGCGGTCGGGTTAGCCAACTCCAGGGTGCCTCCAGTTTAGGAGCTTCCTATGTGGGCTGCGTGAACTGGTAGTCAAGGCTGGTTCTGTAGTGCCAGTAGGCCCAGCTCCCCCTGTAGGACTGTTGGGGTTCGGTAACTGCGGCTGCCTCGCGGCCTAGCTGTTCTCTCCTCTCCTGTGGACCTTCGGGTCCACCACCTGGTTCCAGCACCGTCAGCTGGTTCCGGGCCGAGCCTTTGGCTTAGGTGCCTCCTCCTGGGTATCCGAGTTCCGCCAACGCCAGGCGGTCCTTGGTAGTGCTTTTAAGCGCGGGCACCTACAGCTTAGTAACCGGGTTCCAGCACCGTCAGCTGGTCCTCGGTCGTGCCATTGGCTCTTGCACACTGGGGCAACGCATCCGGGTTCCAGCACCGCCAGCTGGTTCTCGGCAGTGTTTTTGTCACAGGTACTCCCTCGTGCCAAGCCTGGTTTCAGCACCGTCAGCTGTTTCCGGGTTGTGTCAAGCTCACTGAGACACCTATGCTTGCCTCGTCGTGGTGCGGTCGGGTTAGCCAACTCCAGGGTGCCTCCAGTTTAGGAGCTTCCTATGTGGGCTGCGTGAACTGGTAGTCAAGGCTGGTTCTGTAGTGCCAGTAGGCCCAGCTCCCCCTGTAGGACTGTTGGGGTTCGGTAACTGCGGCTGCCTCGCGGCCTAGCTGTTCTCTCCTCTCCTGTGGACCTTCGGGTCCACCACCTGGTTCCAGCACCGTCAGCTGGTTCCGGGCCGAGCCTTTGGCTTAGGTGCCTCCTCCTGGGTATCCGAGTTCCGCCAACGCCAGGCGGTCCTTGGTAGTGCTTTTAAGCGCGGGCACCTACAGCTTAGTAACCGGGTTCCAGCACCGTCAGCTGGTCCTCGGTCGTGCCATTGGCTCTTGCACACTGGGGCAACGCATCCGGGTTCCAGCACCGCCAGCTGGTTCTCGGCAGTGTTTTTGTCACAGGTACTCCCTCGTGCCAAGCCTGGTTTCAGCACCGTCAGCTGTTTCCGGGTTGTGTCAAGCTCACTGAGACACCTATGCTTGCCTCGTCGTGGTGCGGTCGGGTTAGCCAACTCCAGGGTGCCTCCAGTTTAGGAGCTTCCTATGTGGGCTGCGTGAACTGGTAGTCAAGGCTGGTTCTGTAGTGCCAGTAGGCCCAGCTCCCCCTGTAGGACTGTTGGGGTTCGGTAACTGCGGCTGCCTCGCGGCCTAGCTGTTCTCTCCTCTCCTGTGGACCTTCGGGTCCACCACCTGGTTCCAGCACCGTCAGCTGGTTCCGGGCCGAGCCTTTGGCTTAGGTGCCTCCTCCTGGGTATCCGAGTTCCGCCAACGCCAGGCGGTCCTTGGTAGTGCTTTTAAGCGCGGGCACCTACAGCTTAGTAACCGGGTTCCAGCACCGTCAGCTGGTCCTCGGTCGTGCCATTGGCTCTTGCACACTGGGGCAACGCATCCGGGTTCCAGCACCGCCAGCTGGTTCTCGGCAGTGTTTTTGTCACAGGTACTCCCTCGTGCCAAGCCTGGTTTCAGCACCGTCAGCTGTTTCCGGGTTGTGTCAAGCTCACTGAGACACCTATGCTTGCCTCGTCGTGGTGCGGTCGGGTTAGCCAACTCCAGGGTGCCTCCAGTTTAGGAGCTTCCTATGTGGGCTGCGTGAACTGGTAGTCAAGGCTGGTTCTGTAGTGCCAGTAGGCCCAGCTCCCCCTGTAGGACTGTTGGGGTTCGGTAACTGCGGCTGCCTCGCGGCCTAGCTGTTCTCTCCTCTCCTGTGGGCCTTGGGGTCCACCACCTGGTTCCAGCACCGTCAGCTGGTTCCGGGCCGAGCCTTTGGCTTAGGTGCCTCCTCCTGGGTATCCGAGTTCCGCCAACGCCAGGCGGTCCTTGGTAGTGCTTTTAAGCGCGGGCACCTACAGCTTAGTAACCGGGTTCCAGCACCGTCAGCTGGTCCTCGGTCGTGCCATTGGCTCTTGCACACTGGGGCAACGCATCCGGGTTCCAGCACCGCCAGCTGGTTCTCGGCAGTGTTCTTGTCACAGGTACTCCCTCGTGCCAAGCCTGGTTTCAGCACCGTCAGCTGTTTCCGGGTTGTGTCAACTTCACTGAGACGCCTATGCTTGCCCCGTCGTGGTGCGGTCGAGTTAGCCAACTCCAGGGTGCCTCCAGTTTAGGAGCTTCCTATGTGGGCTGCGTGAACTGGTAGTCAAGGCTGGTTATGTAGTGCCAGTAGGCCCAGCTCCCCTGTAGGACTGTTGGGGTTCGGTAACTGCGGCTGCCTCGCGGCCTAGCTGTTCTCTCCTCTCCTGTGGGCCTTCGGGTCCACCACCTGGTTCCAGCACCGTCAGCTGGTTCTCGGCAGTGTCTTTTGCTCTTGTACCTTCTGCTCCCCATCCTGGTTCCAGTACCGTCAGCTGGTTCCGGGCAGAGCCTTTGGCTTAGGTGCCTCCTTCTGGGTATCCAAGTTCCACCAACGTCAGGTGGTCCTTGGTAGTGCTTTCAGGCACGGGTACCTCCTGCTTAGTAACCGGGTTCCAGTAACGTCAGCTGGTCCTCGGTAGTTCCATTG
Organism: Ranitomeya imitator; assembly: GCF_032444005.1. NCBI lineage: Eukaryota > Metazoa > Chordata > Amphibia > Anura > Dendrobatidae > Ranitomeya > Ranitomeya imitator. The sequence continues at coordinate 559,401,017 of NC_091286.1, read as the reverse complement.
GCTCTTGGACCTTCGGCTACCCATCCGGGTTCCAGTACCGTCAGCTGGTTCTCGCAGTGTCTTTTGCTCTTGTACCTTCTGCTCCCCATCCTGGTTCCAGTAACGTCAGCTGGTTCCGGGCAGAGCCTTTGGCTTAGGTGCCTCCTTCTGGGTATCCGAGTTCCGTCAACGTCAGGCGGTCCTTGGTAGTGCTTTTTAGCACGGGTACCTCCTGCTTAGTAACCGGGTTCCAGTAACGTCAGCTGGTCCTCGGTAGTTCCATAGGCTCTTGAACCTTCGGGTAGCCATCCGAGTTCCAGTTCCATCAGCTGGTTCTTGGCATTTTCTCAGCCTTCTTGTACCTTCTGCTACATTTCCAAGTTGAAGACCCTAACGTCGACGACCCGGAAGACCACCACGATGACGACGACACGGAAGACCACCCCGATGACGACGACGACGACGGCGGAGACGACGACGGCGGAGATGACGACACTGGAGACGACGACCCTGGAGACGACAACATGGAAGACCGAGAAGCAGAAGAACAAGAGGCTGCAGAACAAAGAGCAGAAGAACATTAAGCATAAGACTTAATATCAGAGCAAAAGATATTATCTAAATTATATGCAGAAGAAGACTAAGCAGTGTATGGGGGTGAGTCCGTTCCTCCTCGTGGTGCCCCTGGATAAAGCCTGATGCTGCAGGCCAAACTGAACGCGGACAAATGTAACTTTTGTGACTGGCAGAACGGAAGGTGTAATCTTCAAACTTTTATAGATAACAACTACGGGAATGCCTGTCACAAATGAATATGATGAAGAAGTAGAATAGGAAGAATAATAACAGTGGAATAAAAAGATATGTAGAATAAGAAGAATAATAATAGTTGAATAAAATGAATATGAAGAATGTAATAAAAAAAAAAAATAGGTAGAAGATGAAGAAGAAGATGAATAAGGTGAAGAAGTTGATGTCAAAGATGCTGATGATGATGAAGATGAAAGTGTGGGAAAAGAAAAAAAAAAAGAAAAAAAAGAAGGGGAAGGGCGTGGAATAGTGAAACATCAATATCTGACAAAATAAAAAAAAAATTTACATAGTCAATATCTTTGTCACTCCGAACGTCTTAAAAAAAAACAAAAAACATGCTATTCTATTTGATTGGGATAAACCTCTATGACTTTAATGTCTCCGCCACCTCCCCAAATACATCCGGCATTATTCTTAGTTGTTTTCCTTCATGTAGAATGAACCTACAAGGAAAGAAAGGGTTTATTTTAATTCCGATATTTTGGTCCCATTGACTTGCATTGGGATCGGGTATCG